>NC_072492.1:36292428-36605553 GCF_027574615.1 Eptesicus fuscus | reverse complement strand
AGGGGCGCCCCAGGGGCACTGGGCTGGTTCTCACAGGGGCTCCTGGGGGTGGTGGCAGGGGGCCTGGCCTCCAGCCCAGAACCAGGGGAAGGTTTGAAGAGGCCAGGATGGCATGGAGTGAGGCTGCCAGGCCCCAGGGACCCCCAGGCCAGGGGATTTCCCAGCCAGGATGTTTGTCTGAAGAGCAGCAATCTTCCTGCCTGGAGGTTAAAGCCACTTCCAGCCTTCGGAGGCTGGTAACCCCCTGACAGGCAGGTCCCAGGAGAGGCTTTTTTTTCTTCTCATTTGGCCAAACCAATGTCAGCTGCTTGCCATGCGGTTCCTGACCCTGCCCGGGGTGTGTGTATGTGTGTGCGTGTGTGTGTGTGTGCATGTGTTTGCATGTGTGTGTGTGTGTGTGTGTGTGTGTGTGTGTGTCTGTGAGATCCAAAGGCATCAAGGATCACCAGCCTTTGCTGAGAACAGAGAAGGTCCATCGGACAAGAGGACTGCTCTGAACGCAAAAAGGGGAAGACGGGGACCCAGCAGACGTGTTTCTTCACCCCTTGTTTGTTATCCATTCCACGAACACTTACCGAGCACCTGCTCTGGGCCTGGCCCTGTTCTGGGCGCCCGGGAGACAGCAAAGAGCAGAGAGGGGAGGTCCTGCTTTTCTGCCGCTTACCTTCTGAAGGGAGGAGCAGAGAACAGAAAGCAAGGCGCTCCCCAGAGTGGTCAGGAAGGCCAACGCCCTGAGCTCAGACCCAGGGTCCAGAAGGGCTCTCCCTGGGTCTCCTCTTCCTCTTTCCCGGCCTCACAGAGGCCCCTCCCCCATCTGAACCTGGAGGCCTGAGGCTGGACCGGCCGCTGGAGGACATGAGGCCTGAGCTATCTGGACGCCCCTGCAGCCTCCGCCTGCTCAGAAGGGGAAATAAGGCCGTCTCATCCCCTCCAGGTTAATCCGAAACCCTCCAGACTAGCAGGTGGCCCAAGTGGACCAAGGTCTCGGCCCTCTTTCCCACATACGGGAGCCAAAGGTTGTTCTTTCTCCTCCTTTCTTCCTTCTCCTCTCCTCACTCCTCATCCCCTCTTCTCTCCCGCTCCCCCCTCCCCTTCTTCCTGTCTCACATTTTCCTGCCCAGGAATCTAGACCCCAGACAGTACCTAGGAAGTCTGCGGGCTTGCCTAATAGAACCATAATAGTCCTCGGGGAGGCGTGATAATGACATCCTCCTTAAATAAAAGGACTTAATGGAGATTTCCCAAATTTGAAAACCACATTTCCACGAGCAACCTATTCAGCAAGTGCCTGCTCTGGAAAGGAGCTGGTGGGAAGCTGCAGGGGGAGGGGGAGGGGGGAGGGGGAGGAGAGAAAGAGTGTGCAAAGAGCATTCTGCTCAGGGATTTCGGTGGCAGCACAAAGTGCCTGGTCCTAGGACACAAGTCCTAAAAGAACATGACACACATAACGCCCTAAAAGCTGGGCTATCTCAATCCTTCCCACCCTCCCGGGCCAGCCCAGAAAGAGCGGAAGCTCAGAATCTGGGAGTCCTGCGTGACCACGCGTGAGTTACTTCCCTCTCCGAGCCTCTCCCAATCTCACCCAGGGAGGGTCGGGCCATTACCTCGTTCCTCACGTGAAGCAGAAGCCAAAACAACTACAGGCCAGAGTCTTAAACAAACACAGCTAGACCGGGTCCTTCTAAACCAGAGCCAGTCCACCCCTTCACCCTGGATTTAAGAACACACCAGACTGTTGCAGGGAGGAGAGGGGAGAAATGGCTTTCTCATCGCCTCTCTCACTAGGATACAAATTAATATTAAGTGAGGTGTGGAATATGTAAATAAGATCTTGGGAGATCTGGGATCCCTAAATGTACTTCAGGTAGTCATGTAAACCTTTTGGGGGCTCCTGAAAACAACCAAGGACTCTCAAGCCCACCTAATTTCCCCACCCACAACCCTGAGCGGAAGAATAACAGGGAAGAGCCGGATGAGAAAGGTATGTTGAATGAATGAATGAACCTGGTCAGGAGTCCTAGATGGACTATGAGCCCAGCCCTGCCACTGACTGGCTCTGTGATCTTGGGGGAAACTCTTCCCCTCTCTGGGCCTCCATTTCCTGAGGTATAGAGTCATGGCATTCGGTAATCTCTAAGAGCATTCTCCTTCTAAAAATAATTTAAATTGGAAGTAAAATTCTTCTGACTTGGGGCCTCTCTGCAGCGCACGGGAGGTGGTGTGTTTGCCAACACCGCCACCTTGTGGCAGAAATACACAACTCCCGGCTGTGGCCTGGAGTTGCCGCCCTTGTGGTCAAAGCCGCCAACGTGGGAAGGGTCCTTTCAACCCACCCATCACACCCTCATCCCACATGGGAGACCGTTCTTGGCACTCTTACCGGCAATGGCTCTGTTTTGAAAAATCCTTCTATTCACTTTGTATCACAGGACGCTCTTTGTTGCAAATATGATCCTGTCTTGGAAGAGGAAAGAAACTGCCATTTCCAAGCTCCTACTATGTGCCAGTTACCGTAGTAAATATGTTACTCACACGTTGTTTTGCTTGATCCTGAAAACAACACTGTGAGGAAGATATAGTTGGCCTTTGTTTTACAGAAAAGGAGTCTGGGGCTCAGAGAGGTGATAGGGCTCAGAGTAGCCATACAGCTAGGAAGAGACTACCCAAAAACTCAGAGAAAGCTCAACAGAATTCAAAACTCCTTTCAGCTTTAACACTTTCCCAAACTCAGGCTACCACCTCAGGAATGAGTAGCTGGTTTTTCTCAGCTATTTCAGGCCCCATTTTCACAGGCCTCTTAAGTTGGCAGGGGGATGGCGGGAGGTTACTGAGCTGAAGAAGAAGGGAAAGGGGTCTCTGAGGAACAGCTCTGCCCTGCTCCTGGGATGGGAGCAGATGGACCCTCACCCAAGGCTAGGGGCTCACCAGGCAAACTTGGGGCACATCAGAAGTTTCCAGAACGTTCCCTGAAATTCCGAAGAGAAATCTCCAGATCCTAAAGAGGTTTTTGGTTATGAACCCATAATCCAGAGAAACCAGGAACTTGACTCGGTGTCTGTGCATGTTTGTCGATTTCTTCTGTCGCCACTAGTGGGAACTGCCCCCTCCCCGAGGCCATGCCCAACCTGAGGTGGCAAAGGAAGACAGACCCACCCGGTCCTCAGACACTCAGGAAAAGCGACTCTCTTCCTGTACATTCCTTTGCCTTGGGAACAGGACAAGCCCAGCTCTATATTTCCATAGAGTTGCTGATCAGTTGGCCCCTCAAACACATTAGAACATCTCTGAACCCCAGAAAATGTAGCCACCTCCACCCCAGAATGACTGACACTCCGCTTTTAGATTCTCAGAGCATAAACACCCACTCACGGACCCTGGCAATGTCCCAAATAAACCAAGACATGCCAATATGTCCGCTGATTCTGGGTGGCATAAATACTATGGCTTCCTGACTCTACCCCTCCCCCAAAAAGACTATAAAACTCAAAGATTAAACAATAGCAATAACAATGATAATCCTATATAATAAAAGGCTAATATGCAAATTGACCAAACGGCAGAACTACCGGTCACTATGACATGCACTGACCACCAGGGGGCAGAGGCTCAATGCAGGAGTTGCCCCCTGATGGTCAGTGTGCTCCCACAGGGGGAGCGTCACTCAGCCAGAAGCCGGGCTCACAGCTGGTGAGCGCAGTGGTGGTGGTGGGAGACTCTCCTGCCTCTGTGGCAGCACTAAGGATGTCTGACTGCCAGCAGTTGGACATCCCCCGAGGGCTCCAGGACTGCGAGAGGGCACAGGCCGGGCTGAAGGCCCACCCCCTCCCCACTGCACAAATTTCATGCACCGGGCCTCTAGTAACATACAAAAGATACATGTAATCACTGGACATGGAGTTAACCAGCAAAGGCAAGCGAGAGGAGGCAGAGCACAGCCACGGTCTTGCTCCCTGCAGTCCTCTACCCCAGGCCAGTGTATGTCTAGCTCACCCCAATTCCACATAAACACGCCCCCTTTAAACTTTAACACTTTCACATTTATTCATGATACATCAGCACATCTGTGTCCAGGGAGGTGCCATCTCTCAGGGCAGCACCCCAGACAGAGTCTCGGGCCTGCTGACCATCCAGCAGGGAACACCCCTTCCCCCAAAGGACCAGGCTTGAAGGGGGAAGCAGGTCAGAGCTCAGCAAAACATGGGCTCCTGGGTGCTGTGTGGGGAGACCTGGGCCAAGCAGCGCCACAGGAGCTGCAGCCTCTGCTGCCCTCTGCGTTGGGGCTGAGGCAACTCCGGCCTTGAGAGGGTTAAAAGCCCACTCTCACTCCATGGCTCCGTTCCAAAGGGTCTCCGTTAACACCAGAGGTCTCCTGATATCTCACTCACTTTAATAGATTTTTCCCATTGACGTCTCAGTTTATTGACTATCATTTCCTTTTCTACAGGGGAGCTATTTTCTGGGTCACTGATCCAACCAACTTAAAAGGGGCTGCATTGATTAGGTTTTATGGGTGGTGACTTGCACAGAGATGAGCTGACTTGCTCCTACCTGCTAACAGCTCCTTTGTTTCCCCCTCCCAGCCCCCACCCGTTCTGTTGACTTATGGGAGGGGCAAAGTTGGAGCACTTTGGTGGTGGGCTTGATGGAGTGGTGGGGGACTTCTGGCTGCATTGCCTGCAGCCTTGGGGTAAACACCATTAAAACACACGCACAGAGGAATTCATGTTAGCAGAATGTAGGTAAAAATAGATGCTAATCCAGAAGGTCACCCGTTCCTTCAGTGAGCATTTACTAAGCACCTACTGTGTGGGACAATCATAAATAGCGCCTTAGTAACATTTACAGATTGCAAAATGCTTTTGAATTTATTATCTCGATGTTCACAACTCTGAGCCATAAGTTGGATGATTATCATTCCTACTTCAAGGAGAAAGGGCTGGAGACGAACAGGACCTGGCCTAAATCACACAGTTAGCTAGTGGCAAACTCAAAATTTTAACTGTTGGTTGTCTGACTCCAGAGTCTCTATCCTCTGCGGAGAGCCCAAGGGCCTACCAAGAGGTATAAGACAAATATTAAGTTAGTATTTAATATGAAGTATATGATTATTTATGTATGTGCCACTAACAGACAAAGAGGGGAGCAGAGAAGGAGCAGAACTGGAAAGGCTTCAGGAACCATCTAATTCAATACCCCCCCACCCCCCATCTTACAGGTGAGAACGTGTAAGTCCTAGGGATGTCAAATAACATGCCCTATTCATACACTGAATCATTTCATTCTCTCGTGTATTCATTCATTCATTTTTTGGTGCCAGGTGCTTGTACGTGTTCTCAGTAAAGCAAGCATCTTTGAGTGCAGAGGAATGCTAGCCGTTTGCCTGTGGGAACACTCAGCCACGTAGAGATAGCATCTGTGCCGGCAGCCTGTGATCCTTCTCTATTCCGGGTCACTGACCTAACCCTTTTCCCCACAGGCCTTCCCACCCCAGCCTGTGATCACAGACAGAGCAGCCCATCTCCGCCAGGACCCCCAAGCACCAAGTCCCCTGACGTGGTCTTGGTCCCATACCAGAATGCCCCTCCAGCTCCACGTCCACCCTCATCTTGTGCTGTTTTACTCGGGGAGACCTTGTCTGAGAGAACAGCACTGCTACCCAGAGCCCTTCTGAAAGCAAAGTGCAAAACAAGAAGCGGGTTTCACACAGCAGCCGCGAGTTCGGGATGAGGGGCGTGTGTTTTCATGGGTGGATAGTTTCAGGGTGACTTTCGCACGTCAGGGGAGGCATGGTGAGGGGCTGCGTGCACGTCTGTGCGTCTGTGACGGAGGCCTGTGGAGTTCGTCCTGTCTTTTCCCCTGCCGGTGGGCTCATTCAGTCATTCAGAAAGCGTTTATACGCCCAGCATCTCCTCTGTGGCCAGCACTGCACTGGGATCCGGTGATTCAGAGATGAACAAGACACATTCTCTCCCCAGGAGGAACTTGTGGCCGAATGTGGGAGAAAGGCCCATGTGCAAAGAATTACAGCGGCGTGTGGTGAGCACCCAGTCGAGATATTTGCAAGGGAGAGGAGTCGGGGAAGCGTCTCGTAAAACACAATGTCTGAGCGGAGTCAAGGACAAAGAAGGGTTCCCCAGCCAGGCCAAGGGTGAAGGAGGAAGTTGCAGGAAGTGGAGAGAAACATGCAGGGGCCTGGTGTGCTCTCGGAACTAGAAAAGTCAAGTTCAAGGGAGGGACAGAGCGGTGGGCAGGGGTGCATCGCGGGACGAGGGGAGCTCTGTGGGCAGGGGGTCCAGGAGGGGGACATGGGGTGGAAAACAGGAATGTCCTTTCTCGGTTCTGGCCAACAAGATCAGCTCCTTCCCACAGGAAACCTGGGAAGACACACACTTATCCTCTCGGTCCAAGCGGCAAACTCCTTCCAGTGCAGAGGTTATCTTTGAGCTGAACTCACCCTGTTTCAAACCTTCTCTCTCTCTCTCTCTCTCTCTCTCTCTCTCTCTCTCTCTCTCTCTCTCTCTCTCCTCCTCTCTCTCTCTCTCTCTCTCCCTCAGGCTCTTATAATGCAGAATCTGTGTTTTGCTCCCTGTGAACAAGAGAATTAAATCATCTGATTTAAATAAATTAAATAAATTTCTTCTCCAAGGCAGGAAGCTTGGCACATTTCAGAGAGAATTCCTGCAAACCCTCCAGAAACAAATAGATGACCTGAGATCCACCCAAATGAGCGACGGCTAAGAGGGTTGGTCAGTTACCAGAACCCATTTTCTCGGCATAAATCTGCAGCAATCAAGGGCCGTGCGTTTCAAAAACACGTAAAAGCCATTCACCGAGGAGCAGCAGCGTGTGCCAGGCACTCGCACCAGAGAGATGAGTCCCTGCACCTTCGTGTGTGCCACATGCTACACCCATGTGTACATATGGGCCCCTGTTAGGTCCCATATCTCAACTCCAAGGGAAGGGAGAGCTTCCGGGCCCTGTGTAAGGTGGTGCTCACACACTCACACACACACCAACACCTCACACTGACACAAACACAACCACACTCACTTGTTCACACACACATCTCACACATCACACATACTATATCATACATACATACGCACTCACACCCATGCATAGGTACACACACACCACATCTCACACACTACTTACAAATGCAATCATACCCATGCACAGGTATACACATTCACATACACACACATAACACATATACTTACTCATACACAATCACAACCACTTGTACATACACACACCTCACACCACACATACACTCACTCACAAATATACCCATTCACACATATACAAACATCTCCCACGCTCACTCACACACACACACACACACTCACGCACTCACAAAGACAATCACAACCACTTGCACACACACAAACATCTCGCACCACACAGATAGCCACGCACACACTCACAAACATAAGCACACCCACTCACACATGTTCACATAGCCACACACACACACTCTCACACATACACTCACACGTGTTCTGTGCTCCAGGGAAGCAAGACCAGCACCCTCTATGTTAAGGGGGAGGATGTGTACGGGCCCGTGAACTTGGGGTCTCGTGTGCACGGCTTCTGCAGTCTTGTTCTCCGCCGCCCGCAGGGCACCAGGGTTGGGTGATGTCAGCAGTGCCCTCCTGTTCCCGCAACCGGACTCACCAAAAGCTCATTGTTTCGCCCAAGTGCCTTGCAGCTCTTTTACGTCCCGTTTATTGAAGCAGAACATCTGCACAGAAACGTGCCCAGATTGTAAGTGCAGGTTCGATGCCTTTTCACCAAGGTCGTTCTCAGATCAAGAGGCAGACCATTTCCTGAACCCCAGAGGCCCCCACGTGCCTCCTTCCTGGGATAACCACTCCCCTGGCCTCTCAGTGCATCGATCAGCTTTGCCTGGTTTTGAACTTCATATAAATGCAATCAGAAGTCCACTTTGACGCCTCCTAGCAACACCCACATCAAGAGCTTCATACCACTGACATGCAAGACAAGAGGAGACTAGGAAGCAGGAGCGGAGGAGCAGGATGAGGGAGGGCTTTGAAGCGTGAAAACGGGCCCTACGGATGCAAGGGGTTCTCTGACGCATCAGGCCCAGCTAGCCGCCCAGAGTGAAGCCAGACTTCTTGCTGCAAGATGTGAGCCAGAAAAGGGGGACATGAGGTACACCCTGACTCTTCTCATTGGGGGCACTTTTCAAAGTGGGTTGAAACCACCACTCTGCACACAGATTCAGGAGATCTGGGTCAGAGTCTCGGCTCTGCCACTAACCCCCCGGAGGCCCTGGGTAAGCAGCCATTGAGCCTCTCTGAACCTCTGCTTTCTCACCTGTACAGTGGGCGTGAGAGTAAAAATATTTTACACTTTCTTGAGCACTTACTATGAGCTGAGCACTGCTCCAACTCACTTGATCCTCTGGCCAGGGCTCAGCAGTCTATGGTCCTCAGACCAATCCAGTCTCTCCCCCTCCCCACCCCCGGTTGTGTATACCCTGCAAGCTAAAAGTCACTCATATTTTTTAATGGTTTGGTGGGAAAATAATGCTCTGTGACAGTGATGATATTCAAATTTCAGTGTTCAGAAATAAAGTTTTATTGCAACACAGCCATGCACATTCATTTACATCATGACTGTTTCCAGAGTAGTTGTGACAAAGACCTTCTGGGCCACAGAGCTGAAAATATTCATTTAACTGGCTCTTTATGTTAGAAGTTTGCTGACTCCACTCTAAACCACCCTTACCGGGGGGCACTCTCTTTATCATCCCCATGTAACAGGTAGGGAAGCCGAGATCCAGAGAGGTTAAGAAAACGGCCAGGGGGACCCAGCAGGGAGTGGGAGGGACAGAGCGGTAGGCCGGGGTGCATCACGGGACAAGGTGGAATTGCGTTTCACCTAGGAGTGGAATTACTGGGCGAAGTGTAGGTGGCAGCTCCAGTCTACCCACTGCACATGAGGCTCCCTGAGAAAGTAGGCATGATGGCTTGGCAAACTGTGGAAAAAGAAAGAAACTTGAGCCTGGCTCAGTGGTTGAGCATCGACCTATGAACCAGGAGATCACAGTTCGATTCCTGGTCAGGGCACATGCCCGGGTTGCAGGCTCGATCCCCAGTGTGGGGTGTGTGGGAGGCAGCTGATCAGTGACTCTCGTCACTGATGTTTCTATCTATCTCTCCCTCCCTTCCTCTCTGAAATCTTCACGCATATATACAGTATCTGAAAGAAACTTGAGGTAGATGCCTCCTTGCCTCCTGGCAGGCATCAGTGATGGAGTCTACACTCACCTCTCAGATCAAAATACCCCAACACCCCCACACAAAGCACATCCAGCCCAAAGACCTCCTGATTAATTAACTAGCGATTTTCTACAAACTTCTCAGAGGCAGAGGGTTGAGTTAACCAATACTCCCTGTTTATGGCCTGTTATCATAATTAGTCTTTGCAGGGCCCTGCTCTTGGTTTTCATTCATTCATCCATCCATCCATTCTCTTTTATCCCCTTAGCCTATGTCCATATGATAGTGTCTTCCTGTTTGCTGAATTCTTGCAGAATGGGTGGTTATTTCATATGCATGCGGTCTTTTGTTTACATAAATAGTATTGTGTCATAGCTCCTTGTTTTCTACTTTTATTCCCCCCTCGGCAACATTTTTCACCCTGTTGAGTGAGGTATAACACGCATGCAGTGAACTGTGTAATTGCAGTGGTCTTAACTATAAACTCTCCTTTTTCCTCTATGTGTACACCTGTGTAATCACCACCTAGATCAAACCATAACACATTGCCAGCACCCAGAAAAGTTCCCTTGGGCCTCTTCCCAGTCAACAAACTATCCCTTCCCCTTTCCGCTGTCAGCGGCACTGCTCCAGCTTCTGTCACCACCCCTTAGTTCAGCTTGTTCTTGAACCTCATCTAAATGAAATCTTATAGGGGCCCTCTTTCCTGTCTTGCTGCTCTCCTTCACCTTGTCTGAGAGGTTCCTCCGTGTGGTGTGGGTAGCAGTAGCTTGCTTTTCTTTTTTTTTTCTTCTATTTTGACTGCTGTGAAGCACTCAGCTCTTAAGATCGAGCCACAGTACACCTGAAACTAACACAAAATAATATTGAATGTAAACTGCAATTGAAAGACATTTTAATTTAATAATAATAACCTGGGGAAAGTGTCTAGCCACGTGGCTCTGTGTCCATCCAGTCCTCTGCTTCTTGCTGCTGCTCCGTGGCATATCCACCCCATTTTACCTTTCTGCTCTCCCAGCGAGGGTCACCTTAAGGTGCCTCGGGGATCACCCTCATCCATGTCCCCTTATGGAGCTGTGTGAACATCGCTCTGGGACGAATACCTAGGAGCGGAATTGCTGGGGCACAGGGTCAGGGCATCCGAAACGGACAATCCTACCAAAGCAGAAGGAACGTGGAGAAGAGCCGCTCTGTGGCTCCTTCCCTGATCCCATTCTCCCCTCCCCCTCCCCCTCCCCCTCCAGGAAAGCCTTCCAGCTCCTCCTCCGCGTCCTCTTGCAGGACCCCGCTAAGCACCTCGCTTCCTGAGAGTCGCTGCCTCGGCGGCAGCCCGCTCCATCCTGCTGCATTATAACAAGACGATAATCAATGAACTGCTAACTCTATTGCAATAAAGGAGCGAGCCCAACCTTATATAATTCTTTTTAATTGTTTTCTCACATTACAAGGGTTTCTCGCTCCCTTTTTTTCCCCCCTAAACTTATTCCACCATAAGTTATGTCGTTTAATTTCTCAAAGTGCTAATAATTTAATTGCTTCCTTCCTGCGCACAAAGTGCCTGCGCCGTCCTCCCTCCCCGGCGCGGAGATTATAAAACGGAGTTGGCAGGAATCGCTAAGAGGGGAGTCTTTTGGCGGCAGGATTTGATGGGAAGCAGCTTTCTCAGAAGTCGGTGTGTGGGGCTGGGAACCTGGCAGAGGACTTCAAAGGGCCGTGGGGCCCAGCCAAGCCTGCCCACTGCAGGGGGTTGTGATAATCACAGGGGAGGGAAGGAGGGAAGGGCCTGAGATTAGGGGGGCAGGATGAGGGTAGGGAACACGGAACACCCAGTGCAGTCCCTGCCTGCCAGGCTCTCGGGGAAGCTGGGGGTCCCTCCGCAGCAGGAGGCATTTAGCTCAGACTCTCAGCACTCAGGGGCTGATGGGCCGGGGCAGGGTGGGGAGGTGACCTCTGATAACAAGAACTAGTATTTACTGAACCTTCATTGACAGCCTGGCTGTGCTCCCCTGTAGCATCTCATTTTATCTTCACCCCCAACTCTCCGAGGCAGGTTCTGTTATCACTGCTAGTTTACCGATGAGGAAACGGAGGCAAAGAGGGGTTAACTTGCTCAAGTCCCCATGACTTGCTGGTGGCAGAGCATGAGTCAGGCCCCGGAGCCCGTGTTTTCATCTGCCATCTGCTGGGTTGAATCATGGCATCACGTCTTACGTGGCAAGAGGCCGGGAGGTGTAAGCCTGGAGACGGGGTCAGGGATGAGCTACTGTTGAAGATTCCAAGCTAATGCCCTCCCTCCTGAGGTCTAATGTGTCAGGACTGCTGTAACACCTCCCACACCCATCCCGCACCCCATGGCTCCCCGTTGTCTGCAGGATACAATCCAAGCTCCTTTTATATGGTCTCCAAAATGTCAACACTCCCCAGCCCCACCCTCAATACCCAAACTCACCACTCTGGGCCGTGTATTTCCTCTGGGGCCCCTCCACCTTTGCAAAGGCTGCTCCTGGGACCTGGAAACTCTTTTCCTTCCCCACGAATGACATCTCACTCACCCTCACAAGGGCCCGGATCAAATGCCTCCTCCCCACTTCCCCAAGTGGAGCTCCCTCTCTCAAATCCCCGGCCCAGCACACTCAGAGCGCACCTCTCAGAGAGGGAGACCTGCTCTATTGAGCTTACTCAGCTGTGTGACTTGGGGAAAGTTACTCAACTTCTCTGAGCCCCACGTGTGTGCGATGTGGAATAAGTAACACGTGTAAAACATTTAGCCTGGCACATGGAAAGTGCTGAAAGATTTGCTGTTATTTTTGGCTGTCGTTGGCTATGTATTCCCATCTCCTGGCACAGAATGAAATGGATAAAATAACTAATGAGTGCATTACCTTCCCTCTCCTACCTCCACCCTAGCCCCAGTCAGAAATGCTCCTGTTTGTCCAAGTTTGAGGCCCCCAGATGGAGCCCCTGTTTTCTGTTTCCATTAGCCTGGTATTTTCTCTGGAAGATGGGGCTCCAAGGGTTCCACATAACACCTGTCCCACCTGCACTGCACCCCGGGAAGCAGGCAGCAGAGGGCATCCTGAACCAGCAGCCACCAGGCATGAAGCCTTGGCCAGATGTCCTGCCTCCAGATGGGGAGAGCACAGAGCTTTGTCATGAGAAGTTCCTCTCCTTTTCACTTTCCTTTCTCTGGCTCTTGTTCCATCTCTATGATCTGGAACCAGGTGTCTTCAGTTGGGACTCTCTACCTCCTTGCCCTGCTCCTTGGGATGGGGGTGTCCGGGACAGGCCTCGTATCTCCTATTCTCCGTCTATTGAATCCACGCAGACAATGGAAAAAACACTGGACAATCAGAGCAGATCATTGTCCAACTACCATTCCTGGCTGTGTGACCTCGGGCAAGTCACTTAACCTCTCTGAGCCCCAGGTTGTAATATGATTTTGTAGACACAGGTGAGACTTGGCAATGGAAAGCCTCGAAGAGATTTTCTGATTGGTCTGCTTCCCTGTGGCAGCTGCCTGCCCTGGGAGAGGGGAGAGGGGAGGGACAGAGGAATGCCTGACCCTGAGATCCTGAGGGGGCTGGTAGAGGGATGGGAAACAGAGCCACCACCATTACCCTGGCCACGGAAAGGTAAGCGATTTGGAGAGCAGGAGCAGAAACCGTTCCACCAGGGAGACCCCTGGGACAGGGCACCATGAGTGTGGCTCAGGGCTGCCATGTTTCCCCCTTCAAATGCAGTTGCTGGAATTGGGTTTGAGCAAAAAGCACCAGTTCCCCAGAACTGTCTGAGCAGAGAAAGTAAGCTTTGCAACTCCTGGAGGGGGCCAAGGGGTGGGCCCAAAGTCACCAAGGCCCCCTCCCTCCACCGCCCCAGGGAGTACACAGTCCTATCAGTGTGTTTCTGGAGTCTCCCTCCTGGGCAGAATTACCTTCCACCTCCTACCCCCACCCCGCCCCAAACAGAAATGCTCCTGTTTGTCCAAGTTGGAGACCCCAGATTGGAGCAAAAATAGGGCCGGACACCTGTACTGTGGGTGTAAGGGGTCCAGCACAGAAGGACCTCCAGGAATAGCCACTGCTGAGCAGGGCAAGGAGCTCAGACCCTCTGGGACTGGGGACACCCCCTCCAGGAGTGGTCCCCCACCCTTGTGTTGACACGGACCTCACCCAGGTTGCCTTTGGTGCCTTCAACTCGTGTTGTGAAATACGTTGTTATTATTATAGCATTACCCCGCCACTCCCACCCACCTCCCCGACTAGACAGGAAGCCTCTGGCAGGCAGAGGCCTGTTTCATACCTCCGAGGACAAACCCCTCCCCCAGCACCCACGCAACTTCTTCCTTCATTCACAAGCATTTGTCGAGCACTGATGTAGGTGCCAGGACCCCGGTTAGATGCCTGGGGCTCATTGTTGGAGGTGTCTGCTGCTAAATCTTCCATTGGGCCCCAGCTTTGGTCTTCCGGGTTCCTGAAGGTAAAAGTTCCCCCACTCCACCCTAGAAAGGGGCCCTGGGTCCCGCCTGAGGAGCAGCCACATCTGCATGCCTACAAAGTTCCCTCGTTCTTCCTTCCCTCCCGTGGTGTGCCAGCCCCATGGAAAATCCACTGGCAGGATCTGGAATCTCAGCGGGGAGCGAGCCCAGGCTCCATGGGGGGGAATCCCAGCACCCAGACCAGCCTGAGCCCTGGGAAATGCGTTCAAAGCTCCGGGTGAGCGCAGGCCTGGGCCCACTGGGGCCTCTCTTTCTCTCCCACTGGCCTGAAATTTCTCCCTCAGCGTTGTGGACAGTAACGCATAGACATCAGGCCTGTGGCCACAGAGCCAAGATCCCAAAGAGAACATTCCAAGGCAACTATCTCGGGGGTTTGGGCCTCCCCACAACCCCGTCATGACACCCTGGCGTCTTCACCTAGCCTTTGGTCCTGATATTCCCTGAACCTGGAATACCCTCCCCACAACCCCGTACCGAAATCCCACCCACCTCTGTGCCCGCCCCATTGCCACCTCCTCTGAGAAGGCTTCTCTGATCCTCCCAGCGAGGAAGGTCTCGCTCCCCTTTGAACACCCACCGTTCAGGCTGTGGGTAGGACTTTGGCCTCTCAAACCAGACAAGCCAGGGTTCATGGGCTGGCTCAGCCCCTTCCCCACTGGGTGACCTCAGGCAAGTTCCCTCTCCTCCCTGAGCGGGTGTGCTCCCGTCTGTAATAAGAGGGTAACCGCAGTGCCTCTCTAACCTCCCACGGCGTTTTTGGGAGGGTCAATGCTCCCCACAACCCCCTTTCATGACACCCTGGAGTCTCCACCAATCTACACAACCCCATGACCAGATGGTGGGCTCCCCTGGGCCAGGGCAGGGGCCTGACTCATTGCTGAGGGACCTCGAGAACAAGCTTTTGCACAAAGCAGATTTTGGAAAACCCTTGCTGAGACTGAATGGAAGCTGGGGTTACGGCAGAAGTTGACAAAGAAGCGTTCTGATGGAAACTGGATCAAGTAGATGGGGTTGTTCCCTCTATCTTATCCATCTTCCCAGGCCCCAGAAAGACATTTCCCACGGCATGTCCGGCCGTCTTGGGCACAACCTTAGAGTCTCTTAGAGGGGACTCCTCATTCTGAAAAAAATTACTGCAGCCTTCTGACTTCTTGGCAATGGCCATTGTAACCTGTGTGTATATATGTGTATACACACACACACACACAAGGACCCACAATCCTCCTTCCCTTGACAGTCACCTCCTGCCTTTTAACTAGAACCCCCACTTCTCTGCCAAAGGTGGGACCCTTTGCCCCTAGAAGCTTACACATACCAACAGCCACTGCAGACTAGGCCCTGGGGACCTCGAAGCCATCTCCCATAGAATCCAAGCAAGCCTGGCCACCAACACCCAGAATATGAGAGAGGCCACTGCCGCTAAGCTAGCACTCCAGAACCATGGCTAAGCAGTCTTTGAGGCTCCCCTAAGATGGCAACATGCAGGACTGGCTGAACAGAGCTCCCCCCACCCACAGGGACCTGCTTTCTCCTCACCCTGGCAACCATGCCTGACTCATCTCCCTGAGAGGAGGTCTCAGGTTACTGGGACTCAGCCCCTCCCCCCGTGGGTGCCTTTGATCCTGCAGCGAGCCCAGCACAGCCCAGGAGACCTGACCCCCCCATCCAAACTTCAGCCCCACACACTGAGAGCAGGAGAGGCGGTGAAGTGAGGATGTGCAAGGAGAAGGGGATGGCCACAGAGACCTGCACGTGTGTGCACATACATACACAGAGAGAGGTTTAAAGGAGGCTCATTCCACCCGGCTGGTGTGGCTCAGTGGTTGAGCACTGACCCATGCACCAAGAGGTCACCAGTTCTATTCCTGGTCAGGGCACGTGCCAGGGTTTCAGGCTTGATCCCCAGTAGAGGACGTGCAAGAGACAAGGTGATCAATGTTTCTCTCTCATCAATGTTTCTATCTCTCCCTCTCCCTGCCTCTTTCTATCAACAAAAACATATTTTAAAAATAATAAAATAAAGGAGGCTCATTCCTGTTAACTCAGCATTGACAACAGACTATCTCCAGTCCCCTCACTGGTACAAGGTAACTGAAATGAAGAACCAAGATAGATCTTAGCCCTGGATGGGTAGCTCAGTTGGTTAGAGCTAGAACGTTGTCCCAAAAAGCCAAGGTTTTGGGTTCGATCCCTGGTCAGGGCACATACAAGAATCAACTAATGAATGCACAAATAAGTGGAACAACAAGTCAAAGTTCTCTCTCTCTCTCTCTCTCTCTCTCTCTTCCTTCCTCTCTCTAAAATCAATTTTAGAAAAAAGAACCAAGCTAGATCTTATTGTCCCCATTGCACAGATGAGTAAACTGAGGCTCAGGGCAATTAACTGACTCGTCCAGATCACAACGTTACTCAGAGGCACAAGCAGGATTTGTACCTGGGCCTGTCTATCTCAAAACCCATGCCAGGTAACCCCAGTCAGACTAAGATTGTGCTCAGACCTCCACCAAAGTAGAGGCACCATTTTAAAAAAACAAACAAACTTTGGTATTGATCATCAGGAGGGAAATTTGTCTGGACTTCCTCTAATTTATGCTATGGTTTATATTGTCATTATTTTTAAGGTGAGGGAATGGACACAACCATCCTAATAGTAGACAGAACAATTTCTAGAAGTTCCAGTCCAGCTGCATAAATTGCTTCTTGGCCTATACGGTATGTTGTCTGGTTGTGCCAGGCTCTGTCAGGATGGAGTTGTTTTGGCTCTTGATATGTTCATGCCACAGTGCTCACAATTCCACATCATTTGTGTAAACAAAGGAGAAGGGATTGGTGTGTGTGTGTGAGGTCTCTAATTGTTGTATATGTGTATGTGGTCTATGTCACCAAGAATGCACAAGACTTTGAGTAGCTTGGCTGCCTCTAGGAAGTTAAAATGAAATTATGTGAGAGATCATGATATGATGTCTGGATTTTATACCACGTGGCTGTCAGTGCTGCTCAAGATGTTCACCTTTCTCAAATAAAGAAACATTTCACAACATTTACAACCTTATTTGAAGCAAAAGCAACATGAAATGTGAATTCAATAGCTTCTGTTTTCAACGCTGCAGACATAGCTGGGAAAAGAAAAACAACGGTCTGATTACTACCTTGTAGTAAGGCAGAGAGAGAAACAGAGAACCAAATACCATTAAAATCTCACCAAATGAGATCTACGCAGAATAAGAATCCAGCCTGGGAAGCCACACTGGGTCAGAGGGAGGGAGCTGGGTAAAAAAGTAATTGGGTACCAACCGGGGAGGTGGCAGGGAGGTGGCGGAAGGGACTCCAGAGGCCAAGCCCCTCCCAACAGGAGTTTGCAGTGGGGGTTGGGAGCAAAGGGGAGATATTTAAAGAGAGAGGAGCCGAGCCTCTCTTGAGAGACACCGGTAAGTTCAAGTAGGGAAGAACCTGCCCTTCACACAACACTGGAACTTCCGGGGCCCCTTCCCCAGGCTGAGACTCAGTTTCTTTGTCTATGAAATGAAGGGTTTGGCCCAGAAAGATCTCCAGGTGTCTCAGGGCTCTAATATTCTCTGATTTGATGGCTGCAGCCTCGGCAAACGTGCATAAAATAGATTAGTTTTAGCAGTAGTAAAAACAAAACTGAAAATCAGATTTATCATTTTAATTAAATATACTTTACATTCTCAATTTCTAGGGAGCAAAATGCTCCACCCCCACCCCCATCAGTTTTCCCTTTGTGGGAGACGTTCATGTCTGATGTGCAATTTAAGAAAATGCCGAACCGCCCCCTAAGAAGGCACACAATTAACAAGCCCCGAACAGGTATCTCTGAACAGGAAAGTGGGACTTGTAGACGGAAAAGAAGAACATGAAAAGGAAATGTCAGGGAGGGGAGGGTCAGGTGGGGTCAGGATATCCGAGGGCTGGGGATCAGGCGGGTAAGAACATGTGCTTTCATCTCTTCTCGGCTCTCAGAAGTGGCTGCCCCGGGAGCTGAGGGGAGCCCCGGAAAAGGAATTTGGAGGTGGTTTGGTCCCATCTCCTACTCCCCCACCCCTGGGTGACATAAGGCAAATTGCTCTCTGAACTTTAGAGTGCTCCTCTATAAAAATGGAACTAAAAATACCTACTTGGAGGAATGCTGGGAAAATATAATAAGATAACAATCTCTGCAGAGGCTCGGGAAGACAATCAAGTGTAAAGCATGCGTGCAAACACCATATTCTGGAAATTACAATTGGGATCCAGCATGCCTGGTCCGCCTCTGGTCAGGTATTGTGTCTTCTCAGCATGGGATCCCCCAAAGTCCTTCCTTCCTGCCACTCTCTTCTCCACCTCGGTGCTGGGTCCCCACGGAGTGAAAAGAAAGCGCTTTCACCCCGGAGAAGCGTCATTTCCTGGGCTCGGGGCTCCACGGCCCCAGATCGTAAATTAACACCTGTGGCTGTAAATTACCAGATAAATCTGAGCTGGGGTCGGCAGCAAGATAGATGAGAAATAAATCTACAGCAGCAGCTCCCCAGGGGAAGCCCTGAGCCTCAGGAGCAGTCAGGGCTGGGTGGGGGGAGGGAACAGACAGGGACAAAAGAGGAGAAAGAGTTTCTGTTTGGGGGTTGGGGCTCAGAAATAAAACCAGGGATCCCTCGCCCCTACGCCCCCATCATCATTCCCTGAAAAAAGAGTCCAGGATGAGCCACGTTGCCAGGCTTCTGCCAGCTATGGGGTTCCCTGCAGCTGCCCAGCGAGCTGGGGCATCCACCGGATTGCCCATTATTCGTGATGACAAGAGCAAATATAGACACTCAGAGAGCTGAGGAGAGACTAAGTGGAATAAACGGCGTTTAAATCTTTGAAGAGAGAAACTGCCCTCCCTGGGCAGAGCCCCGCCCAGTGGGAGCTGTGGCCCTCATCATTCAAGTCCGCACTTAATTAAAAAGGGGAGCATCCTGGACTCTGCCCAACTGGCACCGATTCCATTCCAATCCTTCAGTCGGCTGACATTTGTCCGTTTGTCACTCTTTGACAGGAAGGGATAAAATTCCAAAAGAAAAATAAACTCTGCCCTGGCCGGCGTGGCTCGGTTGGTTGGGCGTAGTCGCGCGCCCCAGAAAGGTTCCCGTTTAGATTGCCAGTCAGGGGCACATGCCCGGGTCGTGGGCTCGATCCCCGGTAGGGGGCGTGCAGGAGGCAGCGGATGGATGTTTCGTCCTCACATCCATGTTCCTCTCTCTCTGACCCCCCCCCCCTTCCTTGTTCTCTAAAAATCAACTTTAAAATCTTTTTAAAAGAAAGAAAATCTTATATCCCGCAGCTTTCAGAGAGAGCCTGTCCTTGAGCCGGGCTGCTCTGTCTGAAAGCAGAGGGCTGAAATCTGAACCAATGAGGGAAGAGACAGGACAGAAAAGAACCGCTTTGCACTTGGGGGAGTCCTGAGCTGCTTGTAGGCAGCAACTCTGAAAAGCTGAAGTCACCAGCACCCCCGGAAAATAAAAGTCCCTTTCCTGGGGGCACCCTTGATCTCTTTGGCCTCACAAACCCTTTTTTAAAAAAATATATTTTTATGGATTTCAGAGAGGAAGGGAGGATAGCAACATCAATGATGAGAGAGAATCATTGATCGGCTGCCTCCTGCGTGCCCCACACCAAGGATCCAGCCGGCACCCCGGGCATATGCCCTGACCAGGGATTGAACTATGACCTTCTGGTTCATAGATCGACGGTCAACCACTGAGCCGCGCCGGCCAGGCTCCAACATTTTTAAGGTAATAATATTGACAAGATCTATGATCCTGCAAAGCCATCTGTGACAAAAGACATAGAGCAGTGGTTCTTCACAATCCTGCTCTGGTGGTGACCCCTGATGGCCCCCTCTCCTCAGCAAATGCACACACACATCAGGCAGGGACTACATAGCCATAGTCCCTTGGTTTCAGGGACTACATAGCCATTGTCCCTGGGTTCGGAACCCTGGCAGTTTAGAGGAAGCCATGTGAAATGGGACTGTGAGACAAGGACAAAAGGAAGTCCTGATTCACCAGCCCATGGGCAGACCCCATGTTCCTCCATCCGCACCGCTCTCTGGTTCATTCCCCCTGGTGACAGGTCCAGTCTGGGAGACACTCAAGGATTTTAGGACACCACTTAACCGTTTATCTCATCCATTGGCCTTACCAAGCTGTCCCTGGGTGAGCCTCTGGGCTCCACCCTCTAAGCCTTGGGACTCTCAGCTCTTCCAGACAATCTGTCTTCCCTTCACAGTCAGGTTGTACAGGTCACCCAGTCCCCTGCCGCTACCCTATCTGGAGGCCCCAGGGGGAGAACCTGCTTCTCTAATGCAACCTGAGCCTCTTAGTCTGATCCCGGTGCCTCATACAGCTTCTCCTCCCTTCACATCCCCGAGCTAAGCCTCAGGCTGCCTTGGTATGAACATCTGCATATCTCAAACCCACATTTACATTTTATAACTTAGACTCCTGGGAAACTGGTCAGATAACAGTTCCAACACACTAAAGGGGAGGAAACATTTACCTCTGCAAACCCCACCAACGCTGTGATGGGAGGTGTCAGGTAGGATGCTGTGTGTGTCCGGGAGAATACAGTGAGCATCCTTCACCCAGGTGTGTCTATGGGTATTCCCTGGCTCAGGCTTGTCCTCCATCTGGTTTGTTGTGTCTTCGCTCAAAGTGTAGTCTTTGTGCCTGTGAGTCTGCTTGGGGTGTCCTCAGTCTATTGAGTGGACCCTTGGGGTCGATGTGTGTTTTTGAGGCCTCAGTTTCCTCATTTGTAAAATGGGGACGACACCTCACAGGACTGCTGTGAGGCCTGCATGAGTTAATGGCGAGTGGGTGTTGGTCATTGTAACGTGACTCCAACAGAAACCTCCAGCCTCTCCCTTCCTCTCCCCAACTACCTCGAACCCTGGAAGAGGCTCTGATGTTCCCCCCAGGAGAGCTCACTGCTACAAGCCTGGGTGTTGGTGAATTGGAGGCCAGGTGACAGCAGTGGCACCTTCTCTTACTCAGCCAGCAAGCTGAGCCTGAGCCAGAGCCAGAGGAGGAGGTCCCTGCATGGGAAGTGGGGATGAGCCAGGGGCCCCCCTCAGAAACAGCTGGGAACCCCTAAAAACCCCAACCTGAGTGCCCACTCTGGGACCCACCAGAATTGTCTTCATTGTCTTGGAGACATATCAGAGCTGCCTTCAGGAAGAATCCTCTGTCCTCCTCCCCCACTTCTCTTGGCCCGGAGACTTTACAAACTCCTCCCTAAACTGGTTCCATCCAGCCCAAAGCTGGGATTTGCTTGAGCTTGTCTCTCCTCCTTTGGGCAGAATCCCTGCTAAGTTACATTAGTTTTGTCTTTCTTGTACCTATTCACCAAACACGTATTTCATGAGACCCTCATAAGCATGAAGCAGGCTAGGGGAAGAATTTCAGAGGCACATGAGACCGCCTTCAGGCCCTGGAGAAATCTTCATACTTAGGGATGACTAGACCATGAGGCAGAATAACAGACATCCACGCCAGAGACATAGGTAAGAATGTGTGGGTCCTTGAGGAATTGATTCAGACTATCTGGAGGAGGGGCAGCAGACATGAGCCTTAAAGAATATTTCAGCAGAGAAAAGAGGAAAATTTGTTTTCATTTGCCCAAGGTGATCTCATGGAATGAGCCCTAAACAGGTGCTAGAGGTTTGGTGTTTCAGTCCCAGCTCTGACCCTGACCAGCGGAAAGAGCTCAATGTATCATTTCCTTCTCTGAACCTCCCGCTGCCTCCTCTGTAAAGTGGGGTGTTAGATTAGATGAATTTGAAAGCAGCCACTAGCGACCTGGGGATTGGCCAGTCTCTTGTGTTTGTCACAAACATGCAGCAAGCAAAATCAGGCTCTCCTCAAAGACGGGCATCCACGTTAGACCCAGAGAATTGTCTCCAGGGTGGGGGCGGGGGGGGGGGGGCCTGGGGGTTTCATGTCCTGTGTGTCCCCATGGCTGCAGCCTCAGCAGCCCAGCTCCCAAGTGCTTGTCTTGGTCACAGCTGTTTGCCTGGCACCCAGCATTGTGTCTGGCAAAATAAATGTTTCTTGAATGAAGAGAATAAATGAGGTGACAGAGATAATGACCAGGTTTTTGGCTAGAACGGAAAGCAGTCCTACCCCCAGATCATCAGATCCTTTGGGCTTTTGCTCCTTAATCCGCATGTTTGTAAGAGGAAAGATGGCTGAGGGGAGCTGTCCTTTCTGAGGTCCAAGCTGGGGCCTCTGCCGCAATTACTAGAAAGTGGGTCACACAACTGCTCCGCAGAGCACAGACCCTTGAGGAAGAGCCTGGATTCCATGCCAGCTCACATTTATTGAGTGCCTACTGTGTATTAGTTGTTGTCACATAGCTTTAATTCATCTCATTGTGGCCTCAAAGGGCTGTACAGGAGAACGGGGGCGATGGGGAACCGTAAACCCCAGCAACTGAGTGACCTCAGCCAAGTCACCGCCCCTCTCGGGGTGTCCATTTTCAATCTCTGTAAAATGGAGACAATAGAGTCACCTCGCCAGCTTATGGGGATGAAATGAGCACGTGGAAGAGGAGCGTTTCATAAACGCTAGTTATTATTGTTCCTCTGGGCATACAAGTCCGCTCGCCTCCCCCCAGGGCGCATACACAGACATGTTCACACTCCCACGTACATGCAGATGCACAGAGACGCGTGCAGACGCCGGCCGGAGGAGCTCGCTGAGCCTCAGACCCAGGGCCACCGCCGAGCCCCTCCGAGAAGCCATCGAGTCCTCAGCGTCCCTCTTTTCCTCTCAGCTCTTTCTGAATGAACTCCGGCCGCGACTTTATTTTTTTATGAATGAGAGCCCAAGCAGTGAATGAAGCCAGGAAGCAGCCCCTGCTTTCTGATTGGCCCCCGCGACTGGGAAACTCCGCCCCTCGGCTTGGCCAAGCGAGCCTCCGGATTGGCGGGCGTGCCCGGCCCTGGGGTTTCATTCACAAAAGTCAATGAAACAAAGGGAACGGGTTTGGGGGGGCAAGGGGGAGAGAGCCTGGGCCGAGGCAAGGGAAATGCACCAATCGGCGGCTCCCCCGGGCACACAACTGTCCGCCGCGCCCGGAAAACTAGCTCGTGCGCTGGGGATCCGAGGCCCGGGCCGCCGCGCTCCGGCCTAGCCCCGCGGCCTCGCTGCCGCCCCAGAGCATGCTCAGGACCCCCTGCGTCTCCAGCACAGAAGCCCCGGCCTCAGGTGAGGCTGTGGGAGGAAGAGGGAGGGAGAGTGCCCGTGATTCCCCGCCTCGCCTTCAACACACCCCACACTCTCACTGCCACCTCCGCAGATTCCAGGGCGGGGGTGGGAGGCGCTGAAATTCAGGGTTGGAGGGGGCGCGGGAGTTGTGGGCGTGCGAATGGTGCGCGCCTTGCCCGCTCCTCCGCGCGCGAGCGCGCGCGCACACACACACACACACACACACACACACACACACACACACACACACACGTGTCTTATGTAACCGAGCCTGGGTAGAGCAGGGCTGCAGAAAGCAGCCGAAACCGCGAGCCCGGCTCCCGGGAGCAGGTGGGACCTCCTTTGGCGGGAGGGGAGTGGTGACGGCGATCAGAGCTCAGCAAACGAAACCCCACCATCGCCTGAGTGAGTCGGAGAAGTTTTGCCGTCGGACCCAGAGCCTGGGGACGGTCCCCTCCCCGTCGCCCTTACCCACCCCACCCCGCTGCTTTCCCTGGACGGTGTGCGAACGCAGCCCCCCCCTCCCAGGTCTCTGCCCCCGCGCGGGGCCCGGGCCTCGCGGCCGGAGGGAGCGGCCGGATGGAGCGGAGGATGAAAGGCGGATACTTGGACCAGCAAGTGCCCTACACCTTCTGCAGCGTGAGCGCCGCGCCTGCCTCCACGCCCGCCCCCGCCTGGCACCTCGCCCCGCAGCCCCTTCCCCAAGGCCCCAGGGGGTCCAGGGTTGCCCGGCCCCTGAATCACCCCGAGAACCCCGTCCCACCCCCTAGACCAGCCGGCCTCAGGGTGATTAAGGGGCATTCTTCTCCTTCCCCGTAGAAATCTCCCGGAAATGGGAGCTTGCGCGAAGCGCTGATGGTCCCGCAGGGGAAACTCATGGACCCCGGCTCCCTGCCGCCCCCCGACTCCGAAGGTAAAGAGCCGGAGAGAGAACCGCTACCCTCCCCACCACACAGCCCCAAAGGACCGATCCTGGAGCCCCCACCCTTTTGCCAAAAAGACTCGCCCTCCAAGGGACTCTGATCATTCTTGGCCCCTGCCACCCCAAGGGGGGTCGCCGGGCTCGCTGGGGCTCCCTCTCTCTCACCATCACCTCCACCTCACCTTCTCCAATTCCATTATTCACCCCTCAGATCTCTTCCAGGATCTAAGTCACTTCCAGGAGACGTGGCTCGCTGAAGGTGAGTAGTCTATGACCTTTTCCATTACTGGGGCGGGGGGTGCTCTCAACCCCGCTATTCCAACCCAGCCCACTTCCTCTCCCCCTGGCCTCGGAAGCTCTCCAATGCCCCCTCCCCAAGGCCCCTGCCCTTCTGGTCCCAGCGCCCAGCATGGACACTTATATTGATATTTATTTTCTCTACCCTGAGCCGGGCTTGTGTAACTAGGCCTGGGGATGAATCAGACCATTGTGTGGGGTATTTGCTTATTTGAATGGAACTTGGCCCCAGGCCCGTTTTCCTGGTTGAAATTTTCATTTGCAAAGTTTATTTGGCAGCAACCACCAGGCTGAGGTGTGTGTTGGGGTGTTGGGGGGAGGGGTGTGAGGAACAGGAAGATGAGGAGAAAGAGCAATTAATTTGTGACGGATCTTCAGGAGTTGCCAAAACATTGATTTTTACCTAAATTCTTGGTTTCTCTGCTTCCCAACTCCCAGTGCCAAACAATTTTCTGTCTGAGCCAAAAGAACAACAAACGTTTAAATAATTCTTTTTTGCAGCACTTTGTCAAAGAGGGCTTTGCCCCCCCCCCCCACTTCCCCTAATAGCCTTGATTGTAATTCTGATGGCAACTGATCCTCCTCCTTTCCTCCTGAATTCCTCCACCCCAGGCAAAGCCCCCCACTTGTGTGCCAGTGGGTCAGCTGTAGCTGCAAGCTGGCTGAGGTGGGGTCAGTGTTGGGGGGGGGGGGTCTCCTGGTTGGAGTCATTGGTGTGTTTTGGTGGGGCTGCAGGCAGGAGGCGAATGGTGTTTGGTCTCTGAGGGGGAAGGGTTAACACCCCCATCTTAGGGTCCCTTTATTTTAACTCTCTGGAAACCAAGAAACCTTTTCGAAGGCTTTTCTCTTCTTTAGAATCTCCCCAGCCCTCCATCTGGGCATCCTTGGTGGTGGTTGTAAAGCTCAAACCCTGCTCCTCTGGGTAGGAAGGGAAGATTCCTGATTAGATCCTTGGAGTGAGACGACATCTGTCTTGACCACTGTGGTATCCCCCAAAAACATATGCGTTACAGAGTGACTATTTAGCATAGAGCAATGCTGGAAACATTTTGTGGAATTGATGGCTCACTGGCTGGCTACGCGAGTGCTGGAGGGATCTGGGGGTTCTGGGGTACTGTGCACATCTTCCAGACTCAGCAAGCCCTGGGTGCCCAGCTGCGAGCTACAGGCAGAGCTATGCCCGGCCTGCCCAGCCTCCTCCCGAGGTCCCGAGGTTCCGGAGCTGGGCTGGAGCTGAAGAACGCAGAGGTGTCAGTTTCCACGTCTCTCAAAGACTTCCTTTCCCAGCGCCTGATTCCTGTCTGGCTCACCAGGCTCCTTGTCTGTCAGCTGAGGGTCCCAGCGCTCCCCGCAGTGGGCAGCTCCCAGGGCTGTGATCTAGGAGTGGGCTCAGAGGTTGGCATTTGGGCAGCAGCTGGTCCATTTGTGCCTGGGGTGGGATGGGAAGGAGAGGAAAATGTTCTCATCTTCTCTCAACCTTGGAAGCCCCACCCCTTGGCGGTGGGGGTCTAGGGACTGTACGGGTGTCTATCTGCATGTGTCAGTGTGACCGTGAGTGTGTGTGTTTCATGCTGCTGTCCTGCAAGTCTCTGGACATTTAAATCCAGTGGGTGGGGAGGTGGGGGTGGGGATCGTAAGACGGAGGGGGGGGGCGCGCTGGGATCTCCTTGGTTCCCTCTCCTTCCTTCTGAGGGAGCAGCTCAGGTTCCCAGCTGGCGATGGATGGCCAGGCCTGAGGGGGGGATGCTGAGGCCGCTTGCTCCTTCTCATTCTCTCTGTGGAGACAGATGCAGCTGCCGGGGCCCTGTCCCCCTGCACCACCCCAGCACCACCCCAGCCTCCTCTCCTGCCTCTTCCCACCAGGTCAGTGACCCCTGCAGCCCAGGGGGAGCTTTGGGGTGGCAGGGAGCTTTGGGGTGGCAAGTTACCCTTTGGAAACTTGCCAGAAATGGGGCGCATCCGTAGGAATGGGGACTGGAGTCCAACCGCCCTCCCTCAGCCTGAATTTTTCCTACAACCCCAATTTGGAAAGAAGCAGCAGGTCCTTGTAGTGTGTGTGGGTGGGGTGAGAGGGGGGGCCGCGAGGATTGTGAAACAGTCAATGGATGCCCAGGTTGGATCCAGGTCGATGTGATTGTGGGTTCAGAGTCTGTCCGGTCATCTTTGGGGGTGAGTGTGAGTGGGGTTCTGTAGGGGCAGGCAGTTCAGATATCTTTGGGGTTGGGTTTTTTCTAGACAGAGCAAAGGGGGATAAAGTGAGTCTAAGAGGGCATGTCTGGTTTCGGGGTGCCTGGGATCTGTTGAGTTGCCGGAGAAAGGATCAGGCTGCTGTACGGAAACGCAGGCTCAGGAGGCTGAGCCCACGCTGCGCTGCTTATGGCAAAAGGTGTGTTGCTTTTGGTCCAGAGTTGCTTTCCTGGCTTGTGGGGGACCCTTGGGGACAATGACATCGGTCTATGTAAGGAACATGGACTCTGGGCCATCTATGGCCTTTGTGTGGGTCTGTGGAGCCCGAGAAGCTCTGCAGATGAATTGCAGGGGTCCTTGAGCTCTCTGACACGGTAAAATGTTGGGGTGTGCCATACACAAAGGAATGTGGATTTTCTAGAAAGAGAATGATCCTTACCTTTTTGAGATTCTCAGAGGTGGGTCTCTGCTCCCCTTTTCGTAAGAATCACTGCTCTCGATCCCCCGCCGAGGTCTCCAGTCCCCTGGCCCTTTGGTTTCCCCCATTGTCTTTGTAAATCCAAAGGAGACCCTTTGTGGGAAGGGCGTGCATGGGGGATGTGTTTTACTCGTGTGCTGCTGTGAAGTAAAAGGAATTGGGGGGGGGGGGCTGTGAATCCCTGTGTATGCCCGCCAGTGCCTTAGCATGTCTGTGGGGAGAGATGAGGTTAATCCCATCCCCCAGTCTTTTAGCGACAATACCTCCTTCTACATATTTCCATCTCCATCTCTTCTAGAAGGTTCTTGGGGACAGAGGTCTCCTCCATAGGCACAGAACTGGTTCCTTCCAGTACAGAGGATGGGGGCAGGGTAAGGGGTGAGAGCTGAGGCCAGTGTTGACACAAAGGAGCAGAAGCTTTGGGGAATGGCTCCCCGCCTCTCCACTAGGATTCCTTAAAAGGCCCCTTCCTCCTGCGATTGGACCCTGGGAGGGGGAGATGGTGATGGGGCTTACGTGGTGTTGCTGAGTGGCTAATCTGGGGTGGAATTAGCTGCTTGGCTGGCTTAACCTTCCAATTCTGGCACCCTGCTTGGGAAGTCCCCAAGCCCCTCCTCTTCTACTACCCTCCCCCCCCCCCCCCCCCCCAGCCTCCTTGTTGGAAGGATGTTCCCTAAAAATTCTCTCTTTGGGCATTTTGCTGGCTTGGCACTTTTCCCATCCTTCATCACCTGCCATGTCCTCAAGGCAGATAATCGCGACCTTAGTGCCAGGGTGGAGTTGGGGGAAGACTGGCACACTGGCTTGGCAGCCAAAACTCAGCCAAGTTAACAAATAAATAAAGAATGGCGTACACTCAAGACCAAACATGGTCATTAGAAATCTGCTCTCCAGGAAGGTGAGGTGCAATGTTAAATGTTACTGTTTCTGTTTCTTTTTGTTGTTGTTAATCCTCACCCCAGAATATTTTCCCATTGATTTTTAGAGAGAGTAGAAGGAAGGGGGAGAGAGAGAGAAACATCGATGTATCAATTGATTGCCTCCCGGGTCGAGCCTGCAACCGAGGTACATGCCCTTGACCGGAATCAAACCCGGGACTCTTCAGTCCACAGGCCGATGCTCTACCCACTGAGCCAAACCGGGCAGGGCTTACTGTTCCTATTTCTATCTTTGTTAACAGTTTCTGAGCAACTGAGGCCCTGTCCTGCCCCTTTGGGAGAAGCCAGTGTTCTAGGGAAGGGCCAATCAGGGACTGGGGTTCATGCCACAGCCCCTTGCCTCCACTGATTTCTCCTGGCCCTGGGAAGAGGATGGCACACGGGAGTGTGGTCTGTGTGCTGGGCATGGCACACAGCCTCTGGGACTGCTGTGGAGAGGAGGTCCTGGCCAAATCTTCAGGCCTGGGGTAGAAGGAAGGGCAAAATGAACCCTAGGGTTCTCATGTGAACTGGCATGTGACGTCAGTGGGAGATGCCCCCAGCCATTACCTCAGTAGAAAGCAGCAGTTAATGAAGCCCCAGAGGGGACTCAAGTGCGTCAGCCTCCCCATGGTCTGCACCCCCCACCTCCCGGCCTCAGGTCCCGCCTTGCCTACGTAGCAGGGAGGGAAATGTTGCTCATCCTGCTCCCATTACCCCCGTCCAGCCACCTGTGGTTGGGCCAGAGGACGCGGCATGGATGAACGTAGGCTTGCACCAATCTTGCCCATTCTTAAGGCACTTGTTAAAAATGAAGATGCCTGTGGAATGAGACTTGGGGGTGGCTTGGAATCCACGGTTTACCCATGTCCCTAGATTCTTGATCCGGGCCAGTTTGGAAATAGTTGCCTTTGTGCCCTAGTGGCGCTTCCGAAAAGATGTGTGCTCCCTGTATGTTTTTGTTTTTGCCAAGGGGTTTCATGTCCCACTGACTTACTTGATCACTTTAGAATTGTTTTACGTTGATGTTCCATCAGTTCTCTAGCTGTTGGTGGCTCCTGATTCTTAAACCCCCTCTGCCCAATCCCTCTGTCAAGAAGTCAACTGCCTATAAACATCTATTTTCATAAAACACTTGAGTTTTAAAGAGTGGCATACACTCAAGACCAAACATGCTATTTAAAGCAAGTTGGTGAAGAATTTTCCTGCCGCCGCCTAAAATGTCCCACGTGAGAAGGGTTTTCCCCTGAGGACCTGCCTCTAATGGTACCTGGTGGTGGAGAGGGGGAGCCCTCGGGGTGAAGGAAGGGCTGGTTGGTTAGGATCTCTTCAGTTCTTGCTCCCAGGCCTACCACCCCGGTTCCCACCAGCCTGAGGACAGAGGTCATTCTATCTTTATTCACAGAGTTGACAAATAATGCATTGAGTGCCTATTCTGAGCCAGACCCCATTCCTGGGGTACTGGGGAATCAGATGAACAAGACAGATAAGCCCCATGCCCTCAGCAAGCTTAACTTCCTGGTAGAAGAGATGGACAATAAACATGTGAACATAGTTATAATAAGTTCAGGTACCCATACCGTGCTGGGGAAGAAATAAAATGGATGCGAGAAAGGAGTGGGAGGGGGACCATTTTGGTCTGGGTGGTCAGAGAAGACCTCTGAGGAGGTGACAGAGTGAACTAAAACTTCAATGGCCAGAAAAAAATAGGTAGGCAAAGATCTGGGGGAGAGGGATCAAGCTGATGAGCTTTGGAAAGAGAGCAGAGCTCTAGAGAGTAAAGGGCCAGCAGAGGCAGGTCAAAGAGGTAAGCAGCATCAGACCATGCGGGGCCTTGGAGGCCGAGGGGAAGAGTTTGGGATTCACACTTTAAGCAAGAGAGCGAAGTGATTTGACTTCTGTTGCCCTGACAGCTATGTGGAGAACAACCGACCATAGGAGGTGAGAGTGGAAGTAGGGAGTTTTGATTAGAGGCTGTGGCTGAAATCACCAAGGAAGATACTATGGAGCCTTTGCAAATGGGGTGCCTATTTGTACAGGCTAGAATGAGTGAGGGTGCTCTCCAGCCGTCTCCTTGGACCCTCACCCTTACCCGCCATTCCTGATTCTGGTCATCTTATCCATCAGCTTCTCCATTGTCTAATCTGAGAGCAGTCTCCTTGGGTTTCAGCACCTCACCTTTGAGCCCTTCTCTTCCTGGACTATCAGGAAGTTCTTCTTGGTGACTTCCCTTTCCCTTCCTGCTATAACCTAGTCTTGAGAGAGGGGCAAACCTGGGCAAAGACTCTGGAGTCAGGGGAGGTACTCCGCTGTAGACCCACCTGAAGGAGTTGGTGAGACCAGGATAAGAACTGGAAATCAACCCAGATGTCCAGGTTGGAGGCCATGGATGAGCTACTGTTCTGTTTCAGTTTTGCTGCCTAATTCCCAAACCCAGCGCCACGCCACCCACGCTGGCACACTGGGAATGCTCCTTGAGAACTTCCAAGCTTGGGAGCCCTTCTCTCTTCTAGCTGCACATCAAAGGGATGAGGCCCTGACCTCCCAGGGTCCCCAGCCTCTTCCTCTCCATTGTCATCCCTTTTTTTTTACCTGCCTCCAACCACCCTCTTTTCTCCATTCCATCTCTTTTCCTGGGATCTAGAGTTCTAGATTTCACCTTGGAGGTTGTATAAAATGCAGATTCCAGCCCAGAGTCAGAATCTCCCCTGTGACTCAAAGTCCACAGGATCTCACTCCTTGTAATGCCTGCCCATCCCAGATGTGACTGCTGTTGCTTTGAGAGAGCTTTGTAAACTCTGAGGGGCAGGGCTGTCTTCACTTCAGAAACATGGAGGGAATAAAGACAAAGCACCTAGGAAAAGACTGGAATCTGCTCAGACAGGTTCTGAGAATTTGCAGCCTCTCCCCTCCAGGGTCTTAATGGAGCCAGAGATGGAGGGCACTAGGACCTGGTGTGGAGTTGCCTTTATTTCTAGGAAGGCTGTTTTATTTTGGGGTGGGTGCTGATCTGCTGGGCTGCTTTCATGGTATCTCCCAGGGGCTGCCATCCAGGGCCCACCCCCCCTTCCCCCCACTCTAGACTCACCTTTGACCTCTCTTCGCAGCTCAGGTACCAGATAGTGATGAACAGTTTGTTCCTGATTTCCATTCAGAAAACTGTGAGTAGAGGGCCCTGGGTAGAGGGAATGGGGAGTGGGGAAGGGCAGGAAATGAGTCACAGGGACAGAGAATCACAAAAGATCAACTTGTTCTCTCCTAAAGAGAGGGGTGAAGGGCAGGGCTCCCCATGCTTGGGTTTGGACTCAAAGACCAAGGCAGTAACTGGGACATGAAGACCTTGGTTCCAATGGGGGCTTTCTCCATCTTAGCTGTGTGGCCTTGGAGCAGACACTTCATCTCTCTGATCCTCCATTCTCTTATTTCTGAAATGGGCAGGCTTGGACCAGTTCAGTAGGGTCCAGTTCTACCATCCTAAGTTACTTTCATGCAACCTGGGAGCTATTTTGTGCCCCCCAACCCATTAGCAATGTTTGTAGACATTTTTGGTTGCCACAACTGGAACTAGATGCTACCAGCCCCTCGTGGAGAGAGTGTCATGGGATGCTACTAAATACCCTATACCCTTGGTCGGCAAACTGCGGCTCACGAGCCGCATGCGGCTCTTTGGCCCCTTGAGTGTGGCTCTTCCACAAAATACCACGGCCTGGGCAAGTCTATTTTGAAGAAGTGGCATTAGAAGTTTAAGTTTAAAAAATTTGACTCTCAAAAGAAATTTCAATCGTTGTACTGTTGATATTTGGCTCTGTTGACTAATGAGTTTGCCGACCACTGCCCTATACAATGCTCAGGATAACCCCCCCAACAAAACATTATCTGGCCCAAATGTCAATAGTGCCGCTGTTGAGAAACCCTGCTTTAATGTCAGATACTTTGCTCTCAATTGTCTTCCCCAGTGAAATGAAACAGGGCACACATCATTGAAAACAGCAGATAACAGATGGGTTGATAGTAGGCATTTGACCCGGCTGCAGTAAGACAGAACCTCACACTCTGCCAACTTGGACCCAACTCTTTGCTTCTCCGCCTGGTGGCTGGAGTTTGTAGCCCCAGCAGAGGCTACAGGCAAGGCCAATGTTCTTCACAGATAATTAGGAGCGTGTGTATAATGTTCGTCAGCTGACACACGAGTGGCTAATATCCAACCTCCACCAGAAAGAGAAAGATTCTTTATAGCCCCAAATAAAAAAAACATATCTCTCCCTTAGAATTTTCCAGGGCACTCAGGAAAACCACAGGCCCTAGGTTTAAAGTGCTCACCCCTACAAAGTTGTTTTTGGGGGTTTGGGGGTTGCATGAAATGTTGAACTCGAGACCATTTCTTTGGTTAATATTAGACATTTTCCTGATGTATAAAACTAGACGTAACGTAAATAGCCAAACTTCTTAAAAGTGTGTGACTACAGCTCTCTGAAAACAGACCCAGAGCAGGGACGAGGCTGTGCCGGTCACCCAGCCGGTCCTCAGAGAGCAGCAAGTGGAGGAAGCTCTTACTGCCTCTTCTGAGACACTCTCTGCCCTGCTCTGCACCCCCCCCCCCCCAATCCCCACAGTAGCTTTCCACAGCCCCACCACCAGGATCAAGAAGGAGCCCCAGAGTCCCCGCACAGACCCGGCCCTGTCCTGCAGCAGGAAGCCGCCACTCCCCTACCACCATGGCGAGCAGTGCCTTTACTCCAGGTGAGAGGGCGATGAAGGAGGGAGGGGGGCACTCATGAGCAGAGGCAGCAGTTGAAATGCAAGTGAGACGACAGAAAGGATTTCCGAGCTCCCGTCAGGGAGCAGTGCAGTGAGGGTATCCTCCGAGTAGTTAGGATGAGAAACGCAGGAGTGGGTCCGAGGGATATGTGTGAAGGCCGGCCGAGTTTGTTTCCACCGAAGAAGCCCAGTGGCTCTGGGCTGGGGAGAAGTGTTCTCAAGACCACACCCAGTTTCAGCATTTATAAAAGGTGAAGAAGAGTTCATGCGGGGCCGAGTCTGGCTCCTGCCATTCCTTTCCCAGCACCCTGTCCTCTTCCTTCTGCTATCATCCCTGTGCCCTGACTTCTCTGGGGATGGATGAAGGGTTCAAAGATGCTCGCCTGGCTTCTCTGCCCCCTCACCCCTGTCTCCCCCTCAACTCCAGTGCCTATGACCCCCCTAGACAAATCGCCATCAAGTCCCCCGCCCCTGGTGCCCCCGGACAGTCGCCCCTGCAGCCCTTTCCCCGGGCAGAACAACGGAGTTTCGTGAGATCCTCTGGCACCTCCCAGCCCCCCCCTGGCCATGGGTACCTCGGGGAGCATAGGTAAGGAGACCCCCCCCCAGGATGGGAGCCGGGATCTCAACCGTTTTTCCTCAGTCCCTGAGGGTCCTCCATCTGCCCTTAAGAGACCTGGTGTGGGGGGAGGTAGGGAGGAAGGGATATTGACACCCACGCCCACACTGGAGCCCACTCTGCAAGCTTTGGGAGTGGCAGGCATGAGAAGGACTTAATCTAATACTCTCTTCCTTCTCCTTCCACCATATCCAGCTCCGTCTTCCAGCAGCCCTTGGATATTTGCCACTCCTTCACATCCTCTCAGGGAGGGGGCCGGGAGCCCCTCCCAACCCCCTACCAACACCAGCTGTCGGAGCCCTGCCCACCCTACCCCCAGCAGAGCTTCAAGCAGGAATACCTGGACCCCCTGTACGAACAGCTGGCCATGGGCCAGGGTGGGGTCAATGGGCACAGGTACCCAGGGGCGGGGGTGGTGATCAAACAAGAGCAGACGGACTTCGCCTATGACTCGGGTAAGAGACATTTCAGGTGGGAGGGGTTGGGGTGAGGTTGCTGGGTGGGGTGGCATGTGATAACCCCCAGAATGTCTTCCCACAAGTTCTTTACCTTCCTATCTTTTTGCTAGTTCACAAACCCAACCCATTCACTTTCTTCATGGGTTCAAAAGAAGTGTCATTTTTTTCAGTCAGCAAACTTATATTCAGATAAAAAATAAATGGGATGTAGGTCCTTACCCTCAGGTAGCATGTGACTTAATAGGAAAGTTAAGCCATTTCTTTCTATGTGTATTTAACAGGTGTTTGGGGGTTTAATTACCTGTAGAGACCATAGTACTGTTTGAGGAGTATGAATTTGTGGATTTAGAGGATACAAAGATTAATAGGTTGTTCTCAGTCCCAGAGATGCTTAACAATATGAAGGGAGCCCAGGGTGGCTCATCAGTTGAGCGTTGACCCATGAACCAGGAGGTCAGAGTTCAATTCCCAATTCGGGCTCCATCCCCAGTCTGGGGTGTGCAGGAGGCAGCCAATCAATGATTCTCTCTCATCATTGATGTTTCTCTCCCTCTCCTTTCCTCTCTTTGAAATCAATAAAAAATACGAAGGAATTTGAATGAAGAGAAACATGAACTTGAAACTAGCCAGGTTCATAGTTCCCAGTTGGGACTCAGGGTTAATACAACCTGTTCTAGCCCACCATCTTGGCCAGAGCTGGGTACCGGAAGTAGGGGCTGCTGTAAATTCTAGTTCCACCCCGTGTTGACCTGAGTGAGCTGCACTCAGCCATATTATATTCATAAACAGCTGTAGTTCCAGGCCCCGAGTGCACAGGGATGGCCCTTCTCAGTTAGGAAGGGCCCAGAAAACCTTGGCTTGTTACACGGTTACCATCCCCGACTGAATTTCTATGCACACTTGCATGAGAAAAATATGCAGCCATTAGAATAGGCTCAGAGCTGGCCAGAGCTTTCGCATTTCCCTTTTTCTGATGCACAGTCTTAGGGGCAGGGGAGTGAACCACAAAGCCCCAGGCTGCCTGAGTGAGAACCCGAAGGGCGCACCTCTCCTCAACCCCGGGGCGTAAGCCTGAGCCACGCCTGGCAGTGAGATGCAGGAAAGAGGAGGGAGACGCTCTTGCCGCTGACCTTCAAAGGATGTAGACCGGAGGAGATCATGTTACTTGCCCTTGAACTCCTGCCCCTCCCCCTTCAGCTTCCTCTGAAAGGAGTCAGGAATTCCATTCACAAAATGGATGCATGAATGAGCCCACTCTCCCGCCTCCTCCCGGAGGTGTCAGGTTTCACCATCTCATTCATAGGTGGGAGTGGAGGGCCAAGGGGCTGGAACTTGAATGGGTGGCTTCACACCACCAACTCCTCCAGGTGGAGTGGGGATGTTTCCATCCTATGGAATGGAATCAAATGGAGTGGAATGTGCTGTGCTGTCAGAGCTGGAAAAAAAACCGGCCCAGTGCCCACTGCCTCTTCCCTAATTACAGATCCATGCAGTCTCTTTCCCTCCCACCCACTCTCCTTTCCTCCATTGATTCCTCCCTCCCTCATATAACACACTGGGCAGGGAATCTGACCTGCTGACCGGAGGTTGGCCCATTCCAAGGGAGTCTTAGACTTGGACACTGTACCCTTTCCCCGGAGGTTCATCTCTATCCCTCCCTCCTCCCCCTAAACTCACAGGAAACAGCTGCTCCCTGGAATCCTGGGCCTTGTGGAACAGCTTTACCCACCCCAGCTGCTGCCATCCCTGCCCTCTGGCTCAGCCCTCAAGCTGAAGGGTTCCAGCCTCACACCCCCTCTGGGTGAACTTCCCCTGGGATTGTGGTGGGCAGGCAGCTGGGAACAGAACGGAAAGCAGGCTGGCAGGAAGTTCTTAAGTGTGTGTAGGCCTGCTGCCCCCACCTCCACCCCAGCCACCTATAACATCAGCCTTCTTTCTCTACCCCCAGATGTCCCTGGGTGTGCGTCAATGTACCTTCACACAGAGGGTTTCCCCGGACCCTCTCCAGGTGACGGGACCATGGGTAAGGCAGCCCCCTCTCCGTGCCAAGTCCTCCAGGTTGGAAGAGGGTCCTGCCGTGGGGGAGGGTCTCCTGACCAGGAATCCCTCTGCACACTCTGGGGTCTCATCAGTGAACCCCCAGATCTGAGTGACCCCCAACTTCCTCCTCAAGGCTATGGCTATGAGAAACCTGTGCGACCATTCCCAGATGATGTCTGTGTCGTCCCTGAGAAATTTGAAGGTCAGAGACGTGACTGTTCATGAGAGGGTCAGGGTTTTTTCCGTGCCCTCTGACTATGTCACCTGGGAATCACATGACATTTCATGAGAAAGGGCCTGGAAAGGCCCCGGGGAGAGAAGGTTGCTTGGGGGACCCAAAGGCACAAACCCTACACTCCTGTTCCCTGTGTTCCCCAGGAGACATCAAGCAGGAGGGGATGGGAGCATTCCGAGAGGGACCGCCCTACCAGCGCCGGGGTGCCTTGCAGCTGTGGCAGTTTCTGGTGGCCCTGCTGGATGACCCAACGAATGCTCACTTCATTGCCTGGACGGGCCGGGGGATGGAGTTCAAACTAATCGAGCCTGAGGAGGTGGGCCTCTCAGATGTTCCCACCTCTCCTTCCCACGGATCTTGGGCCTGGAGATGAGAGAGCCTGGGAACGGATGGCATGGGTCCTCACCATCATTGTTGCTTTATCTAACCTGAGTTCTTACCAAACCGGGGTCTCTGAGCTGGTGCTTATTTGCCTGACCAGCTCAGCATTTTACACTAAAAATCTCAAGTGCTCTCTCTGGCCTGCCTCTCACGTTTCCTCTGCTGAGCTAGCATCGCCATCCCAAAATTCTCCTGTTTCCCGCAGGTCGCCAGGCTCTGGGGCATCCAGAAGAACCGGCCCGCCATGAATTACGACAAACTGAGCCGCTCACTCCGATACTATTATGAGAAAGGCATCATGCAGAAGGTCAAGGGCTAAGGGGTCCAGGGACAAGAGGGTGGGGGCAGGGGGACAGAAGCACATTCTTGGGAGTTTGTAGGAGCAGATAGATAGTGAACCAGTCGGAAGGGACAAGAAATTGTGGACAATCCCAAAAAAAGTGCTAAACATTAAGAAGTCCACAGCATGGAGAGATGGAGATTAGAGGTGAACCCCAGAAGGGAGTTGGCTGCTGAGAGGAACGAGTATGGAGAGAAATGAACTCCACACAACTGCCTAGACCCATTCCCCACCCCTACACTGACCTGAAGAGAGTTAGACTGACCCAGCCCCTCTCTTCCCACAGGTGGCTGGAGAGCGTTACGTATACAAGTTTGTGTGCGAGCCTGAGGCCCTCTTCTCTCTGGCCTTCCCGGACAATCAGCGTCCAGCTCTCAAGGCCGAGTTTGACAGGCCGGTCAGTGAGGAAGACACAGTCCCTTTGTCCCACTTGGACGAGAGCCCTGCCTACCTCCCAGAGCTGGCTGGTCCTACCCAGCCCTTTGGCCCTAAGGGTGGCTATTCCTACTAGCCCCTGGCAGCTGCTCCCTGGCCACCGGGGTGCTGTCCTGTGTACATATAGATGAATCTGGTGTTGGGGAAACCCTCACTCTGAAACCCACAGATGTCTTGGAGCAGGTCCCCACTGGCCTATCAGCCGCCCTGGCCCAGACTCTGAGCTGTGCACCAGAGTCCATGGGAAGGACACGTGGAGACACTGCAGGTGCAAGTTGGAGTCTCAGAAACTCCTGAGGGTCTCACCTCTGGCCTCTTCCTAGGTCCATCCTAGAGGCCCAAGCCCCACCCCCTCCCCCCATCACAGAGAACAAGGGTTTGTTCTCTTCTGGGGGACAAAGAAGCATCCCTACTTTACCCTGGTGGGGAGGATGCACTGGGCTCCCCAGATCGCCCGCTGTGGGGAGGCAGAAGCCTGGATCTTGCACTCCACTCCAAGCTGTGGCCCTGGAGGGTCCTGCTTGTCAGCTCTTGGTGCTCTGTTTCCCAGGGGTGGGGGCAGGGGCAGGGGCGCTGGAGGAAGGAACCTGGGATGGGGCAGGGCTGGAGGCAGGGAGGGCTGGGTTCCTGCTCTGAGGGCCCTTTGCTCTGCCCGTTCCTCGGCCCAGGCCTGGGATATCACCTCCACATCTGCCAGACCCTAATAAAGGCCCCTGCTTCTCCTGTTCTCCTGTGTCCTCTTTGCTGCCAGGGGAGAAGGACTCGGGTTTAAAAAGAGCTTGACCTTGAGGCAGATGACCAGTTTGGGGTGTTTCCCTGACACAAGTTACCAGATGGGTTCTTGGGAAAGGACCGTTCACCTTTTTCCTCTGGAAAACGGGTTCATGGGCTCAGTGATACGTTTCCCCTCCCAGGATTATTATGGGAAGATCCCGAAATAATGTGCATAGGGTACTTTGTAATCTAGACCAGTGCTTCTTGGCCATCTCCCTGGGGGGGGGTAGGGCTCCTGGAGCGTGTTCAGGCAGGATTTGGCCTGTGGTTTGTGACCACAGTTGCTCCCGTGAGCCATGAACAGTGTGTCCCCCCACCTCCTGCCATGACTCCAGATTGCTGTCTCTGCTGAAGTTGGGGACGAGTTTGGAGAGGATCTGGAGAACGGGAAGAGACACCCAGACACAAGGGTGAAGGGAGGCTGGAGCAAGCCCTGGGCTCTGGCCAGTGTAGGAAAAGGACACTAGATCTTTAGGGGAAAGGTAAGTGGGGAACAGCAGGTTCTCCTTGCCCAAATCGGGGAGAGCAGAACCCTGGAGCTGAGTTTTCGGGGGATGGGGTGGGAAGGGCAAGGCTGAGAAATCGGTGACACCTAGAGAAAGGGGTGTGACTGAGTATGACAAAGGGGTTCTGTGGAGGTAAGAGGGAGGCCATTGTAGACCCAGGCCCTGTGCAAACAGCTTCCCAGGAGCCAGGCGCTCTCCAGTTAAATCCGAGCCACAGCCATGCTGAGGCTGGACTGCCCTACCCTCCAGTGCCTGCCACACCTCCACCCTAAGTTCCTGCTCAGCACTAATGCTAAGACCCAACAGTCTTCACAGGAAGGGATGCCTCTCAACCACTGCCTACAAATAGAAAGCAACATCTTATTCCCCTAGAAACAAAATATCAATGTACTGATGTTTTTAAAATTTAGAGCAAGAAAAATAAAAATTTTAAATACAAGTTCAAATACACACACACACACACATACACATATATATATATATATATATATATAAATTTAATTCCATATTAAAGCCAGGATATCAGCAAGAAGGTGTAAAATTTGAATGGAAACAGGTCCTGAGCACCTGCACATGACACAGGGATTTAGATGAGAATCAGCATCATGGAAAACGTCTCGCAGGCTGAGACCTGTGACCTCTGACCTCGAAAATGTTCATTAACAAGCCACTCCTCACAACTCTGTTCAAAGCTTTACACTTGGAGGGGCACTGCTCCAAGGAGACAGCTACAACAGCCCCCCGAGGAAATTCCTCGGGCCAAAGGAAAGAGCCAAAACCACACCGTGCTCCAGACTGGATGAAGGTGAACCCAGGACCCAGAAGCCTGACCCAGCAGTAGAGCTTACACATGCCCCCTGGGGACAGTCCCCCCCACACACACACAAACAAGCACAGACTCAGCACATGTGCAGGCGCAGGAAACTCCTGAGCTGGGCTCCCGCAGGGGTGCAGTGAACAGTCGACTTTAATGGCCAAGAAGATTCCAGCTCCCTGCATGAGACCCACATCCTCTCCTGGGTTGTCACTCAACCTCGGGTAATACTGGTTCAAGGAAGAGAAACAAGGGCCCCATTGTGTGGAAGCAGCAGGCGAGTCCTTCCGAACTGCTGGAAGCCCCCTTCTGAGCAGACTGGGCAATGCGGCCGGTTTGCCGTTTCCTGATGGACAGTCAGGTCGGACCCCACCATGCTGTGATAGCAGAGAAGTTCCCCAGCACCTAGGGGGAACGTTCAAGAACACCCACAGAGCTAGGGTCCTTCATTGTTCGTACCAAAAACCCAGAAAGATGACCAGCCCTGTCTCTCACCTTGGCCTGTTAAACATCCCCCCCTCAACCTGAGCTTATCCCAAAAGTCCATCCTCAGGGAATACGATCTCAGAGGTGACAATGCCATCAGTGCTGGTCACTCATCTGGGACAGGTGGGCGACGAAGCCCAGAGTTGGTTCCTGAACTGGACCTGGGCTGGAATTAAGACTGGGGAGCCGAGTGCCCAGCCAATACGGCCTTTTCCGTTTCCTCTGTCAGCCCCTGCACTCTTCTCCCTGTAAGGCCTTCAGTGTTAGCACACAAACATCCCCCTGCCCTTAATTACAGGCCTGGGCTTCCTGAGGAGTGCACTCAGACAGAATCGGGGGCTCACGCTCAGCTCAAGGGGGGCAGGGACCTGTCGGCAGACTCCCTGGCCTGTACTCCTCTGCACTGGATTCTCTGAATTGTCTCTTTAGAGTGATTTGTCTGCGGCCCAATGACAGCCTACATTCCTTCATTTCCTACAATGCTGCATAGTCTTTTAATGTCTGGCTACAATTCTATGGCAGTTCTAGTATTTACATAATTTCAGAACTTACTAGAATGGGGGAGGTAGTGCAGGCAACATACAAGGTGCCGAACTGCCTAGGAGCTTCTAAACAAGCTCCACATCCAGAACAGCTTTCCCGATGTCCCACAACCCGCCTGGCAGCATCTGTTTCTCCTAGTCAAGAGCCTCCTCAAAAACGGTGAGAAGCCCTGGCCGGGTAGCTCAGTTGGGTAGAGTGTTGCTCTGATACGCCAAGGTTATGGATTCAGTCTCTGGTCAGGGCACATACAAGCAACCAACAAATGCATAAACAAGTGGAACAACAAATCAATGTCTCTCTCTCTCTCTAAAAAAAATAAAAAATCAATTAATAAAAATTAAAAAATAACTGGGCACTGGGAAGTGGTTATTCCACAACAGAATGCTAAGAGCACACCACTCAGTGAGAGACCCAGAGCAGATACTGGGCAGCACAAACCGGCTCTGAGAGGTGTCATGTTGGTTTTCTGTTTGGGACACGGGAGGGGAGGCTTTGACCATAAAAACCCTTTGTTAAAGCCCATCGAGGGCCTCAGGGAAAACAAAATAAAAGCTTTGTGATTACCTGCACGTTTCAGAAGGAAATAGGATACGCTGCACATGGTGAGTGTGGTAGGCGGCAGAGCCAGGGACAGCCTCTGTATTCAATGTGTGGCATCTGTAACCACTCAGGCGCCAGACCCGAGAGCCTGTGCAGTGGAAGAGGTTAATCGTGGCGCGATCCTCGGCAGGGCTGGGACAGCGTAGGTGCCAAGACAGGAGATCTGGGCTGTGCATCACCTCTCAGCCTAAAGAGGCCCTGGGCTCTGGTTTCAGGGGACTCTCCACTATGTACACCAAAGCCCCAGATACTAACCCCCTCCACCCTGAGTCCAGGCCAATATCCTAACCTTTCAGCTCAAAGAAATCTTCACAGAAACCATTTTTGTTTCCTTAAGAAAATAAATATTATCAGGTCAAGGGAAAGCACAGGGGCTGGACAGGAGCAGGAAGTGGGGCCAACACTTTCATTGAGCTTCACGGCTCCCTCCTCCACACAGTACCCGCTAGGGCATCAGGGTCCCCATCGTGTCCATCTGTCCGCATGTCCAGGTGTCCGATGCTCACAACCCATTTCCCATCCCGGGGTTGCACGAGTTACCCCTTTCTTGGGGATGATACAGTGTACCCCTGTGTTGGCTGTGAGCCCCAGGTGGCCCCAGTGAGTTGGGGTAATGCGGGCTGGACATTCTGGTCAAACCAGGCGTAAATCCCTGGTTCTATTTTACCACAAGGGAAGAAATGCAAATCAAGTTTGGAAAATGTCCAGTTAAGATCGTATCCTCATGGTCAGCTTTTCACCAATAAGAGCGAGTCCAAGCCCTGGGCCACTGCCGCGAGAGAGGCAAACGAGTCTTGCCTGTCAGCGCCGCCGGAAAGCCCGGGATATTCTCCAGGCGTTAGGCTCCTCGTAGCGGTTGTACAAGGGTTCCAGGCGCTGCTGCTTCTTCTGCTTGCTTAACTTCGTTGGGTCGGAGACCTTGAAGAAGGCAGGAGCGAACTCCACAAGCCACCGGGGGTCGATGGTGGTGACCTCACGCATGTACTCCTTCGTGGTCAGCACCAGCTCGTGGTACACCACCCTGAGAGGGGATAAAGACAGGATCAAGTCTCCAGTCACCCTGGTCCCTGATGGGCCGCAGCTGAGCTTGCATTTTACCCTCTCACCTCTCCTGCCTGACCCCTCGGGAGGCTGCAGTCGCTCTATTACAACCACACTCCAATACTGAGGAGGCTGCACACCTTAACCACAAGAAAGCTGTCAGAATCATGTGTTCTAGACCTGGCTCTGGCTCCAACTAGTCATTGACAGAGTGGATCACACCACTTCTCTGGACCCGTTTCCTGCTCTGTGAAATGGGACGGTGGTTTTTCAGGCTGTCTCCACAGAACTCCAGGGCCCTGAAGAGGAGGCTCAGGAGCTGCCACAAGGATGGGGGAAAGCCAAAGCAGGCAAGGCTCCATATCTGCAACCCTTCTACCACGGCGGCACGATGGTTTTAAATCCGCTTTATATTAGGATAGGTAAGATTACCATTTTTTTAAAATGCTACTTGAAAAAAAATTTTTAAACCACCTCACTAAATGATCTCAAAGATCCTTCCTACCCCTCATTCCCATGATTTTATTTCTCTCAAAAGGGTCTGACTGTGCCTAATTCACACTTCTGCTGCCCTAGAAATATAAGCAGTGTTAGAATAGGAAGTGCTGGCGGGGGGGCGGGGGGGGCGGAGAAGGGCCAAAGGCACAAACACAAAGTGCCAACAGATTTACAGGATCTCTCTGCCCAGAACGGCTCCCAGACCTGGGGCCTGCCCACCTACCATTCCGGCTGTCTGTTGAAGAGAGCGCTGGAAGGATGGATGTAGACCACTTGCTGGTCGATCAGTGTCCGGTAACCCTCCTGTGGGTCTTTCTTGGCAGCATTTCGGAAGAATCCACTGCAGATGGCCTTTTGCACTCGGACTGTGGACTTACCGCAGGAAACCACATCCAGCTTGTGTCTATCAGGAAAATAAATCGAGAGAGGACAAAGATGTGAGACAACTCTGTTTTCAGAGATTCTATCTTCCAAGATGACAGTGCCCAACACCCCCATCTCGGGTCCCCAGAGTAGGCACCAGGACCCTGCTTCTAGCCCTAAGAGTATTAAAGGGGCAGCTCTGCCAAGTGGGCAAGATGGACACAATAAGAGCCAGGGACTTAATTTAACTTGACTAGTAATGTTTCAGATGCTTGTAAATAAAGAGATTTTTTTTTCAACAAAAAATCATCTTCCTCTCAGAAACTTTTTATTGATTGATATGAGAGAGCGAGCGAGCGAGAGAGAGGAGAAACATCAATGTGAGAAAGAAACATGGATCGGCTGCCTCCTACACATACCCCAACTGGAGATCGAGCCCACAACCTGGGTATGTGCCCTTATTGAAAATCAAACCCGCAACCCTTCGGTGCACGGGATGACGCTCCAACCAACTGAGCCACACTGGCCAGGGCTCTCAGGAACATTCTGAAGTGATTCTCAGCTGCACCCTTTCATGGAGAGGAGTATAACAAAAATGGAAAAGCTAAAGGAAAAGAGTTATGCAAGGAATCTGTAGCTCCACAGTACATCTAGAGATGAACAGACATGACATTCGAGGAAGTTCAACTCAAACATGGGGAAAAGACACCAGATGTTACCTGTCCATTATGCCTAACATCTGCTTGCGAATGTCCTGGGCCCGGCGCAGAGAACGAGCTTGGATAAAGTTCTCATAGCACCAAGGGTTGGAAAACTTGTTGTTCTTCCAAGAATTGTACACGGCCAACAGGGTGAGGTGGTCTCCTTCGGTTTGGTGGAATTTGGCCTTCTTCTGATCAGCGAGGGCTTGTTTATCCTGCCAAACAGAGGGAAAGAAGATTATTTTCCGCCCAGCAGCTACTAAATGAACACCCAGCAGTTCCAGGAAGCCCTACATGGCCCTGTTAAGCGTCCACATTAAGCACCGGAGTGGCAATGGCTGATTTCACTCAGCTTCGCCACATCTCCATATGAACGTGGGTCCGAACTCCCTACCTTGGGTCTGTAAAAAACGTTCTGCACAGACAGCATGGACACAATGGTCAGCATTTCCTCACTGCAGCCCAGATGCACAGACATGATCAGCATTTTGCACAGCATTGGTTCCAGAGGGAATTCTGCCATCTAGAGGGAGAAGAAGAAACTACAATTGCTTCCCTGTGGAAGCTCCATCTGGACTTGCCAACGTGAGACACTGGTGAACAGACCATAGGAGGTTTACCCAAGCATGATGATGCAGGATGCCTGTCTCTATCAGAAGACATTGCTGTTTTTATTTCCCAATGAAATACACGTGATCAAGAACATAACTACTGTTACAGTAGGTGGAAATTTTGCAGACATCTTTTAAAATTAAGGCTAGACTCAATAATATATCCCAAGGTAAAATTGACTGTGGATAAAATTTATTTTTCTATAAAGAAACAGTCTTAAGCCCTGGCTAGTGTGGCTCAGTTAGCTGGAGCATTGTCCCATGCACCAAAGGGTTGCGGGCTCGATTCCCGGTTAGGGCACATAACCAGGTTGCAGTTTCAATCCCGGTCGGGGCATGTGCAGGAGGCAGCTGATCAATATTTCTCTCTCGCATCGATGACTCCCTCTTTCGCCCCCTTCCTCCCTCTAAAAATCAATAAAAAAATAAAACAGTGGGAAATGCAGTTAAAAAACAGGCATCTAGAATTGTGCCCAAACTTATCCAGAGCCTCAGAGCTTGATTTTGCACAAAACAAAGAGTAAAGAAGACTGGCCAGGGGATCTTTCCAAAAGCACCAGAAATTAAGTGTGTCCCCTACCCTGCGGCCCAGGCGAGTAAGCAGGCCCTCATCATCCAGGGCCCCCAGTGTGTACAGTTGCTCCATGGCTGTGATCAAGGTTTCCATTGGTGGGGCATCCATGAAGTCAAAGGACAGAAGGTCATTGATGCCCATGGCCTAGAAGAGAAGGGAAGAAAGTATGTGATGGGAGGGTCAGCCTCGCCAGTGAAAAAAGACTACTTATTGGCTTTCTTTCCTGTTTCTTCAACGGCAATTAGGAAGCCATCAGCAAGATTAGCAGCAACCTCCAGGGCTGGGCCACACAAAACTCAAGACTAGTAGAAAGCATATACTTTCTCAGAAACTTTAAAAACACTTCTCAAAATGACAGTATATACAACTCAACAACAAAAAGACAATTAAAAAACGGGCAAAGGACCTGAATAGACATTTCTCCCAAGAAGATATAAAAATGGCCAAGAAGCACATGAAAACATATTCAACCACCCAGACAGCATGGCTCAGTGGTTGAGCATCGACCTATGAACCAGGAGGTCACGGTTTGATTCCCAGTTGGGCACATGCCCAGGTTGTGGACTGAATCCCCAGTGTGGGGCATGCAGGAGGCAGCCGATCAATGATTCTCTCTCATCATTGATGTTTTTATCTCTCTCTCCCTCTCCCTTCCTCTCTGAAATCAATAAAAATACGTTTAAAAAAAGAAAAGATATTCAACATAACTAGTGATTAGGGAAATGCAAATGAAAACCACAATGAAATACCACTTTATACCACTAGGAGGATGGCTATTAAAAAACACACACACACAAAAAAAAAAACAGAAAATAAGTATTGGCAAGGATATGGAGAAATAAGAATCCCCATACATTGCTGGTGGGAATGGAAAACAATTTGGTGATTCCTCCATAAACAGAATCTCCGTATCATCCAGCACTTCCACTTCCAGATATATACCCAAAAGAATTGCAATCAGGGCCTCAAACAGATACTTGTACACTAATGTTCAGTGGCATCATTCACAATAGCCAAAAGGTAAAACCCCCAAAATATCCATCAATAGATGAATGGATCAACAACACATGATATACACATGCAATGGAATATTATTCACCCTTAAAAAGGGATGAAATTTTAAAACATGCTACAACATGATGAATTCTGAAAACATTATGCTAAGTAAAATAAGTCAAATACAAAAGGACAAATATTGTTTGATTCCACTTACATGGGATAAATTCATAAAGAATAGAAAATAGAATAATGATTACAGGGGCTGGAGGGAGGGGAAAAGGGATAGTTGTTTAATAGGTACAGAGTTTCTGTTTGGGATGATAGAAAAGTTCTGGAAATGGATAGTGGTGATGGCTGCACAACACTGTGCATGTAATTAATGCCACTGAACTGTACATTTTTAAAAGGTAACAATGGTAAAGTGTTATGTATTTCACCATAATTAAAAAAAAATAAGACAGTATGCCAGACTGTCCTCTTGCATACATAATTTCCACTGTGCATCTAGGAAGTGTCATGTATCACATTCAGTGGCAGAGATATGAAGATGACTAAGATACTACCCCTACTCTCAAAGAGTTCATAATGGTGAGATACACTGACACAAGGCTCCATGCCTGGCACAGAGCAGGCCATCAATGCATTTGTTACCCTAATGTGATGAATAAAAGAAACAAATGAATGATGTATTCACCAAGTGTGTACATAGGGTGATGTGGTAAGACCTAAGCTTTCTGTGTCTTTCCTATAAACGGATCGTGACCATAAACACAGCAGGTGTTCAATAAATGTTTATTGTATGAACAATGACTATAAGAAATTATGTTAGCAATCAGTAAGCAATGTGCCAACTGCCTTTACCTGGCATTATCTCATTTATCTCCACAACAGATACTATTAATAGCACTCCCTTTCGAGAGGAGAATACAGAATAGGGGGCCTCGCAGGTAAATTTGTTAAGAGCACACAGCCTGGAGCAGAAGTTTGAGCCACACATGCCTCTCTGTTCTCACTCCAGAGACTGGAGCAAGTTTTTCTCTGAAGCTCTGTTTTAGCCTCTCTCACAGGGAATGAATAATAAATTACAACAGAGCCGTCTGCACCAGCAAAGTGCCAGGCCTCCAGGGTAGCATCTGTGTTGGGGGTTGGGGGTGTGCCATCATCTGGAAAATTACTCCTGTGGCTCCCCCTGCCAAAGGAGAATGAAGGTCCTCACTGGGGCCTGAGGGAGGAAGAGCAATGATTCAGAATGAAAACCAAGCCCCCAGAGAGCCAGTCTGAAACCTCCACTGAGAGCTCCCTCTGCAAAGTTTTTGGACTGGGAGTTTTGCTTCCGTTCTAAAAGAACAGAATTGAATCTGGAAGCTAAAGGGATGAAGGAAGTAAGTTTGTCCATAGTTTGGCACTGATTAGATTTTTCCAATATCCTTTTAGAAAATGCTCCTAACTAAAATCTTTTACAAGCACATTCTGCTGGTTAGTATGGTAAGGAAAAAAAAAATGTGTGTTCACAGCAAACATGCCAACTTAGCCCTAGACCCAACAGTGCAAAGGCTGTGATCACAGCCATTTGCATTTCACTCAAAGGGAAAGGTTCTATGAGGGTACTAAAGTATTTAACAAGGTTCATAAGACTGAGATTAATTTACCAAGGCCACAGCATTGGACTGTTCCACCAACCCATTCTAGCAAGACAGTGATTTCTACCTTGAGCGAGAGCACTGTGCTTGCTAAGTTGGTTCTCTGGATTTCCGGCACATTGGTGGTCAGCATTTCATCTCGGTAGGCTCGTTCTGTGTACAGCCTGTAACACTTCCCTGGGCCTGTTCTTCCAGCTCTGCCAGCTCGTTGCTTTGCCTGAGCCTAGAGGAGTGAGCATATAAAAGTAACATATCTGTTAAACATCATCTAACAGCCTTACCCAGGAAATCTGTTAAAAGAGGGGTACTTAACTACTGGCAAAAATCCAAAATGGGGTTTATTTCACTTCCTTTAGGACCATTTCCAAGACTACCAATGTTATTATCATCCCCTCTCCAACACTCAACATTTCAGGAAAGTTTGTTCAAGTGAGGCAAATATAGACAAAGAGAATGGAAGAAATATTATAAAGATCGCAGAAATATACCTTCAAAATAGTGTGGCACAACATAAAAGACAAAGCATAAAACAAGATGACAGTTAATGCCAAAAATGTAAGTGAACTAAGTAGTTAATATACCAATGATGACTATGGCCATTTTAAAAATCAGGTTTAATATCCTCAATGCCAGAAGTAAATGTTCACTCACATAGATGAAAAAGCAAGTTACAAAACAATATAATACTGATTTTGTAAAAAAAATCTTTATGATCTAGTATAAAGCACCAGAAGGAAAAAGCCAGGGAAAGATACCCTGAAGTGTTAGCTGTGGCTAACTGACAGCAGGCTTGCAGATGGGTCCTATTTTCTTTACTTTATCAATATCCAATATTGAACACTTATTACCTTAATAACCAGGAAAATTAAATACTTAAACAAAAATAAACAAAACATACTTACTAGACTATTGGAATTATAATCATGAAATCAACAAACATGAAAAAAGGTGTGTACAAAAAAAACATCAAAATTATGACAGTAGTGGTAGTAGGATTATGGGTAATTTAAAATCTTTTATATTTCTCAGAAATAATGTAATATTACTTCTGTATTTAGGGGAGAGGAGTGCTCATTTTTTAATTTAAAAAATATAGATATGGCCTGGCCGGTGTGGCTCAATTGATTGAGCATCGACCCATGAACCAAGAGGTCTCTGGTTTAATTATCGGTCAGGGCACATGCCCAGGTTGTGGGCTCGATCCCCGGTGGGGGGCATGCAGAAGGTAGATGATGGATTTTTCTCTCTCATCAATGTTTCTATCTCTCTATCCATCTCCCTTCCTTGCTCTCTAAAGTCAATAAAACCATATTTTAAAATATGTATATATATAAATATGTAGTTTAGCCACAGGTTGCTAGGAAACATTGAATAGCAAACTGAAGGGGACCATTTTTTGACAAAACCACCTGTCTTACAAATAGTAACAGGATTTACAAATTCCTATGTCAGCTCCAAACAAAGGATGTAGTATGAAAGGTCACTAACCACACAAAGGCAGTCAGCAACCACACAAGGTGGCAAACTCCACAGCATTCTAAGATGTCTCTCCAAATGAGAGGGCAAGTGTAACTAATTTCTCGATCTCTGTGCTTTGCCTGCACCACCCTGAGAAGTGGTACAGAGCACACGCACAGACTGCCCAGGCTCAAATCCTGGCTCCACCAGCTGTGTGACCCTAACCCCTCTGTGTCTCAGTCTCATCTGAGAAATGAGGATAATAATAATATCTACCTCAAAGTATTGACACAGAATGTAATCCGTTCATGTAAGTGAAAGCACCTAGGACAGTGCCTGGTAAGGCACTTAGTAAGTACCCTGCAAGTGTTAGCTACTATTACTTGACTTGCAAAATGAAAATAGCCTGATGGCCCTAGCTGGATAGAGCGTCGGCCTGTGGACTGAAGGGTCCCGGGTTTGTCTCCGGGTTTCGGGCTCGATCCCCAGTAGAGGGTGTGCAAGAGGCAGCCAATCAATGATTCTCATCTTTGATGTTTCTCTCTCTCTCTACCTCTCCCTTCCTCTCTGAAATCAATAAAAACTTTTTTTTTAAAGTGTAAAGAAAAAAAAGTACTTCACCCATTAGAACAGTAACCAGCAGCACCACTGAAAAATAACCTCAACTAACATTTCAACTACATGCTTTCAAGTCTCAGGCAGGTTCACATACACTGTGCACAAGTGCACATCATCTATTTTTAAACAAAAATTGGATTATACTACTCCTGCTTTTTGTAGCTCACTTCTTTCAAATAATATATCACAGTTCTATGTTTCTGTCATTAAATATAGATACACACCACCATGTTAATGCCATATCACATTCTATGGCATGGATATGCCATATTTTATTAAACTACTTCCCTCTGAAGGGAATTTTTCCAGTTTCTTTTAATATAAACAGTCATTCAGGGAACATCCTTTTGCATTACCTTTAGGTATGTATTCAACCATTTTTAACTTTCAGATATATTGGAACTGTCAGGTTGAAGAGATGATTTTTTAAAATGTTGGCTACATTGTGGCCAAACTGCCCTCAAAAAGGATAATCAGATTATTCATTTTAAAATATAATTTAGGCAGGAAATTATTCCATAATTACCAAAAAACACATTATCATCTCATGAATTGTTACTATCTCAGATATCTCTGGCTAAGTACAGTACTTTAAAAATAGGTTCTTACTACCCATATTAGATAATCTATAATGCTAGGATTCAAACTTATTTTAAGTTCAAATTTATGGGGCTTTTTAATGTTCAAACACTATTCTAAAGATTAAAAACAAACAACACAAAATCTTTCTTATCTCATGAAAGCACCCAGGACCTTAAAAGTTCATCTTTGAAAACAATAAAGTTCAAAATACAAAACCATAAAAAAATGTCAGAAATGGATTGACCAGGATTTTCAGGAAAGTTGTTGGTAGAAGCTGCCATACCTGAGAAATAGGAGTCACCACGAGCTGGTCGATCCCTGTCTTGGAATTGTAAACTTTCTGCTTCACAAATCCAGGGTCCACCACATAGTAGATGCCGTCGATAGTCAGCGATGTCTCTGCAATGTTGGTGGCAATCACGACCTGCAGATGAAGGGGACACAGCTGGACTGAGCTAACCAGATTCACGCTGAGCTGTATACTTTAAGGAGGTAGGAAATAGGACTTCTGAACTCAAACATCTTCCCAAAGGAGTGTGCGGTAATCTCCCTCTCTATAGGATTAGAGAGCACTTAATCTCAGTTTGGCTTCAAAAGGGGAGGTGCCTTCCTTTTAAGGGTTAGCTTGGGATTGGAAGGGGGTGTGTACCTGAGAGGAAAAGTGGAATAGGAAAAAGCAAAGGCCACTCAAAGCCAATTTCATTTGATACAAATGGCTACATATCTCATTTTCTAGATCCAATGTTGATTACTACAATTTTAATTTTCTAGCACCCTGGGAAAGCACAGACTTCCTGGCATCACATGTGCCAGGGCAAAATGAGATTTTTCTTCCCCCACGGGGACATCTGGACTACAAAATGGGCTGTTTGTGTATGTGGAACAAGAGGGAGTTTTTTCTTCTTCCTAATCATAAAATGAACCATGAGGCAGCAGAGGAATTTCACAGTTTGCGTGCATGCAGCAGTATACGTGATCTAGAAAATTATTGGTCTCAGCTTGGCACTGCCACTGCTCTTCCACCCAGAGGTTCAGCTAATAAAACACAATTGCTTGGAAAAATCATTGCTAGGAGGCACCAGAACATCTCAAATCATGCCAGCACCTTACCGGCCCTGAGAGGCTTCTACCTGCCACAGAGCTGCAGAAGCCCTCTCAAAAAAAAGTCTAATCATAAGGAACAGAACAGAACAGAGAAAAAATCACAATCTTTCCCCCAAAACCTGCTCCTCTTCCATGTTTCTCTCCTCAGCACCATCTTCCATCCAGCTGCCCAAGCCAGAAACCTGGGAGTCATTCCTGACTTCTCCCCTGCCCTTCTCCCCTACACTTCAGGCACCCACTATGTCTTGTCCAGTCTAACTCTTTAATGTTTTTCAAATCCATCTGTTTTCCATTCCTAAGGAAATGAAAACATCTGTCCATACAAAAACTTGTAAACAAATATTCATAGCAGCATTATTCATAATAGCTAAAATGTGGCAACAACCCAAATCCATCAACTGATAAATGGATAAACAAAATGTGGCACATCCATATTTTGGCTATAGAATAATATTCTACAACTAGAGGCCCAGTGCACAAATTCGTGCACCAGTGGGGTCCCTTGGCCTGGCCTGCGGGATAGGGTTGAAACAATCTCTCCAACATCCCCCGAGGGGTCCCAGATTGCGAGAGGGCGCAGGCCAGGGAGGGACACGGGAGGCTGGCCAGCCAGGGAGGGACCGCGGGAGGGCTCCAGGGTGTCCGGCTCGTCTAGCTCAGCGCTCAGTCCCAATCGGCCAGACCCCAGCAGCAAGCTAACCTACCAGTCGGAGCATCTGCCCCCTGGTGGTCAGTGCACATCATAGCGACTGGTCAACTGGTCAACTGCCTGCCCCCTGGTGGTCAGTGCATGTCATAGCGAGCGGTTGAACAGCCTTAGCATATCATTAACATATTATGCTTTGATTGTTTGAACGGATGACCAGGTGACCAGACACTTAGCATATTAGATTTTTATTATATAGGATATTTGGCAATAAAAAGAAATGAAGTACTTATACATACTAGAACATGGATGAACTTTGAAAACATGCTACATCAAAGAAGCTAGTTACCAAAGACCACACATTATATGATCCCACTTATATGAAACACTAAGATGAGGTAAATTCATAGAGATAAAAAACTGATTAGTGGTTTCCAGAGGCTGAGCAGAGAGGTGAATAGAGGGTGATTGCTAAATGATACAAGTGTGTGTTTTTTTGGGGGAGGAGGTGGGAGGTGATAAAATTGTTCTAAAATTGTAGTGATTAATGACTAGTTGCCATTAATAATGGTAATTAATGATTGCACAATTCTGTGAATATGCTAAAAATCATTGAATTGTATACTTTAAAGAAGTAACTTGTATGGTATGAAAATTATATCTCAATAAAGCTGTTATTTTAAAAAATCCATCTCTCTCCTTTCCCATCACCTCATGCACACGTGCACATGCACAGTCAGTTCCAACTACTGGAACTACACAGCTCCCTGAAATGGCCACACTCTCTCACCTCTAGGCTGTCACAGGCTATGCTGTCTACTCAGAACACCTGTCCGCCTGCTCTTCTTGCTCTGATGAACCACCACGTGTTCTTCAAGACTAGCTTGGATCCTTACTTCCTATAAGAATACAGGGTTGGATGCTCCCCCTCTGGGTATCCAGAGCACCAGTAGCACTTTTACACTATATGTTAAAGGCAGGTCTGCTGGTGGATGCCTCACAGTAGAGAGAGGCCTGTCTTCGAACTGCCACCCTGGTTCTACCCCAAAGCCTGAAAGATGCTCAAAAAATATGTGTCCAATGAAAAAGAGAAGAAGATAAGCAGGGATCACATACAAAACCCACATTCCTTAACAAACTGACTGGAGCAGTCCCAAAACATAATAAACAAGACTTACATATATCTAAGCAATCCCCTTTAGGGCCAGCACAAGGGAGCTTCATTTCTGCCCAGGGTTACCTTTCTGCTGCCAGGTGGAGCTGGGTCAAAGATTCGGGTCTGCATCTCACTGGGAAGAGCAGAGTACACTGGGAGGATAATCAACTCTGGAACATCAGGCCCCAGGGATTTCATTCTTTCATACAGGATCTCACAGGCAGTGTCGATCTCCTCCTGACCCGTCAGAAAGACTAGGATGTCACCTAAGAAGAGAACAGGGCATTAATTTATTTTTTTTGTGTGTCTTCTATCCAAAGCCCATAATGACATTAACAGAGCTCCAAATGACAGAAAACACACTCAAATTCCAACTTCTAATAAAGAGGGTTTTATCCGTCTGTTTATTCTGTTTACTTATTTGTAATTCGTGTCTATGTTTAAATAGGTGCATTAAACCCTGCACATCAATCTTATTTCTATTTTTACCACCACCATTCCAAACATGTAAGCCTGACACAATATTTAAAAGGCATTTTTAGAAAGCTGAATGAAAAAGATAACTACATTGACTTTTGGCCTAAGAGGAGAAAATCCTCTTTCCCCCTACCTGGTGGTTCTGTTAAATGGATCTGCATGACGGTGATCAAGCTGGCATCCAGATAATCTGTCTCGGGTTCCTTTGTGTACAATATTTCCACTGGATACGTTCGGCCAGGGATGGTGAAGATGGGCGCTTCATAGAAGTACTGAGAAAACTTCACTGCATCCAAGGTAGCTGAGGTGACAATCAGCTTCATGTCCTGCCGCTTCTGAACTGTCTAAAGGGAAATGTGATATGGCTTACTAAAAAGGACTACCCTGCCCGGCCGGTGTGATCAGTGGTTGAGTATCAACCTATGAACCAGGAGGTCGTGGTTCAATTCCCAGTCAGGGCACATGCCCGGGTTATGAGCTCAATCCCCAAGAGGAGGCAGCTGATCAATGATTCTTTCATCATTTAAGTTTGTATCTCTCTCCCCCTCTCCCTTACTCTCCCTAAAATCAATTTAGAAAAATTTTTTTTAAGTTTAAAAAAAATTTTAAAAAGGACTACCCAAAAAGGCACAGGTATTCAAATCCCCAGAATTCAGTTCTCAACAGCTAGGAGGGTCACCAAAGTGTACCCAGTTACCTTCTTCAACAATCCAAAGAGCACATCAGTGTGAATTGTTCTCTCATGAGCTTCATCCAACATGATGATCGCATACTGCGTGAGGTCAGGGTCAATCAGGCACTCTCGGAGCAACATCCCGTCTGTCATGTACTTGATGACTGTTTCAGGGCTGGTACAGTCCTCAAATCGAATGGTATAGCCCACCTAAAGCAGAAGTTCAAAATTTTAGACACAAATCTCTCCTTCATGTAATCACCAGGCAAGATTTCAGCCCAGTCAAACCTTTACCGTAATCTTGATAGACTAGAATTTAACCAAGATGTACGGTGATTTCCTCATAGTAAAATCAACCTTGGATTTGATCCTGAACATATCAATGATGACAATGAGAACCGCTCTCCCTCAGGAGAAACCTGAAAAAAGGCTGCATTTATTCCCGCTTTATAGATAAGAGATCTGAGACCTGGCCTTACCCTTTCTTCAGGGATTTTACAGAACAGCTTCCACTACCCACTTACCTCTTGGCCTAAGCAACAACCAAACTCCTCTGACACTCTTTTGGCCACTGACATGGCTGCCACTCTTCTGGGCTGGGTACATCCAATCTTGCCCCTGGAAGTGTAGCCCGCCTCCGCCAGATACTGGGTGATCTGCGTTGTCTTCCCAGATCCCGTCTCTCCGATAACAATCAGGATCTGATTGTCATGGACAGCCTGAAAGCCAACAGAATACAAATACAGTCATTAAAATTTGCCACACATTACTCTGGAGTGAAATAATGAATGCGTATGTCCTAACACTAAAGGAGAAAAAAGCATACACAATAGTTAGTATACATATGGTAAGATTACAACCAGGATGTAAGATTACATGCCTGGGTTGCGGGCTCAATCCCCAGTAGGGGGCATGCAAGAGGCAACCAATCAATGAGATTCTCTCTCATCATTGATGTTTCTGTCTCTCCCTCTCCCTTCCTCTCTAAAATCAATAAAAATATATATTTTTTAAAAACCCACTTGGAAATGTTCTGGATTTTTTCCTATCCCCTTTGGAAAAGTCATTTCACATACCTGTCCAGCTAATTTCAATTAAAACATGTCATCTTATTCCCAGACCAGTATATCATAAAGGGGCTTCTTACCTGGACCAGCTGCTCCTTCAGTTTGTAGATGGGCAGGCTCTCTCTCTGCTCAAGGATTGACATCTGGGTCTTTTTTCCATAAGAAGCTTTGTTGCCCCCAAAGGCATGCTTCTTCCACTCGGGGATGTCATTGGGCATCATCCCAATACCCCTCATGTTGGCAGCAATCTGCCTGCCTTCCGCTGTAAAGGAAACAAGTAACTTAATATTGTCTTCAAGCTACCCCACTGCCCCCTCCTCCACATTCAACAAATCAGATTTCTCCAGTACATCCCTCCTCTCTGTTAGCTCTGTGTTCAAGCCACCATCCTCTCCCCTCTGAACCAGTATTATAAAAGCCTCCTAATTTATCGCAGTGTCTATTCCTGCTATTCTTCAGGGCACCCTCAAAATCCTTTAGAAATGCAACTCTGATCATGCCACACTCCTGCTTAGAACTATGCACAGACCTAGCTGCTTTGGCTCAGTGGATAGAGCGTCAGCCTATGGACTGAAGGGTCCCGGGTTCAATTCCAGTCAAGGGCACATGCCCGGATTGTAGGCTCGATCCCCAGTAGGGGACATGCAGGAGGCAGCTGATCAATGATTCTCTCTCATCATTGATGTTTCTATCTCTCTTCCTCCCCCCCCCTTACTTTCTGAAATCAATTTTAAAAATATACTATTAAAAAAAAAAGAACTATGCAACGTTTCCCAGTGAACTTCAAAATTGAGCCCTAATGCCTAATACCATCTACCAAGTCCTGGCCTTCCCCCTCACCCCCACCACTCACCCATTACTCTGTATTCCAGCCACACAGGCCTTCTTTCCCACCTCACAGCCTCAGCACAGGCTAGTCCTCAACCTAGAACACACTCCCTAGCCCCCTTTAACAGACTTTCCCAGGGAAGTGACCCACTGCAGCCAACTACACTATCTGTACTTCTTCATATAGCACTGGTCATGATTTCGTTAGTTACTTGGTAATTATTTGATAAACATAATCTTCCCCACTAAATTGTAAGTCTCATCAAAGCAGCTGTATCCCCAGTTGCCTAACACAAATTAACAAACTACTTGTCATGACTATATCCAGCAGTTAATATTTATTGTACAAAAAATTTTATGAAAAGAGAAGTTTCAAAGCTGTATTATTTTTAAGTTATTCAGTGGAAAAACTCAGCCAGTTTAATAATTTTATCAGGGTTACTAAAACATTTTGTATTTTAAACATTTGTTTGAAAAAACAAGCTTTAACTAAAGGAAAAAGCAAATCACCAAACCCAAGGCTAACTCTTTGGTACGTGCTGGCAGTGCCCCTCCCAGCATACTTTAAAGGGTCAGATTTTTTAAGTTCACACCCTCCTTCCTAGGGTCCTACCATCAGGCAAAGGATCAACCCAATGTTTGTTGAGTCCCATGGGAATAGAATCCATCTCGGCTTCCCGTTGGGCTTGCTTGAGTTCCCGTCTTTCTTTGGCCAAGGCACTTTGCATCATAGCTGCTTGAGAGAGCGAGCCATCTGGGTTCTAATGCAACAGACGACAAAGCAACATTAGAGTGGGATCTCAGCATGCATTAAATGTCCAGGAAATAAAATGTAGATGTTAAACCACTTGAATCTAAAGAATAAGACCCACCTAGAAAAAAAGTTCATATCAACATACCAGACTACATGAAAGAAAGAAAGTATAGCTAATTCAGAGAAAATGAACAAGGACAATAATAAATCACTGAAGGAATTGCGGATGTTGACTTAAAATTGAGAACCCCAAGAGAGACAGAACATATAAGAAAGGAATAAAGCCCTAGTTGGCTTGGCTCAGTGGCTAGAGCATTGGCTTGCGGACTGAAGGGTCCCAGGTTCGATTCCGGCCAAGGGCACGTGCCCGGGTTGCGGGCTCGATCCCCAGTGGGGGGTGTGCAGGAGGCAGCTGATCAATGATTCTCTCTCATCATTGATGTTTTTTTTGTTTGTTTGTTTGTGTTTTTTTTTAATATATTTTATTGATTTATTACAGAGAGGGAGAGAGAGTTAGAAACATCGATGAGAGAGAAACATCGATCAGCTGCCTCCTGCACACCCCGTCCTGGGGATGTGCCTGCAACCAAGGTACATGCCCTTGACCGGAATCCAACTTGGGACCCTTGAGTCCAGAGGCCGACGCTCTATCCACTGAGCCAAACCGGTTAGGGCATCATTGATGTTTTTATCTCTCTCTCCTTCTCCCTTCCTCTCTGAAATCAATAAAGAAATATATTTAAATAAAATAATAAAATAAAATTAAGACCAATGTGGACACTTCTGGAAGACAGATTTCAGTTCCACCTAAAGTACTAATGATCAGATCCACCTGCAGGTAGAATGAGCCTCCTTAGGGCTGTGAATTCCCTATCACCAACAATGTCAAGCAGATATGAGACGACCATATGGAGGAACACAGCAGAAGGATACATGGGTGAATACAAGCACTGAATGGGTGGCTGGGCTGAGAGACCTTTAAGAAAACCCATTTCCAAATCTAAAATTTTATCTTAACTGTTCCATGAATTCTTCTCCTGACAGATAGGCCACAACACCCAGTGCTAATAGCTTTATGTTGGGGGCCAACAGCAAGGGAACCCTTCCAAATTGCCTTTGACTATGCAAGGTTATGATTCAAGCCCTGGGGCCGGGGCATAATTGAGATGGTAGATCAAGCACACATATTTATCTCTGCTTCCTCAAAAAAAAAAAAAAGAAAGAAAGAAAGTAAAAGAATTACAAAGGCAAAAGCAGGGTCAATATCCTTTTAAAACCAAAAATATTCTAGACCCTAATCAACAGTCAATACTACCTCCTGTGGCCTGAGTTCTGCTTACACAGATTAATACACTGCTGTGAAAAACTGAATTGTTACATTAAGAAAGAAGTTCACTTGACAAGTCCCGATTAGAGTCCCAGCATTTCTCACCTTAACAATTTTAATAGGGCTCATGTCCATGCTTTGCTTGGTGTGCCCTCTCAGGAAGGGAGGCTCTTCCTCAACCAGTTCGATCTCAAGGTCCTCATCTAAAAATCCCCCAAAAAGAAGAATTAGTCAAAAACAAAAGAGAGACGTGACCAACCATTTTCATCAAAAGAATTAATTTCCATAGGCACCAGCAATCATTACCAAATTTGGCTCCCAAGGTCAAAAGGACAGAAATGCAAGTAAAACCATACCCAGGTGTCTTGTTACCCCAGGTCTCTAGCCATTTCTAGGGCATTTGTGCTCCCACCCAAGAACTAACCAGAGCTACTTTAAAAGACATTAAGCCTGTGGAAAATGCTGCTCTGATATTCTTAGATGGTACTAAGGTACTTGCCATCCAACTTAATTATGGAATTTACTCTTAACCCACAATAGAGTTGCACACACACAAAAAGAATTAAGTTGGACAAAGGGACAATACCAAATGTTGGCAAGAATGTGGAGCTATAGGACCCTGCTGGTTTGGCTCAGTGGATAGAGCATCAGCCTATGAACTGAAGGGTCTCAGGTTTGATTCCAGTCAAGGGCACATGCCCAGTTGTGGGCTCGATCCCCAGTGGGGGGCGTGCAGAAGGCAGCTGATCAGTGATTCTCTCTCATCATTGATATTTCCATCTCTCTCTCCCCCTCTCCCTTCCTTTCTGAAATCTATTTAAAAAAAAAAATGTGGAGCAAGAGGAACTCAGTCACACTTACGTTAGAAATGTAAATTGATACAAAAACTTTAGAAAACAATTTGGACTGCTGGTAAGTTGAACATGCACATTCCCTACCACCCAGTAATTCTTCTCAATATTTAGAAAAAAAGAGAAGGTCTTGCATATGTGCTGCAAGAGACAAGTATAGGAATTTTATAATAGTATTATTCATAAAGGTAAATAAAGACCAGAAACAGCCCATATGCCCATCAAAAGTAAAATAGATAAATTATGGTAAATTTAGATAGAGCAACACTCTATAGCAATGAAAATGAATGAAATACAACTACAAAAATCAACATAGATAAGTACCAAAAGAATGATAATGAATCAAAAAAATTAAGTTCAAAAACAAACTAATGTTTAGGGACAAATATATACAGTAGATAGTAAAATGTTAGTAAGAGTGAGGAAATGAGCAACACAAAATTTAAGAGGGTGGATGCACAGAGGAAGGAGAAAGATCTAATCAGGGGCATGTAGGGGGTCAAAGGTTCTGGTAAAGCTCTACTTTGCTGGTAGGTAGGTGTGTAGATGTTCATTTAGTAGGTGCTCATTTACTATTGTTATATAAATTATGTATGTTCCGTTACAGGATTTATGTCACAATTTTTAAAAACTGTTAATGGACTGAGTTAAAAATTGTTTCTAGGGCAACTCAGAGTTCATGTAAGTGGACCCAGGGTTTTCAGAACAATTACTAAGAATATGAGATCAAATTTAATCCTCAAAATATAATTTAACATTTTCTATCTTAAAAACTTATTATAAGCACCAAGCATAATAATGTACAAATGTTTGCCAGAAACATGAATATTTTTGCTTCCATCAGGGAGAGACCCTTGTTCTTAGATGAGTGGTGAGACCCAATGAACAAATGATTCAGAACCACTGGATTAAACTACAAATAAACCACCTTGTCCAATAGCTCAACTTTCCAACTTTCCTCCCAACCCATTGTCCTGCTCAATCCCAGTGGCTAGTTACCTTCTTCATCATCCACTTTAGGAAGAATGCCAGTCTCTTCATCAAAGTCTGGAAACTCTTCTTTGGAAAGAACATTAGCAGCAATCATCTAGCCAAAGGACAGAAAGCAGCATTTGTAACTTGCTAAGATCAAAATTCTTCTTTTGTAGGAGAATTCATACAGAGGTTTCATGTAGAAAACTAAGGTTTTTCTTCTCTTCTAACCCAGGATTGCAGAGCCTCAAACATCATAAATCCCATTCCTGGGGGACAAGACAACATGGTGCCCGAAAGCCTGGCTCAAGTGTCTCTTTCCCAGAAGTTATTGCTAATTCTGCTCCTTTCCTTGGTTCCATAGCATTCTACACATTCCTTATGTAATACGTAAACCTTCACAATTTTTTGTTTCAATTTGTCTCCTCCACTGGACTTGGGAGTTCCTCAAAGGCAGGAACCATGTCTTTGTAGCCCTAGCATCTACATAGTACCTAGGACACCCGAGGTTCTGATATTTACTGATGAATGCTAAAAACAAGAACAAAAATTTACATAGCATTACCATATATGCAGGCACTAGCCTAAGAGTTTTACTTCTATTAACTCACTTAGTCCCCACAAGTCCACCACCGGCTGTTTTTACAGAAAAGCATACTGAGGCACAAGGAGGGAGAATAACTTGGCTTAGAATCACACAGCTACTAAGTGGCCAGAAGTCACCCAGGCCATCAAGCTCCAGGGCCCACCCTCTTAACCACCATGCTACATACTGAATGGCTATGAGCTATAACAGCAAATGGCCCCAACCTGTTTGATCTCCCACTTCTCTGGGTCAGAGATGCGGGTAAGGCGCTTGCGCTCCAGCGAGTCATCCTCTACTTCAGGGGCACTGACGAGGGAGAGGTGAGTGGGTCTGTCCGGATTCCTCATAGAAGTCTCCTCATTGGTCTCCCCTACAAGATTTCGTCGTCGATTGGGGTTTAGATCTTCCCCAGTCTCTTGATCCACATCCTAAGGCACACAAAAAATGAAACCAGCTCACTTGCTGTCATCTTATGTGTCCTGGGCCATGAGATGTGGTAACAGGCTGGATATCTCACCTACCTTCATGCTCAAACTGGTCTTGGTCCCAGTGAAGGACAACACTTTGACCTTGACTCTCTGGCCTTTGCTCACCACATCAGCCACATTAGCGACACGGCCTTCCCGCCGGAGCTCAGAGATATGCACCAGGCCTTCCCACCGCTTCCTGGGGGAGAGTCAGATACATCTAAAGCATGTCTAAAATACCTTTTCCCAACAGAATTCTACCCTTGAACTGAAAAAATGTAAATGGTCTTAAACTCAAGAGGAAAGTAACAAGAAGGTGGTCAAACAATAGAATAGCACTATAGTATTACCACCCTCCATCCCAAAAACATGAGGAGGTGGCGGGGATAAAAATTGAGCAAATTCTTATCTGTCTCAATCAGCCAAAGGGCAGATCTCCTGAAGACAGAGGAAAGAAGAAATGGCTCTGCAATATGAAGTCAATTTCTAATCAACTGATATGGCTAATTTGATTTAAGTGTCATTAATCATAATAACTTTTTATTATGTGAAAATCCCATGATAAAAGAAATTCTGCCCATTACTGGTGTGAAGGAAGGGCACTAGGCATTACCTTAGTCCCTCTAGCTGCACAAAGCATCCAAACTGCATGATGCTGGTAACTTTGCCATTGTAAATGTCCCCGATAGCAGGCTCTTCCGGGGGAGGGCGGTCCACATGCTTATCCCGCCATCTGTCCAGATTCCTCTCCCCATACTTGTCTCGGTCCTTCCGGTCTTTGGGGGGACTCTGACTTCTGCTCCTGGACCGATATCTAGACTTCCCTTTATTCCTCTCCCGGGTCCTGGAACGTGATCGAGAGCGGGACCGGTGTCTCCGCTTGTGGTCTCTATCACGGTCTCGTTCTCTATCACGATCACGGTCACGCTCTCGGTCTCGCTCTCTGTCTCGGCTCCGGCTCCGCTTCTTCTTCTTTGTCTTGTCCCTAACAAATCAACAAACACCTGTGTAAAAAAGAAACCAGCCCAATTCCATCTTCGTATCCCCAAGCGCCCAGCACAGTGCCATGCACCTCGTTAAGTGCCTTCTAAGAATTAAACTGCATTACAGTTTCAATAACTATGACATCCCTGCAGATCAATAAAGAATGAGGCCATAAACATATTCAGACTCTGAGCCCATACTTCTATCTTCTGAACATCTTAGCATTTGCTGCACACATACTCTTGACAGGGAACAATACAAACAGATCTAATAATACGGTAATGGCCAGTCTAGATTCTGTAAACTAGCCCAAAATTTTACTTGGCTGGTCCGCAAAATTCAACTACCATAGTACACTAAACTTCCAAAAGATAGGACATCAAGGACAAACCGGTGCTCAGCATCTCTTTGCTTCTCCTGGCCCGCTGCGCTGGGCATTAAAGCCTCCAGTTCTTTCAGGACATCCACAGCGACTTTCACATCATCCTCATCCAGCATGGTCTACAGAGAGGCAGCGGCAGCAAAGTTAGAAGAGGTGGGGAAAGAAAATCACTCAAAAATCTGTACTTTAGGAGCATATGAGATCTTGTTTTCTGACAATGTCCTCAGTTTGGCTCAAATAAACACTTATATATAAAAAAAAAGAATCTGTACTTCAGGTACTACAAATTTGACAGTCTCTACATTGGAAGTCATTTCTACATTTGGCAAATCCCCTTTATCCTTAATGCAAGGCTACGGAGGGAAATTAGATATCACCCCTTCTGTGAAAGCAATGCAAATGATGATTATAAATAGAAAATAGATGCTAAAATTTTTAAAAAGCAACTCTCCCTCTGCATGTCCTTCTCCCCTTTCACCTGCTTGATTTCTACTATAGTTCTTATCCCTGTCAGCTACATATACATACGTACTTACTTATTTGTTTATTGCCTATCTCCTCTCTGCTAGAGGAGTTTACATATTTATTTCCTGCCCCCACCCCAATACTAGAATGTAACCATCTCCAAGAGGGCAGAAACTCTAATCTATTTTGTTCACTGCTGTATCCCTGGCACTTAGAACAGTGCTTGGCACATAGTAAATACTCAATAAATACTTGCTAAAATAAAATTTCAAAACCCAAACAGTTCAAAAATTAGACATTCTAACAAGTAATGGAGCAAAAAAATCTAATTTTACACATCAGGCATCTGTTCCAGAACCTTAAGTTATTTTATATCTATTTCATATCCCTAATCACAGCTTTCCACAATTCCTAATCTCATTTCTTTCAAATATCATTCTTGAACCCTTTAACACTATTCTATACATAGTATGTGCTCAGGGAGTGATCAAATATTTTCACTTTGAAAAATATATTACAATAAAGGAAAACTTAAAATAATAAGTAATGGAAAAAGAGAGAAATAAAGAAATTAACAACTAATGAGACAAAGAAAAGAGACTGGGTGGGGGTAACATGCAGTTATAGTAGACATTCTCAAAATGGTATCAGTACCCGAACAGAAGGGTTGTCTGGTTGGCAAAGGACTGGAAAGAGTTCTTTCAGCTTTTCTTTCTCAGTTTTGGGTTTAACAACTGGATCTTGTTTCATTAAAGAACATGAAAGAATTTAAAAGAAAAGACATATTTAATATTCTTAATTGTTAACAAAATAACTTCATTAGATTTGCATCAAACTAACAGCAGAACATGGAACTTTTCTACCTATTACTCTTAAAACATATATATATATATACATATATATATATATATATATATATATGTATGTATAAAACCCTAATATGCAAATAGACCGAATGGTAGAACAACCGAACAATAGGTCGCTATGATGTGCGCTGACCACCAGAAGGTGCATGCGGAACATGGCGAGCATCAGCGGTGGCGGAATGGTGGAGCAGGTGAGCAGGGGCACCAGACCAAGGGAGGGCACTGGTCACTGTCATTGGGGCAAGCCTCTGGTGGTTACTGAAAATTCTTTGCTGCTGCATGCCACAGTCCCGCTGGGCGCCGGCCCTGCTCGCACTTGCTGCCGGCACCTGAGCCACCGCTCGGACCTGCTGCCGGTGCCCGGTGCCGGTCCCAATCACTCAGCACCTTCAGCAGGTGCAAGCAGCAGCTACCAGCCCCAATTACCCCTGAGGGCTTTTCCATCTTCCCCTACTCCTGAGGGGCAATCAGGGCAGCAGTAGCTGCTTGCACCCGCTGATGGCATCAGCCCTGCTCGCACCTGCTGCTGATGCTGACCCCAATCGCTCCCCACAGTCAGCAGGGCAAGCGGGGCCAGCGCAGTCAGCACGTGGGAGCAGCAGGGAAGGGAGCGGGGCTGCCAGCAGACAGGGGACCAGGGGCTGCAGCAGGAGGGGCCAGGCGGGGGCGTGGAGGATGGGTCAAGACCCGTCCCTGTGCTCCACAGCCTCACGGCCCACAGTTCCTTTCTTTCTTTCTTTCTTTCTTTTTTTTTTTTTGTGGCTGGCCACGTAAAGTCCTACATACCTCTCCAGCACCACTCACCTGGAGAAGTTGCCACTAATGCCAGCTGCTGTTTTTTCTCCCTTCCCAAACAGATACAGCTTGGTCTGTAGCTGCACTGCCCCATCATAAGGAGACCACAGTTCCTTTCAAGGTGCACGAATTCATGCACTGGGCGCCTAGTTGATTATAAAGCCTCAACAAACTATGTGGGCATCGGGAAGTGCATCAGTATTCATTTGGTTGGTTATGTCTTATAATTCTCACAATTTTAATTTTGTTTTAAGTCATTTGAAAAATTTTACTACAACATTTACTTGTTCAGCAGCTGCAACAAGCGAAACAAATACAATATTCTTAATGGTTAACAAATGAACTTCCACACTAGATTTGCATCAAACTAAAAACAGAATGCTTGACAATCTAAACCATTCTGGAGGCTAAGCTCAGCTAGGAGCTCTGCTCACCTTTACTAGTAGAAGGCTTTGCTGGAGGCCGCATGGTTTGTATGAGACGCAGCAAGTTACTAATAAGAGAATCCTTTGAAAACAAACAGAACAAAAATTGTCAGCTCCTGGATCGGTGCTTAAAAACACTAAGAAAAGGGATGTCCTCTAAAGTTTAGAGAAGAGTGGTTATCCCTGCCTGCCCCATTTTTCTAGAAAAGTGTCACAGGAAATCCAGTTACATCACCACTTAGTGCCATGAAAACATTACACTTGATTGTCTAACCACTATGCTGTACATCTGAAACTGATACCGAATATTGAATATCAACTGTAATTGAAAAATAAGAAAATAAAAATATTACACACTTAATGTTGTATTAGATTGGTACGTACAAAGTATCTCCTTTCTCTATCAAAACCCTAATTAAATCCTATCAAAATTAAAATTCAATAGTGACAGTAAAATAAAGCAGGGGTCTCCAGACACACATACCGTGAATTCTGCGCCATTTTTGACCAGAGAAGTCTTAAAAGTATCAAAGGTGGTATTTTTCTCAGCAAGACTGATCACAAATTCAGCTGCAAATGAGAAAAGGAATTAAAACAAGAATGGAGACTTGAGTAAAACAAAACAGTTTAAAAAATGCTATAAACAAAACTAATTAGGTATCCAAAGTCATAAAAACCAAAGACCACCATCTAGTAAGGGTGAAGAAAGAGAACTTAAGACTACCGAGATTAGCCATGTAGGTTCCAGTTAAATTTTTTTAAAGATCTCATTGGCTTTATTGAACGATTCATGAGTCAGGCAGCATCCCATCTAGTAAACAGAAAGGTATTCTTATTCTAGTTCATTCTTTTAAATTCTCACCCCAGAATATGATTATTAATTTTAGAGAGAGAAGAAGGGAGAGTGAGAAACATCGACTGGTTGCGTCCCATATGCGCCCCAACTGGGGATCAAACCTGAAACCTAGGTATGTGCCCCAAACCTTTTTGGTGTACAGGTGATACCCCAACCAACTGAACTACCCAGCCAGGGCTCCAGTTAATTTTCACAAATGAAAAGCTGTAACTACAAAATGGCTCACCAGGCCTCTGAGTGAATTTAAGGGAGGAAAACCTCCTTGTCCCATATAATCTCTTCCATGAAACTACTAGCTAGAGGTTACAATGTCTGAAAGCATGAGTCCATACATACACCCACACATACACACACTCACAACGGATGCATGCACAGGATGCTTTCTACAGTTTTTGGAAAGGCAGACTCTACATATGAGGGTCGGGCAACTGTTGGATGGTACAATCTCCAAGTTAATGAAAGACTCACTCCCCCCCACACACAATTTTTCTCCGAACACCTGCCTAGTTTTTGAAACTTCTAATGTTAGAGCTACTTAATAATTAAGAGATTTTCAGGAAAGAAGTGCATAAACCAAATGCCATCAGGCTACAATGGACTTAATAACAACAGTGCCAATGGTTAAGACTTTTTGACCATCTACTACCTGCCAATCACTATGCTAAGTGTTTCCCATGATCCTCACAACAGCCCTCACGGGTAGTTATTGTGGGGTATCTCAGGCCAGGTCAGGCCGCCCCAAGATATCCCACAACGGCATATTAAAGTTACTCAACAAACAGCTGGTGCAGGAAGAGTAATGTCTATCATCATCATCATCATCAAAACAACAGCGCAGCTGCTGTTGTTAACGCTGCTTAATTTATTTGGGACTGAAAAAATAAAAATAAAAAGAGCAAGCAGCGATGGCCGCTCTGGGTTTCACTGACAGCCCTAGAAAATGGTTTCTAACAACTCCGCCGGGAGAACTCTTATGCTGAGGCCACGGCCGCAGGTTTCTGTGCCCAAGTCTCTGACACAGAGAGAGATTCCTACGGACACACACTCAGCCCCTCAACCCCATTTCTCCTTCCGCTTCCCTGGACCCCAACCCGGAGGCCGCAGACACGTCCCCGAGCTCACCCAGATCCTTGTCGTTGATCCCCAAGTGATTGTCCAACTCGGTGCACACCTTCGACACTAAAGACAGATACTCGAGTTTGGCGAGTTCTTCCGCGGGGCCTAGCTCCGTCCCGTTGACGGCTCCCACCATGGCCACAGCCACCGCCATGGCTACGGCTTCCCCCCGCCTCCTCACGGCTGGCCTTCGGAGCTACACCGGCCCGGTTCCAATTTCCACTTCCGGGTCGGCGCACATCCCTTTTGTTTACGATAAATTGAAAACTCCAGGAACCTCCCGTGACGTAACCGGGTGGATCATAGAGATCAGACAGGAAGTGTTTAAGGAAGGGACGGCCGAGTGGGTTACTCTGCACACCGGGTGGCGCCCTCTGCAGGCCAGCGAGGTTTTTGGAGGACTCTCCGGCCCGGAAACAGTCACTCTCAGCGCGTTCCTTTCCTGCGTCGGCAGAGGGCGACCGTGGCCCGCGCAAAGGGCGCCGAGGAGGTCACGATCCACGCGCGCCTGCGCTTTAGAAGCCTTAATAAAGAAACCCAAATTCAAGGGGAAAAGGCAAAGCTTGCTTTACAAGAGATCCCTACGTTCACAAGGCTTTGCCTCTTCGTGGCTCATGATTATCTCAGGCGACTCTGTAACAAACCAGCAGGCAATGGAGTCTAGTTCTGTTATTAACTCATTTTACACGTGAGGAAACTGACAAGTGATCTTGGGCAAATTCATCTCAGGGGCCTCCGTTTTCTCTTCTGTTCATTGGGATGATGATGCTCTAACTGGGTTTAGGTGATGACTAAATGAGATAGTTATGCAAGGAGCCTGGCGCAGTAAACACACTACAAATGGCAGTTACTACCACCCCAAGGCCAAAACAATGGTCACTATAAAGTTTGTCGACCACAGATCCCCTCAGTCTGAGTCCCCAGAATGCCACCTGGCTCCTCTCTTGTGAAAACCACTTCTCAACCCCTGATTTTCTTCATGCTAATAGCCTCAGTCCTCTCAGAACTTGTACCCAAAAATATCTGCTATGCTGTGAGCCCAATGTCATAAGCTCAGGTCTCCCAATTTCTGCTTCAGGTCCCCTTTTCCTTTTCGGTAACTCTATGCTGAGGTGAGGATTTTCCCACACCACACTGCTCTGTGTGATGAACAAGGAAACCGAGGCACCCCCAAAGTGGGGAAATCAGATTCTTTTGCTTTTAGCTTCAGGCTACATCACACTGCTGCACTTTGGAGTCTGTTCATCCAACATCCCACCATGCACTAAAGAAGGGCAAGGAGAAAACCCTGGAGTGGTAGTTCTCACTGCCGCCAAGAGCTCCATGTTTCCAGGTTCCTAAAAAGTCAGTACTGGCCCTACCCAGTTTGGCTCAGTGGAAAGAGCATTGGCCCGAAGACTAAAGGGTCAAGGGCACGTACCTCTGTTACAGGCTCGGTTCCCGGCCAGGTCGGGATGCCTGCAGGAGACAACCAATCAATGTACCTCTTTCACATTGATGTTTCTCTCTCCCTGTCTCTCCCTGTCCCTTCCACTCTTTCTAAAAATCCATGGAAAAATATCCTTGGGTGAGGATTTTAAAAAAAAGTCAGTACTGTACTATCTAACCTCTTCCTACCCCTCCCCTTTCTCTTTCTCCTTTTCCCCGTGTGTAGAATGGAAAATCCTGCACTGATTCCACATGCTCAATTTGCCAGTTCGGAGTTGGGATAACAAGGGCTTATTCCATTTGACTTCCTTTCTTCATGCTTCTTTGCCTTTAAATTAGATTTATATTCTGCTTTCCTCAAATACTTAACTGGAAGGGGGGAAAACCTGGAGTTTGTTTTGTTTTAAAAGCTCTGTGGGAGGGAAAAAAAGGCTATAGAACCATAACATGTAGCAAGAGTAACAATATAAGACTATAAAAACTTTTCTAATTATTTGAAAATTATTGAACATTTATCTCCATAGTAAATATTAACAGCAAAACTTATTAAGTTTTATTTATTTTTTTAATATATTTTATTGATTTTTCACAGAGAGGAAGAGAGAGGGATAGAGAGTTAGAAACATCGATGATAGAGAAACATCTATCAGCTGCCTCCTGCACACCCCCTACTGGGAATGAGCCCACAACCAAGGTACATGCCCTTGACCGGAATCGAACCTGGGACCTTTCAGTCCACAGGCTGATGCTCTATCCACTGAGCCAAACCGGTTTCGGCTTATTAAGTTTTATTTACATATGACATTAAATGCATGTTTTCCAAAGTGAACGTTTTTTATGCAACACACATATTACCTGCTACACCATGGAATTTTTTTTCTTAAACTGAAGGAAAACAAGTAAATACATAGGTACTGACAACGTGACAGCCCAAACACAGATGCATGTAGAATCCTACTGGGGAGGAAAAGGGGGTGCTGTAATAAACTATAAATTCCTAACTGGGCAGGTCCTGGTGTGTAGTCATGCCCCAGGCCTATAACTTCTGTAAGGAAAAGTTTTTAAGCCAGCCCTCTCCACTGTTCTTGTGCATCTAGGTTAATATGCCTTTGAAATGCCAGAATGAATACCCCCTCAAAGACATAACCACCCTCAAGAAAGCACATAATCCCTGCCTTGACTTCTCCCACCTTCATGTAATCTCCCTCATGTGTTCCCTTAATTTCAAATGCATTAAAGAAACTGTGAAACTGTCATTCTCCAGAGCATTTGAGATCTTGCTTCTCAGCACTGTCACTGTCAGTTTTAGCTCAAATAAATTCATAAAAATTCTCTACAGGTTTGGACATTTTTTTCATCAATACTACTCTCGCTCCCCATAAAAGATGCTGAACCAAATGCAGGTCAAATGCATTCTAGTTGTCCTTTGGGTATTATATATTTTTTAAATTATATCACCTATAATTAATTGTCCATTATTATTATATTACCTTCCTTGGACAGCCTCTATGTGGCCCTTTTAACACAGCCATTGATAGTTCCCAGTAAATAATGTACCTTCACACAAAAAAATAGTAAAACAAATAGTCTATGCTCAGTTACCACCCACACCACCACCTGTGATGGATAAATTATTTCCCACCACCCTCCTCATAACAAGGGCTTTGTTTATATACTTATTCCCAGGCTGATGTATGTGTTCAACCCTAACCACAATTCGTACATTATTTCTGCTCTGTCCCAAAGACTGCTTCCAGCTGTGAGCAGTTGGGTAAGACCTTGGGAAGTGGGAAAGAAAGTACTGAACCTCTTAGCAACTCTAGATTGGACGGGGACAGGCAGAAATAATCTAAGTGTGTGTAGCTGAAAGGTGGCATCCTCAGGGGAAGTTGGTGAGAAAAGTCACAGGACTTCCTGTCACCAATCAAAATGGTGTTGCTGCAAACAAGACAGCCCTGGCTTTTTCTGCTAGGGTGAAATCGAGATCTGAGAGGAGACACCTCTGTTCTGCAGGCAAAATCAGAATGGTTTGCTTCTAAGTGTGTAACTGCCACTCAACTGTGCTTGTTATTAATGAAGAGAGATTCAGGGGGGAAATGGCTTCTTTTTCACTGCTCCACTGAGGCCCTGACCCAACTGGGGAGTCTGGGAACCAACCTAAAGACATTGATGAGATGGCCTGAGCTCTTTCATCTGAGGCCCTCACGGATAGGGACAGGACCCCAGAGAAAGTGAAGTCGTGAAACACCCCTTGAACTTTTCCCCAAATTCTTCTCCAAATTCAATTCATCAAACACGTATTGAACATCTACTTTGTGCGCAAGCACTGTGATAGGTTTTGGAAAGGATCATTGGGGGAAAACCATTAAGAAATATCTAGAATACTCTGCATGCCATCACTCCTGGTGGGTGGCAGAGCTGTGTTTATAACTCTGGCCACTCTGCTGCCTTAACTTCAGCTCAGGTGATTGGAAGACAAAAAAAAAAAAAAAAATCAGATCTGCTCCCTCCTGGCAGCTGGGAAGGGGGCAGGGGGCCAGGATTATCTCACAGGGCAGGTCCTCCTGTTGCAATCCATTATTTGTCTGCCTTATCTTCTAAAGCCCAGGCACAGCTTCAAATTTGTCCCTGACCTGAAATTCCCTTTCTTCTTAGGCCATCAACCTGCCATCACTAATAGAATGTTTTGGGTTCTAAGTTCTCTAGAGTTTTTCAGTATCAGACAAAAAAAAATTTGTTCTGTCTCACCTAGCATTTTCTCTTTATTTTTTATTTTTTGGTCACAACCAAGTTCCTCTTTTCTCTCTCATTTTAAGGGCTATCTTTAAAATGCCAGGAAATGATGTGAACTTCTTAAGAAAATTTATTCCCCCATCTCTACATCCTCCCCTGTGAGGATTTTCACATGTTTATTTACAAGCTAATCATCCTTTGGCAACTAGGTGGTATTTCTTAGACTTACTTTAGGTTAGTTTTCTTTTTTAAAAAAAATTAAATCAATATTACAAGTATAGGTGACTAAGTAACAAGTTATCTTGGGCTTCTTTTTTCGCTAGTGATATTTAGCCCCCACCTCTGGGGATAGGGTATTTGTGTAGCCTCTGGTTTCTGTTTAAGGTCATTCTTTAGGAATTTTTTTAAAATATATTTTTATTGATTTTTTTTACAGAGAGGAAGGGAGAGGGATAGACAGTTAGAAACATCGATGAGAGAGAAACATTGATCAGCTGCCTCCTGCACACCCCCCAATGGGGATGTGTCCGCAACCAAGGTACATGCCCTTGACCGGAATCGAACCTGGGACCCTTCAGTCTGCAGGCTGACGCTCTATCCACTGAGCCAAATCAGTCAGAGCTAGGAATTTTTTTAAAGAGTTTAAAGTGAAAGAGAGATTATTGGGGAAACCGTGACACAGAGAGTGGCTACTCCACAGACAGAACAGGTCTTTAGGAACTTTTAAGGCTTTCCTTAGGAAAGAGGCAAAAACCAAGCCAAACCAAGAAGTGTGTTGATGGGGAGAGAACAGAGAAAAGAGGGATTGACATTCTGTTTGCACACCACACTTGTTACCAGCTGTCCAATTAGCCCAGGACCAAAGGTCTATGTTTATCTGCACACTCTTGCCACTAACTCAAAAGAAACTGCTCCTCCATGCCCTGGCCGATGTGGTTTAGCTGGTTGAGCATTGTCCTGTGCAACTAAAGGTTGCTGGTTCAATCCCCGGTTACGGGTTCAGTCCCTGGTAGGGGGTATGCAGGAGGCAGCCCGAGCAATGTTTCTCTCTCACATCGATGTTTCTCCCTCTCCCTTCCTCTCTCTTTCTAAAAATCAATTTTTTAAAAATATATTTTATTGATTTTTTACAGAGAGGAAGAGAGAGGGATAGAGAGTTAGAAACATCGATGAGAGAGAAACATGGATCAGCTGCCTCTTGCACACCCCCTACTGGGGATGTGCTCGCAACCAAGGTACATGCCCTTGACCAGAATCGAACCTGGGACCCTTGAGTCCGCAGGCCGACGCTCTATCCACTGAGCCAAACCGGTTTCGGCTAAAAATCAATTTTTAAAAAAATTTTTTAAAGAAAAGCTATTCTTCCAGGAACTCCATTTCTTTCCCCATGTGAAAAAGGACCAGTTCCCAGCATGCCCTCTATCCCAAATCTGAGAGTTCGGGGCAAAGCAGCTCTTGGAAATCCTTCCTGGTTCTCCAGGCCCTGAGCCGCAGGTAGAGAGCTTTGGTGCTGCCCGTAGCTGCGCCCTGGTGCTGGAATAGCTGCCTCTCTGTCTTGGGATTACAGTAATTAGGGTAATGTATGCTTCCAGAGTGAAAATTAGCAATCTGGTGAGGTAACTGAAAATGAATACATCTCTTCCTAGAGTTCAGTCTACCCAGCTGAGCCACCAAATAAAATCAGCATATGGGGCAATTAGAGCGCTAAGCTCCTGCTTCCAGAGCCCAGCAGAAAGTGAGAGAGTTCAGGGGCCCCACTTCCCCTGCCAGGTTCAGTAATGATCAAAGGCCCCCTAAGCCTCCTTTATTTGCAATAGTGCCCTCGTCTGCATCCTCCCACAAATACCGGCCTGCGGGTTTGCCTTTCAAACAAAGTCACTTGTCCCACGCCATCGCCATTTTACCCTCTTTCATTGCAGACTGGCTGAGGGAGGAGGAAGGGGGAAGTGAGAATAAACTTCTGTCACATGGGTATGTGTGGAACAAAGATGTTTTTTCTTCTTAGTCATATACTTGCTTTTACATGACCCAGAAGGACTCAGATCTTCCCTAACTCCCATGCCGACTCTCAAATAAGGGTGTGGGTAGAATTTGTGTGAAAATTATTGAAAGACTTAGAGACCCAATATTGATCGACCCTCCTCACTACCGAGCACAGGCAGAAACCCCCATTCTGTTTTATCCCCATGGACTTGGACCTAATGGGACTTCACGTGCAACAAGGATCGATGGGGATCACGCTGTCAGCTACTTGGAATTTGGGGTTTCACTGCAGTATTCAAGCACTCATACTTCTCCTAAAGTTTTAGAGTTGGAGGAGATTTAAGAGATAATGTAATCAGCCCTGGCCGGCCTGGTTCAGTAGTTAGAGCTTCCACCCACGCACCGAAGGGTCTTGGTTTCGATTCCTGGTCCAGGGCAGATACCTGGGTTACAGGTTTTTGTTTTGTGTTTATTTGTTTGTTTAAATATATTTTTATTGATTTCAGAGAGGAAGGGGAGAGAGAGAGAGAGAAACATCAATGATGAGAGAGAATCGTTGATCGGCTGCCTCCTGCACACCTGGGGATCAAGCCTGCAACCCAGGCATGTGCCTTGACCGGGAATCGAACCGGGACCTCCTGGTTCATAGGTAGATGCTCAACCACTGAGCCACATTGGCTGGACGGCATCAGGATTTTTTTAATATATTTTATTGATTTTTTATAGAGAGTAAGGGAGAAGGATAGTTAGAAACATCAATGAGAGAGAAACATCGATCAGCTGCCTCCTGCACACCTCCTATTGCCCACAACCAAGGTATATGCCCTTGACGGGAATCGAGCCTGGGACCTTTCAGTCCACAGGCCGATGCTCTATTCACTGAGCCAAACCCGTTAGGGCTGGCATCAGGATTTTTAAAAACTCCCCAGGTGATTCTAATGTGTGGCAAAGTTTGGGAAACACTGCCCAAATTCCAAAATGCAGCAATTTTCAACCTTTTTCATCTCATGTCACACATAAACTAATTACTAAAATTCTGCAGCACACAGAATATATATTTTTGCTGATCTGACAAAAAATAGGTATAACTTTTATTGATTTACAAAAAAATAATCATAGTAATTACCTACCCTTTTTGCTCTAAAGTGACTTTTTAATAAATCAGGTGCCCAAAAGGGGCTATATGTAATACTTTCAACAATAAAGAATATTTTTTTAAAAAATCAGGTGCCTATCCTTGTATATAAGGATTTCTGGTACCAAGAATTAACCAATCAGGCACAACCTTATTATGTGATGTGACCAACAAGATGCAACTCTATTATATATTTACTAGAGGCCCAGTGCACAAGTTCGTGCATGGGTGGTGTCTGGCTGGCCAGCCCTGATCTGGTCAATTGGGCCAGGCGGCCGGGGAGGGGGGCTGCAGATGGTTGGCTGGCCGGCCCCACCCCCTGGTCGAACTCCTGGTGGAACTCCTGGTCGAGGGGACAATTTGCATATTAGCCTTTTATTATATAGGATGGTTCAAGACAAATGGCTATTGTTGTGTTGGCTGTTGTCATTTTTTTATTTGACGAACTAAGGGAAAAGAGGTCAGTGCCCCTAACTAAATAGTCAGGTATTGCATGTTTTAAAAATTCTTGCGGCACACCTGTTGAAAATCAATGTCCTAATGCAAAGTTTCTCAACTTCAACATATTGACATTTTGGGGCAAGATCATTCTTTGTTGTTGGAGGGTTTGCACTGTAGGTTGTTTACCAGCGTCCCTGGCCTCTACCTACTAGAAGCCAATAGCATCCCCTCCCCCCAGTTGTCACAAATGTCAAGAACTTGCCAAATGTCCCCTGGGAAACAAAATCATCCTGGTTGAGGGCCACTGTTTTAAGATCTTTAGCTCTCACCCTCCTTCAGAAGACCCCCTCCCCTTATTTGGCTTTCACAATCCTACACTCTCTGACTCTGCATGCAAGGACATACTGATATTCAAAACATGTTTATAAGGTGGACCTAGAAGTTGCTCACATGTCTTTTGCTCACTTCCCATTGGCCACTTATCCGCAAGGGAGACAAGAAATGTAACCTTTACATTTTAATGTAACCCATGTGTCTAGTTGAAGACTAGGGTTCTGGTCCTATAATGCTTTCAGGTCATGTCTTTTTCTCATTTTCCCCACTTCCCACCAGCTGGAGGTACACATGTGGAAATGTTGAGTCATCCTGGACCATATGAACAAGGTCATGACCCTGGGGTTGGTAGAGCAAAAGATAGAAGGAGCATAAATCTCTGACCTCCCAGAGCCACCATACCAGCCCTAGACTGCGTATTCCTGAATTATTATCTGAGAAAGAAAGAAATACACTTTCGTTTGGTTTAAGCCACCATTATTTGGTGCCACTATTCTATCAACTTGTATCTACTCCTAATCAATAGAGAGGCAATCAAGTTTAACTGTCACTTCCAACAACTCTCAGATCTATAGCTCCAGCTACTGAGACTTTTCCAAGCTCTAATCCCACTTTTGGAAACTCCAGCTAGATATCCAACTAGTATTTATTATATAAACTTAGAATGTATTTTTTTAAAAACTTAGAATGTATTTTTAAAATATATTTTCATTTATTTCAGAGAGGAAGGGAGAGGGAAAGAGAGATAGAAAAATCATTGAGAATCATTGATCGGCTGCCTCTTGCACACCCCACTGGGGATCAAGCCTGCAATACGGGCATGTGCCCTTGACCAGAATCAAATCCGGGACCCATCAGTCCACAGGCTGACATTCTATCCACTGAGCCAAACTAGCTAGGGCTTAAAGTTAGTATATTTAAAACCAAAATCACCATTCTTTTCCCCACACTAACTCTTCGTCTGTGTTTCCTAATGCTATTTAAAAGACATCTCCAATTCGCCCAGGCTCCAAATCTGTGACACCTGCCTCCCTTATGACCTCTGTATCCAATTAATAGCTCCCCCACAACCTTAGCTCCCCCCCACTCTCCTACATGCCTCATACACTTAAACCAAACCACGTGCTAGTCCACCCTCCTAAATATGCCCTAAGCTTCCAGAACTATTGCAGATTCTGTACTTAACTTTTATTGAAAGTCCCTACCCAACATGCCTTTTTCCCTAAAGGCATATCTGAGTCATGCCACAGAAGTCCATCCCAAAGCCTTGCATGTGGTAGGTACAAAAATATTTTTCAGATTGAAGAAATCAAGCAGCTTGCCCAAAGCCACGTGGCTAGTTAGAAATGATGAAGACAGCACATACAGACCATAAACTATATTTCCTGATTTTTTTTTATTGGGCTGACAATGTCATGAGGACATTGACTTCTTAGGAAAAGGTGGTGATTTGAGAAATTCTAAACTACAATTTAAATCAGTGTTCTGCTATTTTGAGCCTTTCGCATACGCTCCACTATAATTACATCAATGTGACTGTGTAATGGAAGATAAAATATAATCATTTTATATATTTTCATGGACTATATGTGAATCTTCACCCAACATGTGCTAGCCTGCCTGATTCCTCCTGGGTCAGGAAGCATTTAGAATACTGAGATATTTTTCAAATTGAGAATCACTGTGTGATCCTCTGGGCCGATTTTAAACAAATCAGCGGGTACCAAGATCAATATTTGAGCCATATGGCCTGCTCTTACAATTGAATGAATGTCTATAGCCAGCTTTGTTTATGTGCCCATGATTTTCTTAATGTTATAACCACATTTAATAAAACAGTACATGGATTTTCATGACATAAAAGGAAACTAAAACCAATAAAATATAACATTCTTGTCTTTTTGACAAGACACAAAGAAAAGGATTTCCTTAGATATTGTGGTTGTGCCCATCATTTTTTTTTACAAGAGAAAGAGAATCAGTATTTATTGAGTACCTACTTAGGCATATGGCTAGATACTTTAGTCATTATCATCACAACCCTAGCAGGGAGGTAGGGACTATAAGTTACAAGGAAGTGGGGGAGGCGGGCAGCAGGGCCATTTGGCCAGGCTGAGGCCTCTGAATTTTGCTGCTTTTCAGAAGCAAATTATGGAGTCGAGTTTCCCACATTTGGGAAAATCGCAGGGGTCAGCACAGCCAGAGTGCAATGGGTGAGCCTCGCCCTGGGAAAACCACCTTTGTGATCATGGTATCTCCCTTGTCAGGTAAGTAGCCTTTATTGGTTTTAAACCTGTTTTATATAAAACAGAAAGATTTCACATTCAATTATTTTTTATGCTTCCACTAGTGTTTTTTTTTTGTCTTTTTGCCAGTTCTATAATAATGCTTCCCAGATTAATCTACATTTTTAAATATTAACAGTTTCATTTACCTTTTTAAAAATATTTTTTTATTGATTTTTAGAGAAAGAGGAAGGGAGAGGAAGAAAAAGAAATATCAATCATGAGAGAGAAACATCCCTCGGCTGCCTCCTGCACACCCCTTACAGGGGATCAAGCCTACAACCCAGGCATGTACTCTGGGAATCAAACCAGCAACCTTTTGGTGCATGGGATGATGCCCAACCAACTGAGCCACACCAGCCAGGGTCATTTACCATTTTTAAAGGTATTATTTAATTAGACACTGAATTTCAGAATTTAGGTCTTGACTAGGAAATAATTTATGTTTAAAAGTAATCGCTTTACACAATTTTGACATGTGAAATAAATATTGTATGTCACCAAATTTCTGTGTATTAATAAATTAAATGTTTTTCTGGTTTGTCTCATTATTTCTAAGCCCCAAGTACTAGTTAAATCTAAAGGCAAGATAAAAGTGTCAAAATGTCAGAGCTATATACCTTATTGTGGTGTTGGATGGGTTTTTTGTTTGTTTAATCCTCGCCTGAGGATATTTTTCCCATTGATTTTTAGAGAGTGGAAGGGAGAAAGAGAGACATCGATATGAGAAAGACACATCGATCCATCGGTTGCCTCCTTCATGAACCCCAATAAGGGCCAGGAATCGAACCTGCAACCCAGGTACATGCCCTTGACTGGGAATCAAACCTGAGACCCTTTGGTGCATGTGTGGCTGAAGCTCTAACCATTGAGTAACACTGGCCAGGGCTTGGATGGCATAATTAGTCCCATTTTGCATATGAGGAAACTGAGGTTCTGAGAGGCGAACTAAGTGGGTTAGCTTCCAGACTCACATGAATTCCCAATCTCTGGGAATACTTTTGTTTCTTTGTTGTGAAATACCCCACCCCTTTCCACAATTGACCAGGACCAGACATCTGACCCAAGCTAAGCCAATCAGACTTCTTCTCCAAGGATTTTAAAAATTGGACATGAGGGGAGTGAACAGGACTTCTCTAATGGTAAAGTTATGATCCTTGAGACAAAAGAACTACCAAAGGGGAAGTACTGAATGAATAAAGCCAACACGAGGGGGTGGGGGACAGAGAGCAGAGAGGGTCCTGGGGAGCATTTAAGTCCTGAGTTGTTACCCCTCATTCTAGATGTCCTAGGATCCTTCCACTAGATGCCCCTTTTTCCCACACTGTGTCAAGCATCTTTTTAAAAATATATTTTTTTATTGATTTTTTACAGAGAGGAAGGGAGAAGGAGAGAGAGTTAGAAACATCGATGAGAGAAACATCAATGAGCTGCCTCCTGCACACCCCCCACTGGGGATGTGCCCGGCAACCAAGGTACATGCCCTTGACCGGAATCGAACCTGGGACCCTTGAATCTGCAGGCCGACACTCCATCCACTGAGCCAAACCAGTTAGAGCTCAAGCATCTTTTTACAAAGAGCAAAGAGATCTGGATTGGAGGGTCTAACTCCGAAGCCCATGCTCTTTTGGCTGCGGGAGATCAAGTTCACCTGCTGGCTCAGATCTTGTCTCTGACAATGTGGGAACGAGCAGCACAAAGGCACTGAACCCTGCCCTCCGACTTCACATGATTCACACACCTATTCGACCACAATCTAACCATGGCATGTGGGAAACTGGTGTTCTTACTGATGCTTTACATTTTGAGATGACACGTGCACCTGAGGGCATGGGTTTGGAAGGAAATGCTACACTCCCAGCTATGTGTCTATACTAGATTTGGGTGACACGGTGAATAATCAGCCCCATGAAGCCACACCCAGGCAAACTCATATCGTCTTGGGAGGATGGGAAATAAAAACGGAGGAAGTAGAAAAATTTGAATTAAAGGCAAAGGTAACAGGCCTCCACATGGTTATATTACTGCAGCTTCCAAAGTGCTTTCCCACACATCATCTTGTTTTGAGTCCCATGGAGTCCCTGGAGGCATAGAGAGCAGGTACAGTATTACCTACATTTTACAGAGAAAAAAAATTTAAAGAGATACCTACCACAGTGCCAGGAGCATAGGAGGTGCTCAATAAACCCATTCATTCATTCATTCATTCATTCATTCATTCCATATACCACCAATGCTCAGTGACCATTTGATGAATGAGTATATGTGGCTCAGAGGCATGAAGTGACTCGTTCAATGTGACACAGCTATTAAGGGGCAGAGGAGACACTTAAACTTGAGTTGTCTTGCTCTGCGCTTCACTACACAAGCTGCATCTGAAACTGAGCCAATTCCAACTCCTTCATGAATTCATGCATCACATGCCCAGAGACCCTCATTCCCCCACTGCAAGCGAAAGAGGCACTTCCAATGTCTCCCAGCCCGGTAGCAAGTTCTTCAAATAAAATGCTTCTGGTCCTAGAAACAATGAGGTATTCTACCACTGAAAGGTCTTGCTACGTGCCCTGGCTGGTGTGGCTCAGATGATGGTCAGCCTATGCACTGAAGAGTCACCGTTTCGATTCCCAGTCAGGGCACATGCCCAGGTTGGGGGTTCGATCCCTGGTCTGGGTGCGCACAAGAGGCAACCGATCTATGTTTCTCTTCACATCAATGTTTATCTTTCTCTCCCTCCCTCTCCCTTCAAAAAAAAAAAAAATCAATAAAGAAAGGTCTTGCTACTCAAGCAAGCTGTTTTCAGAAATCTGTGGCCTGAGCACAAAAACGCTCAAGAAAAACAGGGTGATTACCTTAGGATCTAGTGAATGGTTTATGGGTAAGACATGCAGCCCCAATCTCTTTTTTGCTGCTTTCAAGGACATGAAGCTAATTCAAGGAAACAGAAGGACATTGTCTGTCCTGTGGTGGTGAAAACCCTGCTCTTCTATTAGCAGGCCGTGCCGGCAGTAAAAAATATATATATATATGTGTGTAACTTCTCCCACTGAGCACATGAAGATGATTGATGTCTGTCATTGCTTTATTCCCTTGTCATCAGAAGAATATCAGTTCAGAAATCACACGCAGAAAATAGATCAGAATTTAAATGGGGGCGGAGGCACTGCTGTCCCTTGGGGACTCTCCCAGCTGAAGGTGCAGAAGCTCTTCCTACAGTCCCGGAGAGGCACTGTCCCTGACGCCCCCTGCACCTGACAGATGCTTCTGATCCCTGGGCGGCAGAATCCGCTGGATCCGAATCTCTTCCTCAAATCTGTCTTGGACAATCAGATTCCTGGCTGGATTCCAACCAGACCCAATCCTGAAGAGATGACTGGGATAATCCCCAGGGGCAGATGCTTTCCTTCTTAGGGCTAACTCTTCAAGGTCAGCCAGCATCAACACGGGAGGCCCCTGGGCTTTGGGAAACATAAGATCTCAGATTTATCCCAGGTCTCAGGTTGGCTCTGAGCATTTGGTCATTCAAGCCAGCAATCCAGCGAGCAGCTAAGGGTGCAGGGCTAAATGCGGGGGGGGGGGGGGGGGGGGGGGGGGAGTAAGGGGGATTTAGGCTGTGGCATTTACCCTTGGAAATATGCCCTTAGGGTATTTATAATCCACAGGAGAGTTAAATCACATTGTGGTTATGACTATACACTTAAAAATGGTTAAGATAGTAAATTTTATGTATGCGCATTTTACCACATTTTTTTTTAAATGCATGCAGACGAGTACCCTTCCATTCAACTTCATTTACTAAATCACACTTTACAAATCCATGAAATCAGGCTTAGTTTTTTTTAAACAAATGGTAAGGAGAAAATAAAACAAAAACAAAAGTCTACCCCTTTTAAAAATTATTTTAGAAAGAGGGAGAGCGAGAGAGAGAAAGAGAAACAGTGATTTGTTGTTCCACTTATTTATGCGTTCTTTGGTTGATTCTTGTATATACCCTGACCAGGGATCAAACCCACAACCTTGATCAAACCCACAATCTTGGCATATCAGGACAGCATTCTAACCAACTGAGCTGCTATCTTGCCAGAGCCCTACCCCATTTTTGTTTTTTTCTTTCTTCCTTTCTTTTTTAATATGCTTGTATTGATTTTTTATTATTTTTATTTATTTATTTATTTTAGAGAGAGATAGAAACATCGATGAGGGAGAAACATTAATCAGCTGCCTCCTGCATGAGCCCACAACCCGGGCATGTGCCTTGACAGGGTATCAAACAAGTGCCTCTTGGGGCATGGGTGGACACTCAGCCACTGAGCTACAGCATCCGGGCCCTACTCCGCTTTGTAATGCATTCTATCTGACAGAATCAAGGACAGCCACTGGGATTTGGGCAGATTAGGTCCACTCTCTCTGCAGAACAAATTAAAAGTTCCTTCTACATTACCCAGCTCTCGAGATCTTTTCTCCTTATTATACAGCACTATTTTAAAAGGAAATATATTTGTAGGACACCAGGAAGGGAGCCATTTGTAAAGGACCAGAACAAATAAAAATTAACTGTGAGCTTGAGAACTATAGAGTTCTACTAACACCCTCAATGTAATCATATATGTGTATTATGCATGCAATTATGTATATCCTTCTATTTTGAGCTGTGATACACCTGAGTCAAGGATTGTGCCTTCGTCTTCCTATATCTGGTGACCAAATGAGGCCAAGATCATGCTAATGTATGGTTTGTTGAAGGCAGGTATGAATGTCTCGATCCTCTCTCTCCCCACTTCCCCTCTCAGACACATACACACAGACACAAACACACACACCAGCCACGTTCACTAAACCCAGGGTAACTGAATGCCAGGAAGAGAGGGAGAGGGAAAAAATTCACTGTGAGCCCTTGAGTGTGACAGAATATAGTGAACCAAGGCGAATAAAATGAAACAGACATCCTAATAGCTTCTCCTGCAGCACTCCGATGTCTAACGGGTCATTGTTTCCATGTTAGCTCACCAGCCACTAATTAACATCCAATTATCTGGCCAAGTCACAGAGCAGATGTCTGACTCCCGCTAACTCAGAAAAAACAGGGATGTGTGGCAAGTTCTGCACATTGAAGAAGTTTACTGATTGCAGGAAAGTAATCTTTTTGGTGAGTGAAAGGGACAACAGGCTGGATCTCAGTCCCTTATCCTGATTTCCAGTTTGAATCTGAGTGGACTGCAGGTCTGGAAAAAATGATTCTGTCCTCAGAGAGTCTGGAAAAATTATAAGTAGGAAACTTTTTTTAAAAAAAATTTTTGACCCAAGAACAGGCAGAGCTCCACATTCCCTTTCCCATCGAGAGGCCAGCTGCTTCCTTTGTTGCAAGGTTCTCCTCACTTAACTTCCTTGAGCCTCAATTTTGTCATCTGTAAAGTGGGAGAATAGTGCCTACCTCACATGATTATAGTTAGGATTATATGAGTTAACATGGGAAAAGTAATTAGCACAGAACCTGGCCAGTGTGAGAGATAACACCACTGTCACCATCATCACCTTCATTATTGCAGGTATTTCCAAATGTGTCCTTGCCTCAGTCACAGCCAGCTCTTTGCCAACCCCATTCTCTCTCAGTTAATACTTATCGTTGACTTGGAAATATTTCCCTTGGCTCCTGTTTATGTCCTCTCCGCAGATTTTCTCCAAATGTTACCCAGTTAACTTTGATAGCAAGAGCCTTACAAGGTCCTTTTCACAATCCCTCTGCTGCTAGTGATGGTGAACTAGATGCCGCACAGGCTGGAGGTCATTCTGACTTACACCACAGCTGACTTTGAAAACCTGCATTTGAGAGGTAGACGTAAGGTGACCAAGCATCCCAGGTTGCCTGGGCTAAGGGGGTTCCCAGGATATGGGGCTCTTGGTGGCAAATCAGGAAAGTCCTAGGCAAACCAGGACAAGTTGATCACCGTGGGCAGAAGAGCATAATGTAGGCTCTGAAGTCTGGATTCAAATTCTGATCCTGCCACTTTCTAGCTGTGTAACCTTGGACAAGTCACATAAACTCTCTGAACCTCAGTTTCCTCATCTGTAGAATGGAGATCATTAAAGTACCTACATAGGATTGTTGTGAAAAATAAATGAGTTCACAGCTCAGGATAGTGCCTGGCACATCGTCTATGCATATTATACACTGAGTGGCCAGATTATTATGATCTCTGAATGCATAATAATCTGGCCACTCAGTATATATATTAGAGGTCCGGTGCATGAATTCGTGCATGGGTGGGGTCCAGCCAGCCTGGTCAGGGGGAGGGGACATGGGCGGTTGGCTGGCCTGCCTGCTGGTCGAACTCCTGGTAGAGGGGACAATTTGCATATTAGCCTTTTATTATATAGGATATACACTGAGTGGCCAGATAATTATGCATTCAGAGATCATAATAATCTGGCCACTCAGTGTATGTCACCTATTACTGATTCAAAGTTGTGAAACTTGAAAGCATAACCCAAATGCACAATAAAATTTCTTTTGACCAGATATAATCCAGCCTGGATCGGCAACTAACTTTTGTTTCAGTACTTCCCTTTTAACTGGAAGTACAAAAGTAGAACAAGCCAATGTTTTATTCCCTCTAATCGTAAAGTCCAAGCTTAATCTTTGGTGCGTGTTGGTTTTAGCTCAAATCACCTACACACATTTGCTGTATGTGTCTATTATCACCGGCCAGGAGCCATCATGGCTAATGTTGATATAACCACTCCCAAGCAAGCCCTTGATCCTGAACCAAGAAACAGCCAATCACCTTTATTATACTGTACTATTCTAGCATCATGAGCCAGGACAAAGTAGCCCTCCTTTAACCAGAAAACTCCATTATTCAGAACCTCCTCTACTCCCAAACACTCTAGTCTATCAAGGAATTCCTATACTAGGGAAGCCAGTCCTAGTGATACATTTATATCACAACTAGAGTCCCCATGCACAAAAATTCGTGCACTCAGGGGGGGTCCCTCAGCCCAGCCTGTGCCCTCTGGCAGCCCAGCAACCCTTGGGGGATGGAGGCAGGAGAGGCTCCCGCCACCGCTGCTGTGCTTGGAGCCATCAGCCCGGCTTGTGGCTGGCAAAGCTCCCCCTGTGGAAGCACACTGACCACCAGGGGGTAGCTCCTGCGTTGAGAGTCTGCCCCCTGGTGGTCAGTGCACATCATAGCAACTGGTCATTCTGGTCATTCCGCTGTTAGGGTCAATTTGCAAATTACCCTTTTATTATATAGGAAGGTGAGACAGTTGCTGTGGTTTGAACTGTGTTCCTCCAAAAGATACTGCAGTGAGGACTCTGTACCCAATTACAACATGTGGGCACTTCCCCCCACATCACTGGATACATCTGTCTATGAAAAACATGATCCCCTGTTCATTCATTAAACAAATGCTTATTGAGCATCTTTACGTTTTTTTGTTTCTTTTTCTTTTTTATTTTCTTTTAAAAAAATGTTTGGTGTGTTTTTTTTTGTTTGTTTCTTTATATCGAGCATCTTTAAAGGTAAGACACCCTTGCAGACACTGATGGTAGACACTGGAAAACAAGAAAGAAATGTCTCTGCCCTCATGGAGGTTCTAATGTAGCCAGAGAGACAGACAAACAAGCAAACAGGTAAGTAAACAGGGTGACCTTAGGTAGCAATAAGGGCTGTGGGAAGTATAAAGCAGGGCGATGATTTCATTCAGTGTTTATTCAAATAGATGTCTGAGCCTAAGCCTAACCAATGGACACAGACAACAGGGGGGTGAGGGCATGAGTGGGGGGGATGCGAGGGTAATAGGGGGATAAGGACACATATGTAACACCTTAATCAATAAAGAAATTTAAAATAATAAAATAAATTTAAAATAATCATAAAATTAAAAAAATAGATGTATGAGCCTGTGCGATGGGCCAGGCACTGTGCTAGGTGCTGGAGAGATGTCACTGAGCAAAACCCGGCAGAGACCCCTGCGCACTGGATCTAAGAATCAGCCATCAGGGAAGCCTCTTTGAGGAAAAGACTTCTGAGCTGAAGGGGAAGACTCTCCAAGAACCTGGCAGGAGAACAGCAGATGCCAAGGCAGGAAAGTGGCGTCCCCGAACAGAAATGAGGCCGGTGGACCTGAAGCTGAGCAGGAGGCATCTGACACTTTCTGGAAAAATCTACCAAGTTCCCAAACTTCTAACCTATAGTTGGGCAGAGGAGTCCTGGGGCACTGGGCATGAGAATGCAGATGGATGCCTGGAAGGTTTTCACTTCCTTCCTCCACTCGCCCACTTTTCCTGTGCCTGGAACAGAACTCTGAAAGGGACTTGTCCAGCTTCCTAATCCTGAACTCCAAGGAAAGTGAGAGTTTAGATGAGGAAAAACTAGTGTGCCACCACCCAGAGGGTGAGGAGCCAGTCATCCTGCCAGAGGCATGCCTCTCCCTGCCGGAGGGAGCTGAGACACCGAGGCAGCGTGCTCTCACTGTTCTACTAGGTTTTCCCAGCTTCCAAGCCCAGCCACCTCTCACTTCTCTGCTGTGTTTCTTTCTTTCTCTCCCCATCCCCCCATCGTTTCTGCTGTGTTGGAGCTCAGAATTTATTTCTGCCTCCAGGTGCAGAACCCTGTGAGAGAAGGTGTGTTTTGATCTGCTTTGATTGCTTCTGTTTGTTTTCTCCACGTAGAGAATTCCCTCACCCCCAAGCAGCCTAGACAACCCCTTTCATTCTGTGTATTTCCCACCTCTGGGTGTGAGGCTGTCGGGTCCCGCAACTGGCAAAGAAAGGCATCTCTACAAGGGCGCCTCTCTGCAAAGGTGCAACATGAAGCTGTTGGGAGTAATTTGCACTGGAAGTAGATGTTGGAGGTGACTCCCTGATTTGCAGCTCCCTGGCATTTCACACGTGATGAAACTCACTGGTCCTCATAAGGGGCCAGGTCAGTAATTCATTCTCTCTCTCTCTCTCTCTCTCTCTCTCTCTCACACACACACACACACACACACACACACACACACACACACACAAGAAAAGCATTTGCCACCTCTCCTTTTACTTCAGAGGAAAACGAGTTCAGAGCCACATCCCAGAGCTGGCAGGCAGGGACAAGGCGGTTCAGGACCTGACACTCATAGTGGGGTAAGAATGAACCACCCTCCCTCGCCCCAGGGCTCAGCGCTTCCTCTTCGTTCCCGTCACTTCTGGGAAAGGCTCTCCTACCAGGGAGTGCTGAGAAATTGGCTTTGTATCCTAAATTGCAAGATCTCTCGTCCACTGGGATCGAGAGGTGCCAAGGTGAGAACTTGGAAGAAGCCCACTTTTAAGTTCGGTTGGACAGTTGCCCCTGGACATGGCTTCAGGTTTCTAGAGGCTGGTGGAGTCAGTACTGTCTGTCCTGATGAACAACCTGGAGAGGGTGTTGTACGCAGAGAAACGGGAACCCAGAGGAGCAGAGACCCCAGTTCCCAGTCCTGGGAAGAGATGTGGGGTCACCAAAGCTTAGAGAGGCTTCATCCATCCCTGTAATCAGCCAGCCCCGCTGCCTGGCTTTGATGGGGACTATTGCTCGGCACTGACTGCTTCCCAATCTCTTGTAAAGGGCAAGCCCCCACTCCCACCTTCCATGTGGTTGCCCTTTAAGATAGAAGTTTTGAAACCACCCTCAGGAAAAAATAGTAATTCAGAAACCACTCAAGACCCTCTGCCATCCATATCCCCAACCTCAAAATATTTTATATATTTATAGAACACGTCACAACTTCCACAGCCCTTTCCCCATACATTATGGTTTTGAATTTCATGACAAATCCTTGAGGTAACCGGGATTATTAGCCCCCTTTCACTGCAGACGAAACTAATGCTCAGAGAGGTTAAGTAAGTTGTCCAAGGTCAGCCAGCTCACAGAGGAAGTGGTGAAACAGGGACACGGCTCCATGCAACTATCAGATCTTGATGGTTGGCAAACAGAGATCACACATGCCTCGGTTGGCCCGGGAAGACGTGGAGCAGGCTTCCCCACCAGGGCTGGCAGAGCGTGCTCTCAGTGACAGCCTCGTTACAGTGATTAAATCGTTCTGTGTCAGTGACAGATTGCAAGACTGGGAGGCAGGTGGACTATGAACCCAAGAGCACCTCTGGGACAGCCCAGCCAACGCGAGTCATCCATCACCAGGAGCTGGCAGGACCCGGTGGGCCCCTCCAGCACCTCTGGGGACAAGACAGCCACGGGCTCTGATGAGCCAGATGTTAGCTACTGCCATTTGCATCTAAAGGTCCTCACTTTGTGGCATGAATTGATGGAGGAGGCATAAAGGGGTGGTATAATGGGGTTGGCACTTTTGATTCCTTTTTGACCCCGATTTAGAGCAGTCTCGAGGGAAAAGTTCCCCAAAGGTTAACGGACTTCAGGTGATGAGCAGGAATATAATTAGACAACTTGGCCAAGAAGCATCAGAGGCCTGTGGAGGGCAGTTTGGCAGAATCTATCCAACTTTAAATGAATGAATTTATCCTACAAATATATGCTTTCACGGGTCACATGAAGCATTCACAAAGACATTCATTGTAGCATGTGTACATATACAAGCATACCTCAGAGATAGTTTAGGTTTGATTCCAGACCACCACAATAAAGCACATATCATAATAAAGCAAGTCACACAAATTTTTTGATCTTCCTGTGCATATAGAAGTTATATTTACACTACACTGTAGTCTATTAAGTGTGCAATAGCATTGTGTCAAAAATGTACATACCTTAATTTAAAAATACTTTATTGCTGCCCAGCTGGCATGGCTCAGTAGTTGAGCATTGACCTATGAACCAGGAGGTCATGGTTCTATTCCCAGTCAGGGCACATGCCCTGGTTTCGGGATCGATCCCCAGTGGGGGGCGTGCAGGAGGCAGCTGATCAATGATTCTCTCTCATCATTGATGTTTCTATCTCTCTCTCCCTCTCCCTTCCTCTCTGAAGTCAATAAAATATTTTTAAATTATTTATTGCTAAAAAATTTGAACCATCATCTGAGCCTTCAGCAATTCCTAATCTTTTTGCTGGTGTAGGGTCTTACCTTCAATTTGTAAAATATGTAATACCCGTTAAGTACAATAAAGCAAAGAGAGCCTGGCTACTCATGAACCAAGAGGTCACCGGCTCAATTCCAGGTTGGGGCACATGTCCGGGCTGCAGGCTCGATTCCCATTGGGGGTTGGAGGGGAGGCATGCAGGAGGCAGCTGATCAATTATGTTTCTCTCTCACTGGTGTTTCTATTTCTCTATCCCTATCTCTTTCTCTATCTCTCTCAAAATCAATACAGGAAAAAAATATATATTTTTAAATAAAGCAAAGAGCAATAAAAGGAGAAATGCCTGTATTGAACAATATCTACTAAGCACTCACTGCAGGTAGAGCAGGAGATTTTATTCTGGAAAGGAAACATTTATTCATTCAATACATCTTTACTGAGTACCTCCTATGTGCCAGACATTGTTCTAAAATAAGATACAGGTGCCCTGTTACATTTGAATTTCAGATAAACACAATATTTTTTGTAGTATAACTATATCCCAAATGGCCTGCCCTCTTGGGACATAAGTATAAAACATACATAAATGAAAAAAGTATTTGCCCAGCCTGTGTTGGTCAGTGGTTAAGCATCAACCCATGAACCAGAAGGTCACGGTTCAATTCCCAGTCAGGGCACACACCCAGGTTTCAGGCTCTGTCCCTGGTGGAGGTGGGGGGGGGGGAGGGTTGCAGGAGGCAGCCCATCAATGATTCTCTCTTATCATTGATGTTTCCATCTCTCTCTCCCTCTCTCTTCCTCCCTCTGAAATCCATAAAAGAACATATTTTTTTTAATTATTCATGGTTTACCTGAAATTCAAACTTAACTGGTAAGCCTGTATTTTAATTTGCTAACTCCAACAACCCAATTCTAAGAACATTGTTTGTAGGAGCTAAAGTTCAGAAACAACCTAAGTAAGTGTCCATCAATAGGGGATTTGTTAAGTAAATTATATTAAATCCAAACAACGGGAAATTGTTACCAAAAAAACAATAATGTAAATCTTTGCGATGACTTGGAATTTTCTAAGATGTATAGTTAGGTAAAAAGAGGAAGGTTCAAAACAGCGTAGAAGCCCTAACCGGTTTGGCTCAGTGGATAGAGCATCGGCCTGCGGACCCCAGTGTCCCAGGTTTGATTCCAGTCAAGGGCATGTACCTTGGTTGTGGGCACATCCCCAGTAGGGGGTTTGCAGGAGGCAGCTGATTGATGTTTCTCTCTCATTGATGTTTCTAACTCTCTATCCCTCTCCCTTCCTCTCTGTAAAAAATCAATAAATAGATTTTTTTTAAAAAAAACAGCATAGAAATTATCCCACCATCTGGTAAAGAAAATAAATATATGGCAATAAGTACATATATGTTTCTCAAAGCACACATGCCCAGAGATGGGTGGCAGTGCTTACTTCTGTAGGAGGGGAGCAAGAAAGCTAAGGGATAGCAAGGGTGCCACAAGGCACACTTTTGAATTTAAATATATCCACACATTACTTATTTTTTTAAACAAATACTTTATCTTTTAAGAGATCTTGGCTGGCAGGGCTATAAGAGTCTTGGATAGAGTCACCATAGCCTCCCTGATGGTGAGGGTCTTCAAAGGTCAGGATTTCAGGATGGTCCTCGAGGCAGGAGAAAGGACAGAATGACCTTGGAGGGTCACTTGAGTTCAAGATCAAGAACCATGCATGGCCTACCCACAGGATCGGACACATGATCTTCAGGGCCCAGTGCAAAATGTTGACCCCTTGCTCATAAATTAAGAATTTCAAAATGGCAACAGCAGAGCATTAAATCAAGAGTGGAAGTCTTTCTAAATACGGGGCCCTGCTTGACCGCACAGGTCACACGCCCATGGAGCCAGCCCTGCACACACACACACACACATACACACACAACACACACACACACACACAGTGGCCAGTGGGGGCATAGGGGCAGTTTTGCTGCAAGACATGCCAGCCCTGCAAAGCAGAGAAAACCCACGGCAGCTGGTCGCTGTCCTTGCATAAGGACACACAGAACATAATTCCTCACAGAGCTATTTTCCACACTCTCCACTGCTCTGGTCATGAGCTCAAAAGAGAAACCAACGCAGTAAAATAAACGTAAATCAAAGCCAACCGTGTTCATAAAATGGACCCAAAGGGTCAGTGTGGCATGGCAGGCAGGACGTTAGCATTCAGACAGCTTTAGTATCTTCCTGGACAAATTACACAAATTGCTGTCAGAGGTACCCCAAAGTTCACACAAAATACGCCTCCTGACTCATTTAATTCCCATTTCCCCAGCAGTAAATTATTAACCGAACAAGCTGGAGCTGGTACAGCTGTTGTTCCAACACAGGCCTTATGTCTGCACAGAAATCTTGCTCAGTGATCTGTCCTGGAAGAGACCCAGCGCTAAACCCTCTCTGCCTGAGCACAGCACCCAGCTGCAGGGGAGGAATCCTCCACACGAGTCCCTCTTCCTTTTGGACTGGGGTGCAGAGTCCCCACTGAGAGACCAAAGGTGGTCCTGCAGCCTCAGAGCAGCACTTCCTAACCCAGCGGTCAGTGACCTCATAAGGCCAAGGACGCCAGAGGGGCCCACAGAGGCCTCCGCTGGGTGGGAAGGAAAAGTGGGGGAGGAAGGACAAGGAAAGAAAGAGATTGCATGAAATGAGAGCACAGGCTGAAGAGGGGAGGGGACAGAATGAGGGAGAGGGAAGAAATAGAAGCTTTGGGAGAAAGTATATAGTCCCAAAGAGCAGCTTCCACCTCGTCACCGCCCCCATCTCAACTTCGAGAAGTCCTTTCAGTCCTTGAGGCTCAGCTCAAAGGACACAGCCTCCAGGGAGCTTTCACTGATTCCCACAGAACAATGTTGCTATAAAAAGAAGTAATAACAGCTGACGATGGTGGAGAGTGATGGAAGGATCCCCTATCTTCCCCGGGGTCGTCAAACTCATTAGTTAACAGAGCCAAATATCAACAGTACAACGATTGAAATTTCTTTTGAGAGCCAAATTTTTTAAACTTATTCTAACGCCACTTCTTCAAAATAGACCCGCCCAGGCTGTGGTATTTTGTGGAAGAGCCACACTCAAGGGGCCAAAGAGCCGCATGTGGCTCACGAGCTGCGGTTTGCCGACCACAGCCCTATCCTGACGATGGGAGTAGTTTTATAAATCTATATATGTGTCAAAATTTATAGAACTACCCACTAGGATGGCTATAATCAAAAAGACATAATAACAAGTGCTGGTAAGGATGTGAAGAAATTGGAACCCTCACACGTTGCTGGTAGGAATGTAAAATTCTGCAGCCTCTTTGGAAGACATCTGGCAGTCCCTCAAAAAGTTAAACATAGAGTTCCCATATGATTTAGTAATTTCAGTCTTAGATATATGCCAAGACAATGAAAACATATACACAACACACACACACACACACACACACACACACACAAGCTTGTATACAAATGTTCATAGCAGCATTATTCACCATGGCCCAAAAATGGAAACAACCCAAGTGTGCATCAACCGATGAACGATTAAACATGTGGTACATCCATACGATAAAATACTACCTGGCCATATAAAGGAACAAAGTATTGCCCTACCCAGTGTGGCTCAGTTGGTTGGATGTTGTCCTGCACACTGCAAGGTTGCCAGTTCAGTTCCTGGTCAGGGCACATGCCCAGGTTGCAGGCTCGATCCTCATTAGGCGGTGTGCAGCAGGCAGCTGATGGATGATACTCTCTCATCATCGATATTTCTATCTCTCTCCCTCTCCAAGTAATGGGCCCAGATCCCAACCCTCAGCCTCCTTCCCTGCCTCCTCTGTTCCGGGTCCTGTAGAATGAATAGTGGGGTTCTCAGTGTTTCACCTCTGATCAACTCTTGAGGGTAGTGATTCCCAGATCTAGCTGCTTCCCAAATCCCTTGAGAGAACCCTTCCCACTTCCCACTCAAGGATTCCTGATCTAAGGAATCAGAATCTCCAGGGCCTGGGGCCTGGGAATCTACAGTTTTTAACCCCCTTCAGGTAAGGATGAGGCTCACCTAGGTTTAGAACCCACCGCTTCAGGGTTCATAAGATCACCCAGGGGTGCTTGTTAAAGATTCCAGCCTCGAGAAACCAAGATGGCGGCATAGGAAAACACCTAAACTGCTGCCTCGCACAACAATTTCAAAACTACAACTAAAAGACAAAACGGACATCATCCAGAACCACAGGAAAGCTGGCTGAGTGGAAATTCTACAACTAGAAGGAAAGAGGAAAGCACACGGAGAAATCAGAGGAGCTGCAAAAGGCTGAGGTTCGGAGACACGCGAGGGTGGCTGGCTTTCTCTAGCGGGAAGGAGACAAAAGCTCCCAACTGCGCTGAACCCCAGTTCCGACTGCACTGAACCCCAGTTCTGGGCGAGATCCTGGGGACCCAGGCTTATACGGGGGGAATCTGGACTGTCAGCTGGAAACTCAGGGGAGCCACGAAAGGCAGAGGTCTGGAGGTGCGTGCGCGCAAGTGTGCAAAGAGAGGACGGACTGCTGAGTGCGCCGCTGGCTTTCTCAAGCGGGTAGGAAACGGAAGCTCCCCACTGCACTGAACCCCAGTTCCGGGCAAGAATCTGGGAATCCAGATTCATTGGGGGAGAATCTGGACTGTCTGGCAGCGGGCGAAACTCGAGGGCGGCTTACTCTTAGAGGTTCTTGCAGCGATTACCGAGGGACACTGAGACCCAGTGGCCTCATAGGGCAGGGCTGATGGGAAGCCAAGACTGTCTGGTCAGCCCTGAGACTCCGCCCCATCCAAGCTGAGCACAGAGGCTTTTGCAATTTTGCAAGTCTTGTCTCATAAGGCTGTCTTCAGCACAGAAGTTCTCCCGGCGTAGACACAGCTGATCCTCACAGTCAATTGGCCTGGAGGTCAATTCCTCCCATTGATACCAACAACAATCAAGACTTAACTACAACAAGGCTGTACACACAGTCCAAAAAGGGGTGCACCAAGAGTGTCCACCTCAGGTAACTGGGGAGGCTGAGCCACTAGGCCATATAGGACACCTAGCACACAAAGCTACCCTACCAACTCAGGGAAGCAGAGAAAATGCGGAGACAAAGAAACAGATTACAAACAAAAGAAATGGAGGAAAACAAACAACTGGATATAGAGTTCAAAACCACGGTTATAAGGTTTTTCAAGAATTTCCTAGAAAAGGTCGATAAATTTAGCGAGACCCTCGAGGATATGAAAAAGGACCAACTAGAAATTAAACATACACTGACTGAAATAAAAAATATTATACAGCCCTCGCCGGTTTGGCTCAGTGGATGGAGCGTTGGCCTGCGGACGGAAGGGTCCCAGGTTCGATTCCGGTCAAGGGCATATGCCTGGGTTGCAGGCTCGGTCCAACATGCAGGAGGCTGCCAATCAATGATTCCCTCTCATCATTGATGTTTCTTCCTCTCCTTTCCTCTCTGAAATCAATAAAAAAATATTTTAAAATCTTTATGAAAAAAAAAAATTATACAGAGACCCAACAGCAGACTAGAGAAATGCAAGAATCAAGTCAAAGATTTGAAATACCAAGAAGCAAAAAACACTCATCCGGAAAAGCAAAAATAAAAAAGAATCCAAAAAGTTGAAGATAGTGTAAGAAGCCTCTGGGACAACTTCAAGCGTACCAACATCAGAATAATGGGGGTGCCAGAAGAAGAGAGAGAGCAAGATACTGAAAACCTATTTGAAGAAATAATGACTGAAAACTTCCCCCACCTGGTGAAAGAAATAGACTTACAAGTCCAGGAAGCCCACAAAACCCCAAACAAAAGGAATCCAAAGAGGACCACACCAAGACACATCATAATTAAAATGCCAAGAGCAAAAGACAAAGACAGAATATTAAAAGCAGCAAGAGAAAAACAGTTAATTACCTACAAGGGAGCACCCATACGATTGTCAGCTGATTTCTCAACAGAAACTATGCAGGCCAGACAGGAGTGGCAAGAAATATTCAAAGTGATGAATAGCAAGAACCTACAACCAAGATTACTCTACCCAGCAAAGCTATCATTCAGAATTGAAGGTCAGATAAAGAGCTTCACAGATAAGAAAAAGTTAAAAGAGTTCATCAACACCAAACCAGTATTATATGAAATGCTGAAAGGTATTCTTTAAGAAGAGGAAGAAGAAGAAAAAGGTAAAGATAAAAATTATGAACAACAAATACATATCTATCAACAAGTGAATCTAAAAATCAAGTGAATTAAAAATCTGATGAACAGAATAAACTGGTGAATATAATAGAATCAGGGGCATAGAAAGGGAGTGGATTGATAATTCTCAGGGGGGAAGGGGTGTGGGGGGGTGCGGGAAGAGACTGGACAAAAATCGTACACCTATGGATGAGGACAGTGAGGGGGAGGTAAGGGCAGAGGGTGGGGTGGGAACCGGGTGGAGGGGAGCTATGGGGGGAAAAAGGAGGAACAATTGTAATAATCTGAACAATAAAGATTTATTAAATTAAAAAAAAAAAGATTCCAGCCACCTTGGGTCTGGTGTTAGGGCCATAGAATTTGCATTCCAACCAGCATGGTGTCCGCAAGTCACACTAAAGGGGACTTTGGGAACTGGGAAAGGGTCTCTGCAGCCCAGGCTTTTCCAATTTAATTCAAAATAGATGAGCCTCAATTAAAAACGGCTCTTCCTTCTTCCCAGAGGAACCAACTAAACTTCCTGTAAATCCAGTTTTCTCGTCTAGCTCCCAAACATTAGCATAAAAACATTGGAGAGTGAAGGAAAAGGAGAACAGCTTTTCAGCCCAGGAGAAAACTCTCCCTCCTCATCAGAAGGGGTGCTGCGTGGACAGCATGACAGGTGGTGTTTATCTGCAATCATGGGCTATTCACCAAACTCCCAAACCGCCTCTTACATGCAAATTGTTCATCAGCGTCTTCACTTAGCCATTCATCCTAGGAATCGATGGCGGCAACTTAAATTGCCTTTCCCGCCCCCTTTCCCAAATCAAACTCCTAAAGAGCCAGCAGAGCCTGGAAGCCACACAAAGGCACCACTTTCTGTATCACTGGACAGGACATCACCCTGGGGGTGGACCACCGGTCGCAGGACTTAAAACAAGGGTTTGTTTACACAGGCAAAATCACAAAGATGTTTTTTTTTTTTTTTTTTAATATATTTTTATTGATTTTTCACAGAGAGGAAGAGAGAGGGATAGAGAGTTAGAAACATCGATGAGAGAGAAACATCGATCAGCTGCCTCTTGCACACCCCCCACTGGGGATGTGCCCACAACCAAGGTACATGCCCCCGACCGGAACCGAACCTGGGACCCTTCAGTCCGAAGGCCGATGCTCTATCCACTGAGCCAAACCGGTTTCGGCACAAAGATGTTTTTACGTAAGTTCTAATATATTTATCCCTTTATTGGAGGTGGGAAGAAAAAACATTTAACTTTTGAATGATGGCCATCTTCCTACCTTACTCACCACTGCATACTTATCTGTGAGCAGGAATCTGAGTCCCAGCCCAGAGCAAATAAATCATTTGTCTAACTAACTGTCCTTACTGCAAGTTCAAAAACCCACAGCCTTGGAGACAAAGGTCTGGTAAAACCAGTATCTCTATGTCATGATCTGCAAACAAAAACCACTAAATGAAGATACGCACCATGGGATTACAATCACAGTGGGGGGGGGGGGGATATTTTTAATACTTTTAAAAACCTATTAAATTGGCAAAGACTAAAAGGAACTAATAATGCCCAGTGTTGGCAAAATTTGAGAAAGAAGGCAACTTGACAGTTGTGTCACAAGCCCTAAAAATTAGGCAAATCCCATGCCCCAGCATTCACACTTCTAGGAATTTATCCTAAGGGCGGGGGTGGGGGGTGGGAAGGTACATAGATATTACTTGCAGTAATATTTGTAATATTTTTAAATGGAAATGACTTAATAATGCTTAAAGGAAGACAACACAAGTTGTAGACATACAATGGGAACCTAGTAAGCTCTTCAAAATAATGCTCTAGAACAGGAATTGGCAAACCGCATCCAATGGCCAACTGTGTTACCGGACAGGGGACTGGCCCTGAGTGGGTCTGCCTAGGGCCAGCCAGTGGTATGGATAGTTCTTGACTTTGGGCAGGAGAGAATTCCCAATGAGTCCAGATGATTGAGAATACATTTATTAAAGTTGGGGACAGTGAAATAAGGAAGGGCTTAGCACAGAAGAAGCAACAGGAGAGCCCAGGCTGGGCTGCTTTGATTTTCTAAAACTGTTATAGGAAAGGGATGAACTGAGGCAGGGCTGCCTTAGCTCACTGGGAAGTCAGAGAAAAGGGGGCCTGAGACACTGGTGCGGGAGGTTAGCCCAGGACAAGCTGCCACTGCCCATTGCTCCCCTGGCTGCAAGGCATGGGGTCCCTTAGAGTTTAGGAGATGTGGCCTGTGGGGGAAGAAGAAGAGGAAGGGAAAGGCACAGGTGTGCTCCCCCGAGGGAGAGCAAGATGGGTCCCTTGTCTTAAGAGTTGTTATCTCTCTCTTGAGATGGAAATCTCAGGGGAGAGTTTCAGCAAAATATTCATTCTTTTCCAGGCGCGCTCTTTCAGGGTCTTCATTGATTGCTCAGCACCAGGGGGATCACTAGTCATTGCAGCTGGTTCTGGAGCTGAAATACAACGGAGGCCTAGATGTTATCTCTAGGGAGGTGACCTTCTGTATCTGGCTGTAAATTTTTTGGCCAATTTGTTCAGCTGTCTCAGTTTTCCTATTCTACCTGTCAAGGAACTTTCCTAGCTTCTTACTACCCTGCCTCAAATGGACCTGCCTCCTGCTTTGATAAATAAAGTTTTATTGGAACATAGCCATGCTCATTTTATTGGAACATAGCCATGCTCATTTTTTTATGTGTTGCCTATGACTGTTCTCATGCTACAATGCCAGGGTTAAGTAGTTGCAATAGACCTTATGGCCTGCAAAGCCTAAAATATTTACTGTCTTTTATTTATGTATGCATGGATTTATTTATTTAAGAAAAAAAAAAGAGAAACATTGATTTGTTGTTCCATTTATCTATGCTTTCATTGGTTGCTTCTTGTATGTGCCCTGACCAGGAATCAAACCCACCACTTTGACATACCTGGACGATGCTCTAACCAACTGAGCTACCTGGCCAGGACAAATATTTATTATCTTGGCCTTAATAGAAAAAGTTTGCCAACCTCTGCTATAGAAGAATATTTCCTAACAAAGACAAACGTTTATGATATGTTGTTAAGTGAAAATAAAACATCAGGCCACCATATAGTGCCATGTTTGTTATGCATAGACATAAGCATGAAGAAAATTCAAACAACCATGGTTCTCTCCAGGTGGTGGAATTATGGTAGTCAGGTGTGTCCAGATGTTTCCGGCAGGCTTTTTTATTATTTACATCGTCCTTAGGAGTGTCCTGCATTTCTTTGTAATTGGTAAGAGGGAGGAGAAAAAATAAGAATAACTGGTTGTTGGATCATTCTTTCGTCTGGCTTCAGTGCCATTCATTTCCCACTCTCTCCTCTTGACCCCTACCTCAAACCCCAACCCCCAATCTTCCTCAGCCCCCATCCTCACCCCAATCTTGCCTTACTTTGCAAAATTCCTGCTCTGAAGAAAAAGGGAGGGATTCCTTTTAATGTGGCAGGGACCAAAGCAGCATTTGCACCTGGAGACTTAGAGTGGTGGGAGTGAAGAAGGAGTGGGGAGGGAGAAAGAAGGGAAGGAAGTGGTATGGGGCTTTTAATTGATTTTTTAGAAAGAGGGAGAGATAGAAACATCAATGAAAGAAAAACATCTATTGGCTGCCTCCTGCACACACCGCTCCCCCCACCCAGGGATCAAGCCCACAACCCTGGCATGTGCCCTGACCGGGAAATGAACCAATGTCCTCCTGGTTCATGGGTCAATGCTCAACCACTGACCCATGCCGGCCGGGTGGAAGTGGGTTTTTTATGGGTTTTGGCTCTGAACTAAAAAGACATGCCTTAGTAGCTTAGGTATTCAAGGCCCTAACCCACTCTCCAAACCAAACTGCATTGCCACAGTCTAGGACACTCGTAAGCCCTATGGCAAGGTTGAAACCCGAGTACTATGCATCATCACAATATCATAAAGGGCTCCCTTTCATGTACACATTCAACAAACTGTTCCTGAGCACTCACTAGCACCAAACAGAGCCCTACGTCAAAACTGCAGATAAACCTGAACTTTAAAATAGTAATAATGAGCTCAATAATAAAACATTTGTGCTTGCCCAGCACATTACAATTGTCAAATCTCTTTTACACATTTGCCATTCTATTTCTCCTTAATCATTCAATGTATAAAAAATTAGACATGCCGAAACCGGTTTGGCTCAGTGGATGGAGCGTCGGTCTGTGGACTGAAGGGTCCCAGGTTCGATTCCGGTCAAGGGCATGTACCTTGGTTGTGGGCACATCCCCGGTGGGGGGTTGTGCAGGAGGCAGCTGGTCGATGTTTCTGTCTCATCGATGTTTCTAGCTCTCTATCCCTCTCCCTGTCTCTCTGTAAAAAATCAATAAAATATATATTTTTTAAAAAGAATTAGGCACTTTTAAAAAAAATAGACATTATTAAGTACCTACTGTGTACATGGTCCCACGGGAAATATAAAAAATATAGGCATAGTTGATTAGAGTGTCATCCCAATACACCAAGGTTTTGGGTTCGATCCCTGGTCAGGGCACATACAGGAATCAGCCAAAGAATGCATAAATAAGTGCAACAACAAATTGATGATTCTCTCTCCGTCTCTCTCTTTTTCTCTCTCTCTAAAATCAATAAGTAAAAAATTATTATATATATATATATATATATATATATATATGCATAGCACAGTGGCCCACAATCAAGTTGAACATCAGAATCACCTGGGAAGGTTGAAAAAATATTCAGATATCAGAACCTCCAGGGGTGACGCCAGGGAATCTGGTTTTTGAAGCTTCCCCAGCCAGCTCTCCCATATGCAAGGCGATAAGTCCACCTTATTCCAATAGATGGTTCTGGAATTTGGCTGCACAATTAGAATCACCTGGAGAGTCTAAGCAAGTCCCAGTCCCCAGTCGGACACCCAGGTTAAATAGAGTGTCTGTGGGGAGAGCCAGGCACTGGTATTTCCTGGAGCTCCCCGGGTGATCCCAGCATGCAGCCAAGCTTGAGAACCACTGAGCTGGAGGAATGCAGAGGTGATAAGAGGGTAGGCTAGGGTGGACACGGAATGTTTCTGCAGGAGGTGGGATCTGAGCCATGACTTCAAGAATGAGCAGAAAAGAAGACAGGAATTTGAGGGTGGAGAACAGCATGAGCACATGTTTGGCTTGGGCAAAAGCTTCGTCATGTAATAAGAAATCAGGCTGGGAGTACAGGGTGGGGCCAGATCCTGAGGGGCCCAGAATGCTAAGTAAGGGATTTAACTCATTTGTAAGAGACAGTCATGGATCTTGAGAAGTTCTTGGCGAAGATAAACCTGGGAGTAAATAGTAAGTACATAGAGAAAGGCTGGAGTCAGAGGGACCAGATAAGAGGCTGTTAAAGAGTTACCAAAGTGATTAATACCTAGTAATGGAGAGGATACAGAGATGGACTTTCTCACGTACTGCTCGTGGGTGTATAACGTGGTACAGCCTTTCTGAAAGGCAGGGCAGCCCCCGCCCTTTGGGTGCCTTTGTGAGGATGGACACAAGACACCCCTCCCTCCAAACAGACACAATCCCATGCCACAGTGTGTGCCTTGGCAAACATTCAATTTTCAGCCCCATCTTGTTCCCCTTAACACTAGCCCCACGTGTAACAGACAACCCTCACAATTGTCTGCAGCAGCCTTTCTACAGGGCAAGTTCACCAGGTGGTTAGGACTGCACACAATCAGTCTCAGCTGTGGAGCGTGTAGGGCTTGTTCCTGCACAGGTTCACTCACCGTGGAGCTGCAGGTGTCTTGGAAGTGCCTAAGGAAGCAGTGAGGGTTCTGCAAGAACCTGGACAAAAACAGAGCACATCCGTGGCAAGCATCCTTTTTTTTTTTTTTTTTTTAATATATTTTATTGATTTTTTACAAAGAGGAAGAGAGAGTGATAGAAACATTGATGAGAGAGAAACATTGATCAGCTGCCTCTTGCACACCCCCCACTGGGGATGTGCCCGCAACCAAGGTACATGCCCTTGACCGGAATCGAACCTGGGACCCTTGAGTCCGCAGGCCAACGCTCTATCCACTGAGCCAAACCGGTTTCGGCCGTGGCAAGCATCCTTAATACAGTCGATATTTCCCTCTTCTGCCTGTATTCAAAACCCTACTTTTGTCATGCACCGATGGGCCCAGCACCAAGGATGACTTGGGATTGGTCTAAGCCTGTGGTCGGCAAACTGCGGCTCTCGATCCACATGCGGCTCTTTGGCCCCTTGAGTGTGGCTCTTCCACAAAATACCACGGCCTGGGCGAGTCTATTTTGAAGAAGTGGCGTTAGAAGAAGTTTAAGTTTAAAAAATTTGGCTCTCAAAAGAAATTTCAATCATTGTACTGTTGATATTTGGCTCTGTTGACTAATGAGTTTGCCGACCACTGGTCTAAGCTATTTCTGGTAGTATTTGCTGTTTCCTTTGCTAGAGATTGGTCCAAGGGAGCATTTAACAGGCCTAGCTACCAATAATAAGAGGATTTGCATCCTCCCAAAAGAAGGGTATGTGAGCCCTAACCAGTTTGGCTCAGTGGATAGAGTGTCAGCCTGCGGACTCAAGGGTCCCAGGTTCGATTGCCGTCAAGGGCATGTAGCTTGGTTGCGGGCACATACCCAGTAGGGAATGTGCAGAAGGCAGCTGATCGATGTTTCTCTCTCATCAATGATTCTAACTCTCTCTCCCTCTCTCTTCCTCTCTGTAAAAAAATCAATAAAGTATTTTTTTTTAAAAAGGAGAGGTATGTGAAGTGTGAAGCCCTTTTGCTGACACCAAGAACCTCCCCCCATCCTATCCACCCTCATTCATGTTTCCTGTTTGGAAGGCTGTTGTGTGAGGATGTAATGTTAGAATCCTGGAGCTGTGGCAACTACTTTGCAACCATGAAGAATCTCAGAGATTCTCAGAGATCCTGAGCTAAGAGAGTCCCAGAGATTCTGATCAGTACCCTGACCTTGCTGAGCTACTTAACTAACCACCTACCTTCAGACTTCACGTTTTGTGAGACAATCAAACGCCTTTACATTTTAAGTTACTATCCTTCAAGTATTGTATTACTTGCAGCTGAACATATCTGACGTTTGCAAATTAATTTGTTCAACAAGAACCTAATGAGCTCCTACTTCATACTAGGGATTCAACGATGAATGTTTCCAGCCCTCTGGGAGTTTAAATTCTGGAGGGGAAGACAAACAGTTAAAACAAATAACTGGGGTATGACTAAGTACTGCAGTATGAGGAGGCAAATTTACTTAGTCTGAGAAGAAGAGGATATATCGATGGGGTTTTGTGCTAGACGTTAGGTTTGAAGGATATTCAGGTGAAGATGTCTGTGATGCTGCAAGCGAGAGGTATGAATTAAACATATCAAGTTGGGAGGCCTCAGCTGGTAGTTGAAGTCATGGGAGATGTTAGTATCTGCCAGTACATCTGTCAGCCATGTTTTCAGCAGGGCCATGCCAAGATTGAAGCATTAACTACATCAGGCTTTACTACATCAAAGCTCCAGGGCAGCATGGCTGGGATTGAGCCTATTGGTCTTCCAGGCTCACAAGATGGATGCTGAAGCTTCAGGTACCATACCCTCACATCTTGTTTAAAGGCAAGAAGGACTACTTCTCCTCACTCATTCTTTCCCCTGAAATCCCTCCCACTCAAACTTCTACTCATGGCCCACTGACCAGAACTATGTCGGGTATCTACCCTTAAACAAATCACAGGCAAAGATGAATTATTTACTGTGATTTATTGAACCGATCATGATTCAGCCCCTGCAGGGTCACCTTCCCTGAACAAAGGGGGGAAAGAGAAAGTTATTATTGAATGGGTGACCAACAGTATCTGCCACTCCCTGAGGGAGCCAAGAGAATAGACAAAGGCCTAAGACAGAGAGCTGGGAACTTGTCGACATTTTCAGCTCTGGGGAGAAAAGTGAGAATGGAGAAGAAAAGATCAGAAAAGCAGGAGGAGGGAGTTCCAGAAGACGAGAAAAGAGGTTCCAGAAGGAAGACGTGACCAACAGCTTCAAACATTATAGGAAGGTCAAATAGATGAGGACAGTTCTGGAGGTCATTCATCTTGGTGAGTAGATCACTCTTGACCTTGGTAAGAGTGTTGCCAAAAACATAAAAACATGTTGAAAGGGGTGAGTGGGCCCAGCTGGTATGGCTCAGTGGTTAAGCATCAGCCCATGAACCAGGAGGTCACCGGGTTGATTCCCGGTCAGGACACATGCCCAGGTTGTAAGTCAATCCTCAGTAGGGGGCATGCAGAAGGCAGCCAATCAATGTTTCTCTCTCATCGATGTTTCTATCTCTCTATCCATCTCCCTTCCTCTCTCTAAAAAATTAAAGCTTTTTTTTTTTAAAGAAGGTTTTAAAAGGAGTCAGTGGGAGGTGAAGAAATCAAGTGTACAGGAAAGAGGGGAAATAAAATATGCAGCAAAGGGAGAAGATTTGGAGGAAAAGCTGTATTGAGCACAGAGTCAGCCAGAACCCTAAGCTATAGCTAGACCTGATTGGAGCTAAGCAGGAAGACTGACCAGCTTCCTCTACTGCATATTCATCAGGGACCTTCTTGCCAGCTTGAGGAAGAGTGATGAGACAGAGGAGCCCCTCCCACCCTGGCTCCTTGATTAATTCCCATCTCTGGGGGAGGGGGATGGCATTAAAGAGGAACTAATCATGCTTTCCCACCATCTGGGCAATTATGGTCTCCCATCAGCTGGTACAAAATGAGGGGCTTGTGACACTTAGCGGGAACTCTGCCTCCATCACATCTGGGCCTTAATCTTTTGAATTAGCCAAATCAAGGGAAATTTGGGGATGTATTGTGATTCAAGTGATGGAATAAATAACCGGTGGGCCAGGCTGCACTCCAAGTCTCCCCCTTTTGTAATGCTTAATTGGGGAAGGCTAAAATGGCATGACTGCCTCTGCAGACTTCTTACAGGGAGACACAGGGGTCTGGGCAGTAGGGTTATGGCAGGACTGTGAGCAGCCTGGGTTCCTCCTGTGGGGTCTTCCTAGAGCTGCCTCATCTGCTGTTCACCCTGGACCCATGAGCGAGAGCAGGAGTGGGGAAACGTTTTTCTGCCAAGGGCCATTTGGATATTTATAACATCATTTGCAGGCCATACAAAATTATCAACTTAAAAATTAGCCTGCTATCTTTGGTCAAACATTTAATTAACTCACCCCTAATGCCTTGGCAGGGCCAGACCAAGTGATTTCCCAGGCCTTATACAGCCTGTGGGCCGGACGTTCCCTACCCCTCAAGTAGAGAAAAGGGATATCTCAGGTGGAGCTGAGAGAATCATGTTGGGCAGACAGCCCCCCCTCCTCCATAAGTTGGACAGGAGTGATATGAGGATTATGTGAACCCTAAGCCCCTGAGTGTCCCTCTATCTTGGCACCAACCACACAGCATTGGAATCCCCCAGGACTCTCTGTCCCACAGGCTGTTAGCTGGGCAAGGACCCTAGCTGCCTTGTTCACCCCAGGAAACTCAATGCCCAGTACCCAGAATAGGGACTGGCAGGGAGCAGTACTCAGGAGTGTTGACCACATGAACAAACAGACAAATGAATGAAAGACTGAGAGGGTGCAGAGAATACATTCTGATCACAAAACACTCCTCCAAAGGCATTTCTCCAGGAACCACCGTGTGTTCAGCGCCTACTATGTCACCGGGACCGTGCCTTCTGTCTGACAGGAAGGGAACCGGCTGGACCCTGGGCCCCTTTAGATTACAAAGCACCTGCACATCCGGTATCCCATGCAATATTCACAAATATTGTTTGCAAACCTCTCTGTGTTGGGCACTTTCCTAAATACTCCAGACACGCAGCAAATAAAACAAGGGTCCCTTCTTTGTATAGTTTACAGTCTAATTTGGGAAGATGAACGGTAAAAACGTAAGCTATTAACCCTTGCAAAAACTGTTCAGAGTAGTTACTATTGTTATCCCTATCTTTTAAATGAGGAAACGGAAACATAGAGAAGTTAAGGGATTTGTTCAGTCACACAGCAGGTAAGCAATAGGCATGGATTTAAACACAAACTGTTGAGCTCCAGAGGCCACACACGCCGCCTCTACGCTATTCTGCCTCTCCCGTAATGGCCTCACAGGCTCCTGTGAGAATCAAGTGAGAGAAAAAGCAGTCTATAAACTGTGAAGGGCTGTGCGCACGTTGGAGCTGATGATGTGGCTGGCCAGGATCTGCTGAGACAATGACTATGGTGGAAAATCAACCCCCAGTCTCCCACTCACCACTAGGCCAAGGACTCCTTCTCTGCCACCCTTCAGCTCTGGGTTCTCCAGGATGCTTCAGATGTGAGTATTGGGGGGCCTGGGAGAGGTGCAAAATCATGAGTTTAGCTCCCTTCCTGGTGGCTCAGACACCCCGCAGAGACACAGCCAGGAACACTAACTTTCTCCTCAGCCATGTTTTTATTTTGGGACTTTGTCTTGTAGGAACAGAAGTCCTGATGGCAGGGTGACTAAGGCTGGTGAGTCATGTACCGCAGCCTCCTCCATGCACCAGCATCCATCACCCGAGGGAGACAAGAGCGGGGGGAGCCTCCCCCTTCCCCGCGTGGGTGCTGGGGAAGCTAGGACTTCCCTTCCGAGAGAGCAGATGGTGGCTGCTTGATGAAGATGTGCTGTAGTAACTCACACACATACACACCCACGTGCACGAAACAGGCTCCTGCCTCGAAGAGGGGCTTGTCAGACCTTAGAAGGGGGCACTCAATAGTTACTGGCTGACTGAATGAGTGTTTCAGTGGAAGGACAATAAACAGATCACATTTGCAAAGGACTTTCCGTTTACAAAGCATTGTCCCGTACATTATGAGTTCAAGTAATCCTCCAGAAAAAATGATGAGGTGTGTGTCACCAGTATCTCAAGTACATACATGAGAAAACTGAAGATCAGAGAAGTAATGTCAATTTTTCAAGGTCTCACATCTGACCCACGGAAATTCATTTATTGAATTAATTAATTAATTAATTAATGGAGTTGGTGAGCCAGGATTTATAACCATGTGGTCTTCTCCAAATTCAGTACTCTTTTTTTTTAATTTTTTATTTATTGATTTGAGAGAGAGAGAGAGAAAAGAGAGAGAGAAACGTCAATTTGTTGTTCCACTTATTTATGCATTCGGTGGTTGCTTCTTGTATGTGTCCTAACTGAGATAGAATCTGAAACCTTGGCGTATCTGGATGACACTCTAACCAACTGAGCTACCCAGCCAGGGCAGTACTCTTTCTGCTGTATATGCTGCTACTCTCCTCATGAAGAGTTAAACAGCCCTGACTGGGTATCTCTGTTGGTTGGAGCATCTTCCAGTGCACCAAAAGTTTGCAGGTTCGATTCCTGGTCAGGGCACATACCTAGGTTGTGGGTTCGATCCTGGTTAGGGCTCATATGAGAGGCAACCAATTGATGTTTCTCTTTCACTAAAGTCAATTTAAAATAAAATAAAATAAAAAGAGTTAAAAAGGTTAGAGCATTGTCCTGATAGGCCAAGGTTGTGGGTTCCTTCCCAGTCAGGGCACATACAAGAATCAACCAATGAATGCATAAGTGGCACAACAAAACGATGTTTCTCTCTCTTTCAAATCATTTAAGAAATAAAAATTTTTTTAAATAAGAGTTAAAGAGAGTCTCTTCTGAGGAATTGAAGATGGAGGCAGTTGTGAGAAAAGGACTGTGCAGAAGTCTATCCTAAAGGGCAAATGTCACCTTCTTAGCTGATGACTTCCCATGGACAAAGTGACCTCCCCTCCAAGCCCACCGATCCCTGGCTCTCACAGCCATCCCAGACCACACCTGTTATAACGTATCTACTTAAACATCTCATCCCCCCTTAGACAGTGAGCTCCAAGAGCACTGAGCCTTATTTATCCCTGTACCTCAGCATCTGGTATCACCCATGAATGAATGAGTGAATGAATGAATCAATCCATGAGGTGTGTGACAGATGCTCTTCAAAATAAAACAAACAAACAAAGAAACAAAACAAAACAATAGCAGCCTGACCCCCAAGATCCTGCCTACTGGTTTGGTAGCAAGGAACTATTTAAGTCAGTTCTGAAAATCCATAATCTCTCTCTCTTTCTTACCCCCATCTCTATCTCTATCTCTGTCCCCCTCCCTTAGAAAGCCCACCAATATTTAGGAGGCTAAATATCAACAGGGCAATCTCAGCTTCCAGAGAGCAAAAGGGGGCACACACCCCCCCCCCAGCTGCTCCACCCCAGGCAGCTCCAAAGCGCTAAATTTTCTTTCTTCCTCAAAAGGGCCCAAATAGCAATGCTTCCATCCACGTCGTGGCTCTCCCGCACCTCCCTTTTCCACCTCCCTACAGACAGCATGATGCTGCCACCCTCCCACCCAGCTCTCTGCTATCAGAGCTCTGAACACCCAAAAAGGAAAAACGATTTGTGCTGAGGGAAGACAGAGCCAGGGAGGAAGGGAAGGGCTGCTCGCTGCCAGCTGACGTTCTGCAGACTGAGCTGCCTGTGTCTGTGCCAAGGGCGCGGCTGCCAGCAAAATCTGAGAGATGGAGGCGGGGGAGAGATCTCCACAGCACATCCTGAGTCCTATCTCAAACTGGCCTGAATTGGCCTCCTCAAGAGGGAGGATGAGATCAAAGGCCCATAGATGACAGAGAACTACAGGAGGTCATACATTTATTCAACAAATGCTTCCTGGGCTCACTACCTGCCAAGCAACACGCTCAGCACAAGGCACTGCAGGGGTGAAAGACAGCATACCTGTCCTGAGAACTCTCACACTGGAGGAGGAGAAACGGACAAGTAAACAGGCAACGGTACTGCAGTGCCGTCAGAGGGAAGGAAGAGACAAGCACTGGACACAATAAGAGCTCAGGGGGGTTTGCACATCACCCAGACTCGGAAGGGAAGGTGTAGCCAGAGAGCCTGCCTGGAGGAGGTGACACCCAAAATGCTGAGTGGTGAAGAAAGAGGAGGAATTACATCAGTGAAAATGGGAGGAGAGGCATTCCAAGGCAGCAGGAATAGCCTGTGTGAAGGCAGGGGGCTGACAAAGAGAGAAGGGCCATGATTTGGTGCAGCCGAGTGAGAGATGAAGAAGAGGAATAGTTAGACTATGGAAGTCTTTGTAGCAGATGCCAAGGAGTTTGAATGTTATTTTTAAGGAGCTTATATCAAAAGGTTTTAAAAGGAGGAGGTAACTGATTTGCATTTTGGAAAACTGAGTCTGGCAACCACCAGAGGAACATATTCACAGGATGCAAGAGGGGAAACTAGGAGACCACCGAGGAAGGTAACCCAGGGACAAATGGGGAGGACCTTGAACTTAGGTGGTTCCCATGGGGCAGAAGAGGAAGACACGGGATCTGTTAGGTATTTAGGGAGTAGAATCACTGGATGTGGTGATGTGACCAGCATTGGGGGTGAGGAGGGGAGAGGGAGAAGAGGATGATGCCCAGGTTCTGACTTGGCTGTTGAGTGGGTCAGATGAAGGTGCCATGAATAGAGATGGGGAATCTGGGTGGTGGAGAAAGTTTAGACAGGAAACAAATGAGTTCAATGTGGGGTCTGCAGACATCCAGGGGGAGATATTCAGTAGTAGGTTAGAGATAAGGTGTGGGACTCAAGAAGAAGTCTGGACTTGGAAATTAGCATAGCTGCTGTAGTTAAAACCATGGGTGTGGCCCTAGCCAGTTTGGCTCAGTGGACAGAGCGTCGGCCTACAGACCAAAGGGTCCTGGGTTCAATTCTGGTCAAGGGCATGTACCTCTGTTGCAGGCTCCTCCCCAGCCCAGGCCCTTTCTGGGCTCGTGCAGGAGGCAACCAATTGATGTGATAGATCGATATTTCTCTCTGTCTTTCCCTCTCTTTTCCACTCTCTCTGAAAATCAGTAGAAAAATATCCTTGGGTGAGAATTTTGAGAGAGAGAGAGAGAGAGAGAGAGAGAGAGAGAGAGAGAGAGAGAGAGAGAGAGAGAAAGATCATTCTTTAAAACAAACAAACACCATGGGTGTGGATGAGATCGCCCAAGAAGAATGTGCACATCTGAGAGTGTGTGGACTCTGTCTTCCTGCCCCCAGGCGTGATGGGCTGAGACTATGTAAGTGAAAGTACTTGTCCCACGCGTGGGTCAGAATAGGCTCTCAATAAATTGTAGTTGAATGAATAGTAGGTCAAGAAAGAATCATGAATAATCATTTAGTATAATGTTTTACTTCCAGACATGATCAACACCATTTCCCTCTTTCTTTCAAAACCTTCTATCCTATTGTCTCCTGATCCTGATCATTGGAATCCTACCAGGATTCCATCCAGCCTTTCCAGGCCCGAGTCCTGATCGCCTTGCTGCCTATATTCACCAACCGCTCACCCTCCCTCTTTGCCTCCTACACTCTCCCTTGTCAGATATTTTTAAACTATTTTATTTCCAGACAGTATTCGTCACTGCCATCAGCTGCCTATTTGAGATATTTTCATCAAATATTGTATCTGTGTAGTTAAACCATAACTATGCATAGGGGAAAGCAATGACACAATCCAAAAATGATCAATTCAAATTACGTCTAATTGGATTGGAAAGCTGCTTTGCCTCTAAATATAAGTAAGTTATATATTCCAAAAATCAAGTTCAAACAAAATGGCCATATTAGGGGAATTGATAGAGGAACTTGCCTAGAAAGTGGACAGTTGTTCTATCCAAAGGCCTTCAACATGGTACCTAGCCTTCTATCTAGCTACCTTTCTATCCACACATCCATTCCATCTATATTCTAGTTCCGTGGTCGGCAAACTGCGGCTCGTGAGCCACATGCAGCTCTTTGGCCCCTTGAGTGTGGCTCTTCCACAAAATACCACGGCCTGGGTGAGTCTATTTTGCAGAAGTGGCGTTAGAAGAAGTTTAAGTTTAAAAAATTTGGCTCTCCAAAGAAATTTCAATCGTTGTACTGTTGATATTTGGCTGTGTTGACTAATGAGTTTGCCGACCACTGTTCTAGTTCATCCATCCATCCTCCAAATCCATACATCTGTCCACCCATTCACCATCCATATATCTATCTAAAAACATCCTTTGAATTCCTGCTCTATGCCAGACACTGCACTGGGTGTTGAGGGATAGGAAAATAAATGAACCCAGTCAGCGTTGCTCAGTGGTTGAGCATCAACCTTGAACCAGGAGGTCACAGTTTGATTCCTAGTCAGGGCACATGCCCAGGTTTCAGCTAGATTCCTAGTGGTGGGGGGCGGGGAGTGCAGGAGTCAGCAGATCAATGATTCTCTCTCACCATTGATGTTTCTATCTCTCCCTTCCTCTCTGAAATCAATATAATATATATATATACTAGAGGCCTGGTGCACGAAATTTGTGCACTCGGGGGCGGGGGTCTCTCAGCCCGGCCTGCACCCTCTCACAGTCTGGGAACTCTCAGGGGATGTCCAACTGCCAGCTTAGGCCCGCAGGGAGCAGGCCTAAGCCCTCAGTCAGACATCCTTAGCGCTGCCACAGAGGTGGGAGAGGCTCCCGCCACCGCTGCTGCGCTGGCCAGCGTGAGCCCATCTTCTGGCTGAGCGGTGCTCCCCCTGTGGGAGCGCACTGACCACCAGGGGTGCAGCTCCTGCATTGAGTGTCTGCCCCCTGGTGGTCAGTGCGCATCATAGTGACTGGTCGTTACACAGTTTAGTTTATTTGCATATTAGCCTTTTATTATATAGGATTTTTTAAAGATTTTTTAAAAAGAAAAGAAATGAGACATGGAAATAAGAACCATCCAGTCCAAATAGGAAGAAAGACTCAAGATAAAAATGCTCTAAGAGAAGAATTTGGAGACAGGACATAACTTTTTCTAGAGAGATAAGGGAAGTTCATAAGATATGTCCTTGAAGCAGGAGAGAAATTTGGAGGTGAACAGGGATACAAGGCAATGAGACATAATTTACCAGGTGTACTGGTTAATAATGCAGATGTTATAATCAAAGAAAACATGATAATTTCAATATTAACTGGTACACCTGGTTTGTACATTGGGGAATCAAGGTAGGCTACTCCTGGGCATGGGGAATCTATGGGACTTCACATCACCTCTCTTGGCCTCAATATCTTCATCAATAGATCAAAGAAGTTGTATTACTGGTTTTCTATGCTCCATTGAATGTAGGGCAACCAACTCAACTGTCCTGGTTTGCCTGGTTATCGCAGATTTCTTGGGGTTCGGGAGTTGCAATGCTAAAACCGAACAAACTGGGAGGAATTGATCACCCCAACTGAACCTTAGAGATATCCTAGGGAGGCCACAGAGACAAGAGGTAGTAGGAGGACAGTCCGGGAGATTCCAAAGTCTTCAGTTCTACGTTAACTGAATCAGCTGTGACTTGTTTTAGACATTGAACTTCTATGTTAGATTTTGTTTGAAGAAACATTCCTATTGCTTCCTTCTCCCCCCATCACTTTTTTTAAATGGGGGAGAAAATTTTTTAGAATGTTTTTAAATTGACTTTAGAGAGATAGGAAGGGAGAGAGAAACATCAGTGTGAGAGAGAAACACCAACCCGTTACCTTCCACATGCATCCCAACAGGGGACTGAGCCCACAACCTGGGCATGTGCCCTGGCCAGGAATCCGTACACGGGACAACACTCAACCAACTGAGCTGCACCAGCGAGGGCATCATTGCTTTTTTTAAGAAGAGTTGGAAAACCATTGAACTAAATGATTTCTAGTGTCCCTACAGTCTTTAGAAATTAAAATTAGTGTATATCTATGAAAAACTTATTTTTTTCTCCTTTCCATTATTCTGCCTTGTATTTTTTTTCCTTTGATGCGACACAAAGGGGGACTATAAGTTATAAATAAGTAGTTTGGCTCAAAAGTCTTCTTTCCTATAGGACTTCTAGAAGTTCTAAAATAGATGAGAAAATACTAAATTATATTAAGCATGGTTGAGTTTTAAAAGCTATAGCATCCCAGACCAGCCTGCAGGAAGGCATCCTTCGTTTTAGACCTTTCTCCCTCTCCACTCTGGTCCCACCTGCTCTGAAATTGTATCTCTTGGGGTAAGTTCAGGGTTAGGAGGGACAAGCAGCCTTAAAAAAAAAATCCTCTTGTTTGGGGCAGGGCAGAGAGCAGAGAAGTGACCAAGAGAAGCAGTTGGAAACCATATCTCAGCTCCCCCTCCCATTCCAGATCCTCTGGCAGCTCTAATTGAGGCCTGTCACGGGGAGGGAAGCCAGCTGCAAATTGCATTCATCAACAAATTACAGCAATTACAGCCCCAGCCGCAGCCTAAAGGGGGTGGCACGTCTACTCAGGCAATCTCTTCCTCTGATTCAGAGGTGCCAAATGTTTCCGACCTCCAGGGTCACTTTCCCTGCTCCAGACCAAACTTTATCCTCGCCCCACACCCTGCCTTTAGCCATACGTCAGGGAGAATGCGTGCTTCCCAACCGTCTCCAGGGTGCTTCTCTCGACTATCACTGAAGTTCACCCAGCAATCTAGGCCCTGTTCCTGCCACTGATCTTTCAGATGAGTTTTCCCCCAGATTTGGTCCTTGAGAGAATTGATTTGCAGACAGTTCAAAGGCCTCTTAAGAAGGCTTTCCTTGCCCTAGCCGGTTTGGCTCGGTGGATAGAGTGTCGGCCTGTGGACTGAAGGGTCTTGGGTTCGATTCCAGTCGAGGACATGTGCCCAGGTTTTCGGACTCCATCCCAGTGGGGGGCATGCAGGAGGCAGCCGATCAATGATTCTCTCTCATCTTTAATGTTTCTGTCTCTCTCTCCCTCTCCCTCTCCCTTCCTCTCTAAAATCAATAAAAATATATGTATTAAAAAAAAACACACAGAATAAAGAACTCTCAAAAACAAGCAACCTAATTTAAAAAATAAAGAAAGAAAGAATGCTCTCCTTGCCCCGGCTGGGTGGCTCAGTGGCAGTTGATTCCTGGTCAGGACATATACCTAGGTTTCGGTTCAATCCCTAGATAGGTGCATACTGGAAGTAACTGATCAATATTCCTCACTCTCTCCCTCTCTAAAAATCAATAATAATAATAAGCCCTAGCCAGTTTGGCTCAGTGGCTAGAGTGTCGGCTGTGGACTGAAGGGTTCTGGGTTCGGTTCCAGGTTCGATTCTGGTCAAGGGCATATGCCTGGGTTGCGAGCTCAATCCCTAGTCGGGGTGCGGGGGGGAGCGGGGGGAGGTGCAGGAGGCAGCTGATTAATGATACTCTCTCATTATTGGTGTTTCTATCTCCCTCTCCCTTCCTCTCTGTAATCAATAAAAATATATTTTTTAGAAATAATAATAATAATAAATAATAATATTTTTTCTCATTGGCAGGGAGCCAGCTCAGCTTCTCCTGTTTACCCTGACCACGCGGGACCAGGCGAGGGTGAGGTTCAGATGAAACCTGTGGAGGTGTATGGAAGTGTCACCGCCCAGAAGGAAAGGTATGTAGCCACCCACAGCTGTCCACAGTTGCTTCCTCACTCCCCTCCCTGGAGCCAGCAGCTCTGGTTTCAACAATGTGTGTGTGTGTGTGTGTGTGTGTGTGTGAGTGTGTGTGTGTGTTGTGTGTGTGTGAGTGTGTGGTGTGTGATATACCACAAGAAAGCCACACGTGAAGAACAGGGCGATGTGGAGGGCATGACACCGGGCCCTCGGTGTCATTTGGGGTATAAAAGAGCAGCCAAATGGCCTCAGAGAACGCTTTTTCCCTCTCTTTTGCTACAAACAGGGCTATGCCAGAGAAAAGCAAGGTTCAGAGGTCAATTCATCCATCCCCCAGCCTTTGGGTGGAAACAGTCATCTCTTCCTCCTCCCAGTCCCTGTTTGAACTTGGGAGGGGCCGGGACAGGAGGTGTCTTTTCTGAGCTGACGTTTTTAAGGAAGCCAGCCTAGATCCCACCCTTCCCTTTCGGAGAGTGCATCCTGTGATGTTTCGGTCAAGCCTGGAGAGTGAATTTCTCCTGAACTGTCCTTTCTCCGCCAGAGGAGGTGAGGATGGGTACATAAGAGAAGGGGTTTGAGTCCAATGTCCCTGAGACACCAACGCTTTCTGCCTAAGGGAACGTGGGGCTCAACTGGCCCGTTGGCAAGGGAAGAGGTCAAGTGGGCTGACTCAGTAGCCCCAGCTTCCTGGAGGCTCTGGAAGAAACTCAGGGCTTTATCCTGAATTTCAGATAAACCCGCAGAAAAGAGAGATATAGATCAAAGGCGGGAACCAGGGACAAAGAGACAGATGGCAGGAGGAACAAGGAGAGACGTGGGCAGATAAAGGCTGAGGCTGAGGCCGAGAGTGAGAGTAGCAAGAGGCCTGGATTGCCAAACAAACAGGGCAATCAGGGCTCTGGCTTGCCCAGGTCAGCGGCTCTTGTCTTCTCGGGCTACACCCTGAGAGGGAGGATGCCCTCGATGCCCCACCCAGATCCCCTGGACTGGCTGCGTGTTGCTCCCAAGGGCTGCTGGCTGCCCCTTCCCTGAAGACTTGAACAAGCAGCAGCCCATGAGCTGGCTGCTGAGGACATACACCGCCAGCCTCCCTATCTCTGCAGGATCCTTTCTGGGTCCGTTCTCCATCCAGAGCTGCCCCACAGGATCACACCAATATCACACCAGCGGTGGGAGCTCATCTTTCTCCTCCCCTGCGCCATCCTGCTCCCCTTCTCTGAGACTTGGCCCTCAATAAATCATGTGTCCCCTGAATTCCTGCCTCCTCTAGGAGGCCTTGTGTACAGATTGCACCTGAACTCCAGTGCCTAGGACAGTGTCAGACTGATTGAATTAACGCTGTGGATGGGAGATAAGTAGGTGAAAGATTTTATTGTGGGATATCTCTCTCTCTCTCTCTCTCTCTCTCTCTCTCTCTCTCTCTCTCTCTCTCTCTCTCTCTCTCTCTCTCTCTGAGTTAACCTCATTCCTCATGGTTCATCCCAGTGCATCCTGTCTGTATATAGGCCACCTACTTATGTAGATGCAAACTCGGGCAAAGATAATCCAGTTTGTAGATTATCCAGAACCCCAGCTGGCCTCTTCCCCTCAGGATTACCTGCCTCAGCCCTCTCTCTGCTCCAGCACCTGTGAGTGGGGTGCAGGGCAGGTGGGGCAGAGGAAGGCAGCAGGGGAGGGCAAGATGGTGAAACCTCAGTCTATCAGCACTACTGCTACTATCGCAGCAGTCTCAGGGACGATCAGAAACTGTTGGATAATATCATGTTAAGAATTTGTGTGGATTCCAGATATTTGGGCTGATCATCAAATGCACAGTTACATTGATGTTTATAGAGGGAAAATACCCTGAATGAAGCTAAGAAAACAGAGAATCCTAGTTTGATAAGATCTTTTTAGACAATTCAAGATATGCAAAGTTTTCGCTTACTCAGAAAGCTCTTCAGGAAGGAAAGTATGCAGATCTGTCAGGTTTTTCAGTCCTTCTAGTCATCTCCCCTCCTTCCAGGCTGCTGCAGTTTGATCTGTTTCTCTTCTGATTTCAGAAGAAAAGAAGAATGATGGCCCTCCCATTCTTTGACCCATAACGCTCCTTCCTCCAAATATCTGGGCCTGCATTGTCAATAGAAATAGAATGTGAACCACAGATGTCATTTTGGGGTCTCTGGTAGCCACATTTTTACGTATTTTATTTAACTCAATATGTTAAAAATATTTCACCTCAACATACCTATATTAAAAAGTATGAATGTACTAACGAAATTTATGAATGAGATAGTTTACATTCTTTTTTGTGCTAAGTCTTCAAACTCGGTTGTGCATTTCACACAGTGTGTTTCAGTTCAGTTCAGCCACGTATTCCCTGCTCAGTCACCACATGTGGCTGGGGGCTGCCATCCAGGGCCGCTCAGGTCTAAATCTTGGGAATCCCTTCTCAACACCTGTTCCACACTGGACTCCTCTGCAGTGGGAGGCAGAGAGTGGCAATCCTAGGGTAATCTTGGGAGGAGCTGGGGGAGGGTAGTGGTAAACAGACTCTAGGGAGCGTCTCAGGCCAGGTAATTAAATCCTGGAGAGGGAGGAATGAAACTGTGTGTATTAAGCCTCAGACTCAAGTCGTTCCTCCTGAGCAGCAGGCAGGGTGAAGAAAGTACTCCTAAGCCCACAGTCCTCCAAGTAAACCTGCTTCTTTTCCTCACCTCCTCCAGGAAGGCTTCCCAGATAAACTCCCCAACCTTACTTGATAGCTTCTTTCCTGAGTGCTGTCAGCATGTATAGACCAAAACCACTTCTTTATTGAGATGGAACCCCAACCCTTCAATTCTTGAGTGGACATCCCACATTCCATAGATATGAGTTGAACACCTACTGTGTGCCTGCCATACACATTGGTGATACAATGGTGAACAAAACGGATGAGTGCTGTCCTCCTAAAAAGCATATCCTAGAGGTGAAAGCAGACAGTAAACAAACTTAAAAACAAAACACAAACAAGGTAATTTCAGAGAATGATAAGATGAAGGGAGAGAGATCATTAATGAGTTCCTCACGCTCACCTTGTCCTGAAAACCATAGAAAGTGAACCAGGAAAAAAAAAAAAAAAGAAAGAAGAGAAAAAAAAAAATAGAACAAACAAAAAAATAAATAAATAAATGCAAATGAAGCAGAAAATATCTGGAGTTGTTGACTCAACCCCCTCACTTTACAACAGGGTAAACTGAGGCCGGGAGAGCAGGAATGGCTTGGTCGAGGCCACAGAAGCTGGCGGCGGAGCCAAGTCTTGCTCTGTGGGTTACTTCCTGAAATGCCGCCTGGTCACTCTGGTGGCTCGCCTGTTCCTCCCATCAGACTGGAAGAGTGTCAGAGCCAGAGAGTGATTAAGCAGTTCTGCCTTCTAGCTCCCTAAGGATAAGAGTCAGCATCTGGAGTGAAAAGCAATGGATGATAATCTTATAAAAACAAATACAATCAAAAGCACAAAACCTCACTCTCTGCAATCTTTAAAACCCAGCAGTCATTCCTACCCTCCTCACCAGATCTAATAGGTGGGGTGGGAGGTGCTAAAGAGAGGAACCCTCCTGCCTCCCCACTTCCCGCCACCCCATCTGAAGGGGCTTGGACCCAGGATTAGGCCAGGAGCCTGAATGAACTAATGAGAGGCGGAGCCCCAGACAGACCCGAGTGGCTGAGGTATCTGACACGTCAGGCTTCTGCTTCCTGTTCCAGGATTCCTTAGCAGTTGGTGGGGGTCCCCACTAGAGGAGCCAGGGGTCGCCCCGAAGGAGGTCCAGGGCCTACGCTGCCCTCCTTCAGGCTCCAGATCTGTCCCCATGTTCCCTTCACAGCGCGCACTCCTAGTCCCAGCCTGACGCCCTCTCTGAGCCAAGTCCCGGGGATTTATTTTAGGAGTCGTTTCGCCCACTCTGCCTGCCTTCTTCGAGAAGCGAGAAGCGAAGCCCGGGGCTTAGGAGTCCTCACCATCTGCCCACGTCCGCCGGCAGCCAGGCAGCCCCGGCGGGGCTCAATCCCCAGGGCCAGTAAATCAGCCCAAGCTCACTCCGCAGGCCTGCACATCTTCTGCCAACTTGCTGGTGGTTTTGTTTCTTACCTCCACAAAAGCAAGAGTGCTAGAATGTCTACCCCACACCACAGGCCCCCTCCGTTTGAAGAGGCCTTGAAATCTGGCCATGCGGAGGCTGGATTAAATTTCCCTCCCCTCCCAAACCCTCTCTACACAAACACGCACTGTGCACTATCTGTGAAAACCTGAAATACATATACCCTTTGACAACCATCCCACTTCTAGAAATTTCTCTGAAAGGGTCTCTTCCCCCAAGTGTACAAAGAAAATATGTGCAAGCAAGTTCATTACTGTGGACACTCTGGATTTAATTAATAAGTGATGGCGCATTCACACAATGGAATCTCATGCAGTCATCAAAAAAGAACGAGGAAAATCCATTTGTCCTGACACTGAATAATGCCCAAGACATAAATGAGAAAAGCAGGCTCCCTCTCAGGAGCACCCCGCCTTTCCTGTCCCCTCCACTCCCCCAGGCGTGTTACCTTTACCTTTTTCTCTCCTAAACTCCGAGGGCCCCTTCTTTTGCCTCTGGAACTTGTTTCCTGAGCCCATGTCTTCTGCACTTCACTTCTTCTACCTCTGTGACTTTCTTAACAAACTCTTTCTTATAGTTTGGGGGGAGAAGGGGGGGAGCTCTGGCCAGGTGGCTTGGTTGGTTGGAACATTGTCCTGTACACCAAAATGGTTGCAGGTTCTATTCCCGGTTAGGGCACATACCTAGCTTTCGGTTCACCCTGGGTGGGCAATGATTCTCTCTCACATGTTTTTTTTTTTTCTCTCTCTCTCCCGCTTCCACTCTCTAAAATCAATACTAAGTAAATAAACAAACATATCCTTAAGTTAGGATTTTAAAAATTGTTTTTCAAAAGAGAAAAGCAAAACTGTATGACAATATGGCCTATAATCCCATGTGTGTTGTATATGCATACCTTTTATGTCTATGCAAAAAAAAAAAAAAAATCTGGAAAATTCTATGTAAGACCCTGTTCAAATGTTTAGCTGGCCCTGAAGTTTACATTACAGGGTTATCCATTTCCAAAGTTTCTAAACTGCTTCCCCAACAAAGACTTTTGTAAGCAGGTGAGGGAGGGGGAGAAAAGTAAACAAAAAAAAATCTGTAAAAGGAAGGAAGGAAAACAGCCTCCTCTGCCTTAGCTAGGGAGCAGGTCCTGAAACACCCTCCAACAAACCCCCCGGCCCCCGCCGGGGTCCAGCAGAGGGCCTTGGGAATGATGTGTGGTTACAGACTGCTTACCCCTTAGCCCAGTGCTGGCCTGGGCCTCCCTTACGCCTTCATTCAGCCCGCCCTCCCCCTGGCCTCCGTCCAGCGCAGCCTGTGGTGGAGAACAGACTGTCCTGAGCACCCTCAGTGCTTCGGTGGAATTCAGTGCCTCCCAGGCCCCAGTGAGGCTGTCCATCTCAACGAGGACTTAGAATGACAGTGTGAAAGGAGGGTGGGGACTTCTGGCCAGATTTGAGGCCAGAGCTGTCCTGGGCTTCAGAGATAAAACGGCCACTCCTCAGGAAGGGGAGTAGGGGAGCGGAAAGCCGGCCCTTCGTCTAATCAAGGCGGGAAGGAGGGAGGGAAGGGGAGGTCAGAGCGCTGAGATGCCGCTTAGCTCCTATCCCCTGGTGTCTGTGCCAGGAGTACAAAGAGCCCGCCTGGGAGGGAGGGAGGATCTGGATGTACCACCAAGGAGTCCTGGGTCCTTGGGCAAGTCATGCCCCCTCTGGGACTTAGGAACTTCTTTCTTCCTCTTTGCCTTTTCTCTTCCCTAAGCAAGTGCAGACAGGAGAATCGGAGAGGACGGAGAGGACGTGGGAAGGGGACCACTGCCATCTTTGCCCTAATGAGGAGGGGCTCAGGGAAGGGCAGGGCCCCCAGGGAAAGTGCCCTCCGTCTGGATTTTTCAACCCAACTCGTACGAGGAGAGGTGGGGGAGGGCAGCTCAGAAGGGGGCCCCCCATCTGGGCCCACCGGCTTCCTTCAGCTTCACCTCACAGGCAGCCGACCCCTGCCCATCACTCCTGGCCCCCAGAGGTCCTCTGCCTTCAGGAGCCTCTCCCTCAGCATCCATCTCAGGGAGTCAAAGGAAGTCTATTTAATATCCAAGCTGAAACAAGGGACCTACAACCCACCCCCAACCCTGAGCCTATCCCCACTCCAAACCGTCAGCCCAAAAGCTCAACAGGAAGAATGCCGAGGCAGGAGGGACCAAGGCCAGATGATTCCAAAGCTCGCCACCGACACCCCGCCAGAACGTAGCTTCCTAACCAGAATTCCCCAGTGCTGCCCTCTCCCCACCACCCCTCCAAAACCCCTGGCTCCTCCACCTCACCTCACTCTCACTCGCACCACCCCCGCCAGCTGGTTGTGGGGAAGAGTTGGGATATTCCTTGGTCTCCTGGGGACCATGGCCCCAGGCTAGAGCCTGCCCTGGGGGAGAAGATGGTCCTAACCAGACAGGGAGGGAGGGCAGAGCCAGAACCAAAAGCTGGCACCTTGGAGGCCCCTTTGCTAGAGGGAGGAGCACCTATTCATGCATCCTTCTCCCAAATCCAGAGACCTCGGTCCCCCAGCTGACCAGACTTGGAGAAAACAGGTCCTTGGAGATTTCGAGACAAAAGAGCAAAATTTGGGATGGAGTAGGGAGGAAAGACTGCCCAGCAGAACAGGTTTTTTTAAAAAATATATATATTTTTGTTGATTTCAGAGAGGAAAGGAGAGGGAGAGAGAGATAAACATCAATGAGAGAGAATCATTAATTGACTGCCTCCTGCATGCCCCCTACGGGGGATCGAGTCTGCAGCCTGGGCATGTGCCCTTGACCGGGAATCAAACCATGACTGAGCCACGCCAGCTGGGCCGAACAGATCTTCTAACCAGGTTTGCCCCAGCCTGTTCCTGGGCTGCAGACGAGGACTGTTGTGAGGACGGGAGCCATGAATCACAGGCATGGGTAGAGGGTGGCCAGGTAGCACGTGTCCCCAGCAGAACCAGCCAGCCGCTCTGTCAAGCAGGCCCCAGCTCTGATGCACACTGGGCACCCTTCCGGATCAATGCACACTCACCCCTGTTCTGCCAGCCACTGGGGTGAGGGGTGGGGAGGGGAGGGAACAAATCTAAACTGGCCAGACTCAGCAGCAAAACGTGGCTTCTGCAAGCCTGGCTGGGAAGAAGCCATTCCTTAGGCAGGCTCCTCCGGGATAGGGTTGCCAGCACCTTCTCTCCCTCTCCAGGCCCTTTTATCTGATTCTGGAGCAGGGGCCTGCTCTGGAGACCCCATGCGTGCACAAAGGTTGGGAGTGTGGCTGGGGGGCTGGGGGCTGGAAAGAACTGTGCTGGGTTTTTACTTGCCTCTCTCACCTTAGGAGGTGCTGATTGTTCTGTTATCTCAGACACAGCTGGCCCTGATGCAGGTGAGGAAGGGCAAGGGTACTCAGGCCTCACAATGTTAGCATTTCAGTCTCACTATCCCTGCTAACATTCGTGGCCTTCCCCCTCCTCTCCCAGAGCGGGGGGGGGGGGGGTGTCCAGCAGTCCCCACTCCCAGCAGGCACAAACAGCTGCTACTACTGCCCCTCCCCTGGGAATAGCTCTCATCCCCAGAGCTGGGAGACTAATGGTTTAGTCACAGAGCCAGGCTGGCTCAATCCAGCCCAGGCTTCCCCAGCTCCAGCCCCTACCATAGCTGCCAGTAAGTAAGCACAGTCAGCAGGTTGAGCACCCTGAGGTGGCTTTAGGCCAGGAAGGAGTTACTTTCCATTCTCACAGCATCCCCCCAGGGCGGGGGAGGGGGGATAAGGGAGGGAAACCAGACCAACCTGAATGCTGGGGAGAGGGGAGAACGGGGCAGAATGGCTCTTTGAGGATTTACCTATATAAACCTAAGGATGTGTTCCCAAGGGTAAAAACCTAGGAACGGGCTCCGACCAGCAAATCTTGAAGTTAAATCTTCAAGACCAGATGGTATCAGGGACAAGTAAGAGCCACAGGATGAGGGTAGGGGAGGCAAGAGAAAAAAGAAGGAACACCGCCCCCCCCCCCAAAAAAAAAAATCCCTGCAGATTAGGCAATAGCTTGGGGAGCAGCTCAACTAATTTTTAGAAAAGTGCTTGCTTGGCAAATTCAACTTCAAGATAAATTATTCTCCCCACCCACCCCCAAACCCCACCCCTGCCCCCAAACCCCACCCATATAGAAATGTTGGACTAAGGAGAGAAAAATGCCAGACCAAGCTTAGAGGTACAGTATCATCAGTCTTTAATAACTTATAAATGCTAAAAAATAGTTAATCCAGAGGACACACAGCTTATAAAACGGCAGTGGATCTACAAATGTGGGGAGAGGTTCTTGGCACTTTCACACAGACACAAAAATAAAGACTATTATGAGTGGCATCCCTAGAAAAGCGGTGTGGGGGGACTCCCAGTTGGGGGAGGGGGAGGCAGTACCCCATACCAAATGCATCCTCCGAGTAACTTTCCTTTGCCCTAAAACACGTCTAATTAAAAAGCCAGAGAAAAACGTGAAACAAGGTCGAGGTAGATTTGCAGTTTATACTGAAGCCTCCTCAGTTCTGCAGCCCCCACATCTCTAGAGGTGAGGATGGGGGAGACGTGAGTAGACAGCCCATCTCACATCCCCCTCCCCAAAGCAGGACACCCGCTGCGGGCTTGCCTCAGTCCTTCATTTAGGGGGTCAGGGCCTGCACCCTGGGGCTGAGGGAGGGGCCACAGGCTCTGCCTGGCTGTCCCAGTGTAAAGACCCCTACTGGTGAGGAGGGGGCGGCCTGGGGTCACCGTCTCTTCTTGCTTCCCCGGGCAGCTTTTTTCCTCTTGAGGATCATCTCATACAGGCGCTCAAGGCCGGGCTGCAGACCCACCCCGTCCACAGCGCTGCAGGCCTGCACGTGGGTGAGCGTGGCAGCAGCCAGCTCTCGGACTGCCAGCCTCTTCTCCACCTCAGCGGAGCTCAGAGCCCCGGGCTGGTCCTGCTTGTTGGCCAGCACCAACACAGGCACACCCTGGTTGTCAGAGGCCCGGCTGATTCGGTGCAGCTCCACCTTGGCCTCCTCCAGCCGCTCAGCCTCGGCGGCGTCTACCACAAACACCAGCCCGTCAGTCCGGCGGGTGTAGGAGCGCCACAGCGGTCGCAGCTTCTCCTGCCCGCCCACATCCCACACTTGGAAGGTGATGCCGCGGGACCCTCCCAGGGCCACCCGGATCTTCTCCATGTTGAAGCCTTTGGTGGGGACGCTCTGGACAAACTCCTTGAACTTGAGTCGGTAAAGGAGGGAGGTCTTTCCAGCTGAGTCCAGCCCGATGACCACGACGTGCAGGGCCTGGAAATGGGGCAAGAAGGAGGGGGTGGGCGCCATCTCTGTCAAGTGGTTCCCCATGGTGAGCTCCAGCTAAGGTGTGGGTGTTGGGGCTCACAGGAGAGGCGCAAAGGTGGCCTTGCAATCAAGCGCAGGCTCTGGAGACCGCAGCTGGGTTATCTAAACAAGGAAAGGTCATGAGAGAAAACAGGAGAAGAGGTTTAACAAACATGAAATGTGCAACTTCTTGATCTTTTCCTGAATCAGCTTCCTTGTTAAAATTCCCTTTTTCTTTTTCTTTTTCCTTAAGCAGCTGCAGGTGTAATAAAGCCGCTCCCCTCTCCCTGGGGCGCTAACAAGGGCGATGAGACCTAGATAAAGCCCCAGGTCCCGGGACACTGAAGTCGGGGTGGGGGGGTGGGGGGGGGGAGGCCTGGATCCAGCGCCTCTTCGTCCGCTAGTGGTGCCGCAACAGACGCCGCAACCCCTACTCCCCAGGCGATAATCCTCGCGGGAAGGGGCAGGTCGGACAGCGCCCGCAAATTAAGAGTTAGGGTGCCGGCGCTGAGACGGGAGATGGAGGCCCGCTCCCACCCACCCTCCACGTCCCCAGGCGGCCGACAGCGACCCCCTCCTTACGCGGAGACCCCTTCCCCAACGCCCCGCGACACTCCGGTGCCAGCCTTCCTCGGATCGCTGACTCCAGCTCCCCAGGCCCCGCATCGGGGCCGCCTCGGCCCGGCCCGTTCAGCCCCTTTACCTCCGTCAACGGCTCTCCCGCGGCGACCCTCCGGGCCAGCCACCCGAACAGTCCCGCCGACCTCCCCGCCGGCCTCCAGCGCGCCCGCACTGCCCGGCGGTCCCGGGGACTCACCCTTAAAACCCGTGGGTGACGTCACGACGCGCGTGCCAATCAGCAGCCCCGCAGCGGCGGAGTGGGCGTGGAAATACGCGCGCTGCGGCCCCGACCTCACAGTGACGGGTGTCTGCTCAATCCGGGACCGTTTTAATTGACTTTTCTACCGTATTCTAACATTTGCTATTAAACTCGGGAGCACTCAGGGACAGATGGTGGGAGGGGCAAAGGGAACGCCGAGTGGCAGCCTTTAACTCGTGAGAAGTAACGAGTTTACTAATACCGCATCCCCCTCCCCAGGCAGCTTCCACACACACGTACAATCCCTCCACCAGCTTATTTTTCAGGGCTGCTGACAAGTCTTCCTCCTTTACCTTTCCTAATTCAATATTCAAACCTCTGTGAACCTAGAGCCCCACAAAAGTCTAAATCCGTTACCCTTCTCGATTCTCACAACAGCCCTAGAGGCAGGAACTGGTGTTGCTGCATTTTATAGGTGAAGGAAGCTCAAAGGGGTTCAATCACTGGTCCAAGATCACACACAGCTAGTAAGAGGCTGAGCAAGGCTCTGTCTGAATCCAGGGCCTGGGCCCTGACCACTGAACTACCCGTCTTCTCTTATAGGGAGGGCCAAGCATCCCCAGCAAAAAAAGCCCTCAATCGCTGATCTGAGTGCTGGCCAGCAGCAGACCCCGCAAGGGCCGCCCTTGTTCAAATAGACAGACAGGATTCTTATTCACTCCACAGGGCGGGCATTTATTGACCTCGTTCTCATTGTGTGCTCTGCATGAGCCAGAGACCATGGCGATATACATAGACGATGTGCAGGCCACAGGGCCTGGCCTCAGAGGGCTTACACTCTAGTGAGAGAGACAAGATTGGCCACTGACAGGTGTGGACAAAAAGGGGTTCTACCCGAAGTAACCTTACAGGGTGATCTGATCATAAACTCCAATTCCTGTCCTGGCTGGTAGCTCGGTGGTGAGAGCCTCAGCCTGCACACCGAAGGGTCTCGAGTTCGATTCCAGGCCAAGGGCCAAGGGCAAGTCGCTGGGTAGCAGATTCAAACCCAGACCCAGTCAGGACATGTGTGGGAGGCAGCCAATGGATGTGTCCAATGGATGTGTCTCTTTCACCTCTCTCTCTCTCTCCCTCCCTCCCTCCCTCCCTCCCTCCCTAGGTTAATACACCTGTGCATATAGGTTAACAAACCTTTAAAATAAGCTTAACTGCTATCAGGAAAGTACATATTCTTGCTATCCTATAATGTATCAATTTTCAACCTTTTTCATCTCATGACACACATAAACTAATTACTAAAATGCTGCGGCACACCAAAAATATATATATATTTTGCTGCTCTGACAAAAACAACTGGGTATAATTTTGATTCATTCACACCTTATGGCTATTATAGTGTAGGCTGTTGTCATTTTTTTATTTGACCTTCTAAGGGAAAGAGGTCAGTGCCCCTGACTAAATAGTCAGATGTTGCATATTTTAAAAATCCTTGCAGCACACCAGAGTGCCGAGGCACACTGATTGAAAATCGCCCCTGTAATCCAATCCCCGCCTTGGTTTCTCCTACCCTTATGTAATCTTTCTTGCTTCCCTGCTTAATTTTAAATGCATAGAAGAAACTGCAAAACTGTCATTCTCTGGAGCATTTGAGATCTTGCTTCCCAGCAATTGTCATTAGTTTTGGCTCAATTAAAGTCTGATAAAAATTCTCCACAGGTTTGAATGTTTCTTTCGTCAATCACAGGGAGTGCAGGGACAGTACAGGACAGTATATGTACTAGGCCTTTGTAAATCTTGACTTGTAAAACTGCAGACAAGGGAGCAAGTGCCCAGTGAAAGCTTCTGGAAAGGTTTCTAGAAGTTCATTAGTCCTATGTGGGACTGATTAGGAGGGGCTCAGGGCCGGACGGCATCTTCCCAGCCACTGCAGACTGGTACAGTCTGGGCATTCTTAAAGAGGACATGTCACAAAGGGGCAGTGTAACCAAAATGAAAACAGCAAAAGGATGACAGCGATGACAGGGTAAAATGGGAGGAGAGGGGGATCAAAGGACAATGGAATTATAACTCTAATATCTCCGTTTTTACAAGGTGACTGAGTTCTTGCATTTATTACATGCTCCAGTGTTAACCTTTTAAAGGCTCTCTTTGAGGGGGGTGAGAAAAAGGGGAGGGGCAGTCATTGCCAAACAAGAAGGCCTCGCCCTGCTGCCCACAAGCTCCCCATCTGTTTAGCACCAGCCTGCCTTGCCGCCTCCTTCATCCCCTCCCTGCTACAAACCAGCCACTTGGTTACTCCCTCCAAGATGCTGGAAGCCTCCTTGAAGCCCTGAAGAGATGAAGACCTTAGGAACTTGGTTTATTACACCCCCACTTCATGGGGGTGACAGATGGCTGCAGGAGCTAAGGCTCAGAGGTTGAGCTGCGCACGGTGAGTTAGGAGAGGGAAAGACAGAGCAGGCCAGGAGGTGGGTGACCACTACCCAGTGAGTGACACTGCATGCCAGACTCTGGTCTAGGAACTTTGCATACTTCTCCTTTAAATTTATTTTATTTTATTTATTTTATTTTATTAATTTCAGAGAGAGGAAGGGAGAGGGAGATAGATAGACATCAATGATGAGAATCAATTGGCTGCCTCCTGCACGCCCCCTACTGGGGATGGAGGCAGCCCGGGCATGTGCCTCCAGGTTCATGGGTCAACACTTAACCACTGAGTGACACAGGCCAGGCACTTTTCCTTTTTTTATTTTATATTTTTCAATTAGCAATAATTGTGCCTCAGATAAACCTCCTTGGCTGCAATACTGCCACTGTTCAAAACTCACTTTTCCTTTTTTAATACCCAGCTGAACCCAAGAAGTATAATTCTTCTAAAAGGAAGAAACCAAAGCACAGAAAGGTTAGGTAATTTACCCAAGGTTACCCAGATAGAAATTAGCCAAACATGGCTTTGAACAAATGTTTCAACAGCTATGAAACCCAAACACACACAGAAACAGAGAACTGAAAACATACAGATTGTCTTATGTTTCTTCAACAATCTTTGAAACTTCTTTTTTAAAAATATATTTTTATTTATTTCAGAGAGGAGGGGAGAGAAAGAGAGAGGTAGAAACATCAATGATGAGAGAGAATCATTGATCAGCTGCCTCCTGCATGCCCCCTACTGGGGGTCCGGCCTGCAACCCAGGCATATGCCCTTGATCAGAATTGAACACAGGACCCTTCAGTCCACAGGCCGATACTCTATCCACTGAGCCAAACCAGCTAGGGCAATCTTTGAAACTTCTTTAACATTTCTCCAGGATCTCCTGGGCCCTACACCCAAGAAGGAAATTGTCACTTGATTCTCTAATAAAGAATATGAAACTGGCGATCTCACCCCACCCTTCACCTTTTGTGTTTGCCAGAGAAGGTGCTGAACAAATGGGAAGGAGAAGGTGGGGGGCAGGGAGGAATGAAGGAAGAGGCCCAGCTTTGCAGGGTAACATCAGGTTCTAGGCCCGTCCCAGTGAGCATTTCCAACAAGTTCCTTTAGATGCGAACTCCAGTCTCCACCCCCAGCGCTGGCCTCGGGAAGCCTTCCTCCATTAACGACCATTTGCTTTCCTGGCATTCTTACCTCGTTTCTCTCCACAAGATCACAGCCCAGGACCTAGTGCACTGGGGGATTCGCTGCAGAAAACATTCAAACACTTTTACTTTTTGCCCAGATCAGTATCAAACATTCAAACATTTGTACATTGAACATTCATAGATGGAGTGCCTGCTACGTGCAAGGCCCCACTCCACTCTAGGCTCAGAGTATGAGATGGATAAGGACCTGCCCTCATGGAGTGCACATCATAGTGGGGAGTGGGAGAGCCAGGCAATGAATAAAGACGCTAATTTCAGAGGGTGATACATGCTGTCAAGGAAAATAAAGCAGATGCATGTGCTGGAGGGAACGACTTCATAGAGGGGATACTCAGGAAGCCCTCTCCGATTGGTAGCATTAGAACCAAGGTTTAAGTGACAAGGAGTCAAGTAAGCATTCTAGACAGGACCGACTACCTGGGACCTATCTACTTCCCCCTATTGGTCCCCCCCAACCCCCCGATCAGATTGCACCTGCTGTGTCACTGCTTTTCCTCAGAGCTGTCTCTCCCCCTACCCCCCCCCCCCCCCCAAAACTAAGCCCTGAGCTCAGGAGCTGGTTGTTCTCCTCCGGAGCTCTGTAGCACCCAGCACCATGCCTGGCACACTAGGCAGTCAGGAAATCCTGCAGGAATTTAGGAATGCATGAGGGAATGATTACATATGGGAACCAAACATTCCCCCCTGGGGTCCTTAAGCCCTCGGGAGTTCTGTTGATACTGAGTTGAACATTCTTGGCAAGGTCTGAGTAGTATTGAACTCACAGGCCTTTACTGGGCCGGCGGGGAGGGGAGGAGGGGGGGGGACTTCTTGGAAGAGCAAAACAGAGGCTAGGGGTGGGGATGACACTGGAGAGAGAGGCCCACCTCGAAGCCTGGCGGGCTGGAACCCTGGGCTGAGAGTCATCATGAGTTCTGCCCTCACTAGTAGACTGGCTTGGCAAAGCCACTGCCCCCCCCCCCCCCTCCCCCAGGAGCCTGTTTCCTCAGCATGTGAGGAGGGGCTTAGATGATTCCAGGTCCCTTCCTCGTGACAGTCCATGCTGTGGAGTAGGGAAGGGAGGGAATGGATGGAGTTTCCCTAGGAAGTGGCTGAGGACATCCTATTTTTTAATATATGCTTTTATTCATTTTTTTTTTTTTTTTGAGAGAGAGAAACATTGAAATATCTATGCGGGACAGAAACATTAATTGCCTCCCATACAAACCCCAACCAGGGACTGAACCCAAAACCTGGGCACGTGCCCTGACCAGGAATCCAACTGGCGACCTTTCGGACCCTGACCAGGGCACTGAGAACATCCTCGCCTCTGCAGCACAACATCCTAAACCAAGTACTTGTCCGAGTGCACAGATGAACGGGAGAGAGAGGTGGGGTTGGGGAGTGGATTCCAAGGCGCAGCTGTTAGCTTCAGAATCACAAAGACCCATTTTTCAAATCCCAGCTTTGTTTCATCAACAGTAAGATGGAGAAAACACAACCTACGTCTTAGAGGGGGGGGGGGGGTGGCATAGGTACCCTCCTCCCCTACCAAGGGCCCTTTCAGAGGCAACCCTTCCAAAACCAAGTCCCTGCTCCCAGGCAAGGCTGGAAAGCAGCAGATGCTGCCCCCTGGTGGATATGCTTGTCACTGCCTGATTCCTGAAGAAAAGGAGCGGACTACCTTAAGTTGTACAGGTTCCTTTGCCGCCTTCTGGAGTCTTCCTTTCAGACAGGGCCTTTTGTACAGTTTGGGGTTGGGAATGGCAACTCTGCCCTCTTCAAGTTTGTTTATTTGTTTGTTGTGGATGTGAGATCAGATTTGAATGGACATTATTTGAGCAGAAAATCTAATTTCAATTATATTTCTCATACTTTTACTGAGGGCCTGGCAGGGAAGGCTGAGGTAGGAGGAGGCTGCAGGGCGGGAAGATTCTGGAGAGCTCAGCTGCAGCCATGCTGCAGTGTTTGTGGGAAAAGATCCACGTGGGGACGGGTGTCCAGCATCCATTTGCATGGGGTGGCCTTGGCTGGAGGAGGGGACTTGGGTGGTAAGAAACAGCAACAAGGAGCCCCGAGAGGGTGAAAATGCCTGGGGAGCAACGACCAGGGAGTAGGGACAACCAAGTTAGAGAGATGAGGAAGGGGAGACCAGGCCCACACTCTGAAGGGAACATGCTGACTGGCCAGTTATCCCAGCTGATGGGCTCCTCGGAGCATTCACAACAGGAACCAATCCCCAGTGACCTTAACAGTCTGATTCAGTCTTTAGCATTTGAGAGATGTCCCTGCCAAGTCACCAATGTTGCCTTGCATAAATTGAGAGAGCGTAGAGCTTCCAATAGTGGTTCCCAACTTTGTGGATACATCAGAATAATCTGGGGGACTTGACAAAACACAGATTGCTGGGCCCCACTTCCAGAATTTCTGTCAGCCAGCCAGTCACCGGTGGAGAATGAGCATTTCCAACAAGTTCTCAGGTGAGACTGATGCTGCTGGCCCTGGGACCACCACTGGCTGGGAAGATGAGTTCCAATCCTGACTTTAACAACTCCCAGTGAGCACCTGGGCAAGTTACTTATCTCTCCCAGCCTCAATCTCTTCATCTGCAAAGTCAGAGGATAATCCTTATTTCATAGGGTTATTATGAAAATAAAATAAGTGAAGTACTCAGCAAAGGGCTTGGCATATACAAATCCTCTCTACCTGGCAGCTATTATGATGATAATAAATTATTTATCTCAACCAATAACAAAAAACATTGACCCAGGAAGCCAGTTGTGGAATATCTTCCTCAGATAACATACAAAGTGACATGTACAAATGGACCACCCACTGCTTTCTCACAAAGCAGATGGGAATAAGGATCCATCCATAAAAAAAATATAAAACCGCCAGCCAGGAGCACAGGGTCCCTTAATGCCTAGCGAGGAAGAAGAAACCTGAGGACTTTGGGGAGTCAGCCTCAGCAGCCTCAGTTTCTTCAGACGCAAAATTGGAAAAATAACGCCTTTCGTTGTTGAAAGAAACTGTAGGGACTTGCTGGCACACCAGTGGGTACTCAATAATGGCAAGGAAGTTTTTTTTGTTTTTTGTTTTTTAATATGTTTTTATTGATTTTTTACAGAGAGGAAGGGAGAGGGATAGAGAGTCTGAAACATTGATGGGAGAGAAACATCGATCAGCTGCCTCCTGCACACCTTCTACTGGGGATGTGCCTGCAACCAAGGTACATGCCCTTGACCGGAATCGAACCTGGGACCTTTCAGTCCACAGGCCGACGCTCTATCCACTGAGCCAAACCGGTTAGGGCGGCAAGGAAGTTTTGAAGCCAATTCTTAGTTGAATCTAACTAGTTTTTTTGTGATTGTTTTTGTTGTTGTTTTGGGGGGAGGGTGTTGTGTTTTGATTTTCTTTTTATTTTATTTTCATTCTTTTCCTTGAGTCTAACTACTTTTATGGATCCAGTCTAGCTGGCCATGAAACTTGCTCTCCAGCACACAAACTCTTGTTTTAGCCCCACGATCCAGAGCACACTGGGAGTGAGGGGAGTGTGGGCCAGGCATTCTGCTGGCCCATACATACCTCTTTAACCGTCATCATATGTAACTCTTGGGAAGTCATACATCCTGGTTCTCAGGGCTGGAGTAACGCTGCCTGTCAAAGAAATACAGTATCACAACCCCAGACCTCTGTGGGGCTGGGAGGGTGAGAGGGGGGAAATCCATTCTTTGCTCATGTCTCAAGAAACATTAAAGGAAAGCCAATTAATAACCCATGGTAACCTAGTGTCGTCTATGCTTTTTTTGTTATCTCATCCACAGCTCTCCTCCCATCCCAATAGTTCTTAGAGCCTCCTAGTCACAACTCAAAAAGGAAAAAAAAAAAAAACACACACAACACACACACACACACACAAATTTCGCTCAGGTGTTATGGATGCCTTCCTGTCCTCTGTCTCTCACCACCAGAAGATTCTAGAAGCTGCAGACTCTCTGCAGGGACTTAGAAGGTAAGGGTGAGAAAAGAGTGGTGAGGAATTGATTCATCAGTTGGTAGTGGGAGTTGAGATCCTGAAAAATATATTCGCTGCTTCGCCCTCAGGCTCTCTCCTTCAGCCATGGAGTCCTGTAGCAGAACGCTTCTCAGACTTGACCGTGCGTGTGCATTCCAGGGGAGTTTGTTAGCCATCAGATTGGGGTTCAGCAGGTCTGAGGCCCAGGCTTCTGCGTTTTCAACCTGCTCCGCGGTGACCAGTGCTGCCGGGCAGTATCACACTGCGAGCACAGGCCGCGGCCGATGTCCCACGTGGGTTCACTCACAGGGGCACATGCAGCCGCACTTTGCTGGCTGTCGCTAGCAGCCTCCTCCCCACGGCAAGGTCACAGCCACTGACCTCGTTCCGTCGCTAGGGGTGGACCTGCAGACTTTCCAAGTGAATGCTTTTGCTGTGCAGCCGGGGAAAAGGAGAGGGAGAGAGAGAGAGAAAGAGAGAGAGAGAGAGAGAGAGAGAGAGAGAGAGAGAGAGAGAGAGAAACTGAGGACGAGAGAAAAGGGTCCGAGAGAAGGGAGAGAAGTTTCTGTGACAAAAAGAACCCGACCGAGCTGTCCCAGAGGCCAGGGTGCAGCCGCGCGGGCAGGACTGCGGCGGGCACAGGGCGCAGGCGGGAGAGCGTCCTCCCCGCAGGCCCGGCACCCGCAGCCCCGCGGCCCCGACCCCGGGGCGGAACACTCGGGAGCGCCTGCAGTTGGCAGCCTGGGCCGGGCAGACGGACACTCTCTGGTCGCACCGGCTGCCCCAGCAGCTTCGCGACGGGCGGATGTGGCTGAGTGGCAGCCAGAAGGGGACGGGGGAGACCAGACGCCCTCGCCCACCACGGCCACAGGGTCACATTCGCCTGCGCCATCCCAGGGCCCACACGGTGGCAGGCGTGACCCACAGAATCAGTTGAATTGACACGTTTTTTTAAAAGGCACAAGTTTTTTTTTAAAAAAGAAAAGCCCAGAAATGAGTCTAGAAATAAACCTACCTGGAGAGAGAGAGAGAGAGAAAATTTTTCTATGATAGAGGTGGCATCTGACATGGATGGGCTGTTCCATATATGACGCTGGGACAACTGGGTGGGCATCCGGGGGGAAAATCAAGTCAGATCTATGCCTGAACTCATTCACCGGGACACGGACAAAGTGGGACAGAGATGGCGCGCACAAAGGTCCCCGCTTCCGAGGACAGCGGGCAGAGGGTGAGCACCGGGTTCCCGGGAAGAAGAGGCTGCGGCTCCTCAGGCCACGGGGAGAGGCACAGGCTTGCTCGCAGGAAGAGAGGGGCCCGGAGACCGGGCACAGGTTTGACCGCACGATGGCTGGGCGAGGCCGTGCGCCACGGGCACTGGCGGCGAAGGCGAGCTGTGCTCTTCAAGCACCGCCCTGGGCAGAGCAGTGCCAGCTCCCCGGCAGGGACGGTCACCCGGCCCACGGTGAGACAGCCACCCGATCACCGCCACGAGCTACACGCACAGCTCACATCACTTAATGCCTGTTCACCCATTAGCCGGGCGCTGCCCTGAGCCCTGGAGACACAGAGGCGGACAAGGGAGACAAAGATCCCTGCTCTGGAGCTCACATGCTGTCGGGCTAAAAGGCAACCAAGTGGGAGGTGCCTCGGAGGGAAACATGCCAGGAGCCGGAGAAGGAAGACTGAGCACAGGACTGCATGCCAGGCGTCAATCGTCTCACCTGCTACATGCGTGGTTCCCACGGTGGGGCGCACGCCCCACAGGGGGGCAACTTGATTTTTAAGGGGGGCAATTCCGGGATGAGTTAACAGTGAATTTCTTATGGTTCTAGGGACGTCATGTACAGTATATAAATATTTATTGTGACCTACTTATGCATTTCAGTTCTATGTTATATGTTTTGAAACTTTATTTGCTCCTTTTTCATATCTTTTTTTTTTTTTTACAATTTCTTCCTCCGTACTTCAACTGTCCTTTCGTGCTTTTATTTTTCCCTTTCGTGGATGCCATTTAAGACCAAGTTCATGGCCTTTTAGGCTTCCTCCACGTGACTAGGAGTCCACTCTGAATAATAAGAATTCTATGGGGCGGGGGAGAGGGGCATCAGGATTCCGGAGATGCTTAGGTGGGGCACGGCCACAGCAAAGGTCGGGAACCACTGTCCCGGATGGAAGGGCTAACCGGGGGAGAAGTGACCTTCCCGAGACATTCTCCCTCGGGTTTGGTTCTGACCGGTGTTCTGTGCGCCGGCCACGTCTCATCATTCCTAGTACCTACGTCTGTTCGTGTCTCACCCATTCTGTACAGATGACATATGGAAGGCAGGGGTCCAGCCAGGAGGGCGAGTCAAGTACCCGGTCACAGGGTCACCGAGGGACGCAGGGTAGGGCCCAGGTCCTCAGGTCCTCCGCGTCTCCGCTCTCAGCCGCCGCACCGGCCGGCTGGGTCCCCATCTCTGCACACACGGAGTCCACGCTCGTCTGGACTAAACCAAGGTGGCCTCGGGCGCTCCGCTTACGCGTCCTCAGTCCCCCAAGGCGGGCGTGAAGGTCCCCACTTCTCCCCTTCTCGCTCGTCTGGGCACGCTGAGGCTCGGGAGGTGAAGGCGCCTGGCCAAGTGCCCTGCCCACAGGGTAGGGCGGGGGTCCTAGCAGAGCTCTTTCCCGGGAGGGAGTCAGCCCTCGCAGGGCCGCAGGGCCGGACCAACTTTGTTCTCCGCAGCCCCTGCCAGGCGACCCCGGACGGGCGCTTCTCGGCCGGTGGAGTCCTGGGCCTGGACCGAGCCAGCCCCGGGGGACGCTCTCGTCTTCCCAGCCATGACCCGACGGCTTCCTTCGGAACTAGGACCCCTCTGCTTCAACTCCCGTCCCCCGACCGCTCGGTCGGCCGCCGCCCAAATCCCCTGGGCCGCGTCATTTCGCTAGAGCTCGTGCCGCGGAAGAGCTCGGCCACAGCCCCCGCTTCCGCTTCTGCGCGCAGAGGTCGTCCCGAGGAGGGGCCGGAAGCCCGAACGGCGCCGGTAGGGTAGGCCTACCCGCACGGAAAAGGCGGGGCATGCAAATGAGCATCGGCCCTTTGGCCACCGCGCCAAGCGGAGATAAAAATGTCCTTAAAAACGTAGAGAATTGAAAAAAAGTCTTCACAGAGTCTAATGTTTTCTATATATCTGTCAGGATCCTGTGTAAATGAGACTTCGCTTGATGGTGACCAGGCTCACCGTGAGTGAAATATGGGTGGAAGGAGGAGAGTGGCGGCGAGGGCCGAACAGACGGCATCGCTTCTCGGCCTTTTGGCTAAGATCAAGTGTAGTATCTGTTCTTATCAGTTTAATATCTGATACGTCCTCTATCCGAGGACATTATATTAAATGTATTTTTGGAGCAGGGAGATGGAATAGGAGCTTGCTCCGTCCACTCCACGCATCGACCCGGTATTGCAGTACCTCCGGGAACGGTGCACCCCCTCGGGGGAAATAATTTGGGTCCTTAAAGAAAGACTTTGCCTCAGCCTGAGCTGTTTCTGTGGCGAGCGCTCTCTCGCCGTGAGCTGATGGGGGTTCACCTACACCCTGTGTAGAAGCTCGGCTCTCTCCTGGGGTTTGGCTGTAAGCCCTTAGTTCGCTTGTTTGGGACGTGAAGTGACGCTCCTGCGTACGTGCTGGCGAGGAGAGACCCGCCGTGCCAGCCAGTTCCCGCCCTCGGGGCGCGCCCAACCCAGGCTAGAGCCTAGGACACCCGTCCAAATGGCCACACTACCAGCCAGGACAAGGCAAGGAGGCGATGAACCAATGCTTGGGGAAACCAAAGGAGTGAGCGCAAGATGGCTTCACACGCACGGGTCTCAACAGAGATCACGGGATGGGAATGCCTGAAGGAAGGGTCACGTCAGGTGCAGGCTAAGCACATTCCATGTTGTCTCTCACTCAACAAATACCTACCAGGTGCCAAGTACGTGCCGAACTCGGTCCTAGCTGCGGAGCGTAGAGCAGCAAACAAAATCTCCGCCATCAGGGTGACAAGCTTATTTGCTTCTAAGAAGGTGTGCATGTTTGTCAATGTGCCTCTACACCTCTGTGTCCGTATGTACATGTCTATGTCTGTGTATCTCTATGTATGCCATGTGACGATCACGGGTATGGGTGTCCATAATGACTTGACAGCTGGCAGAGAGACGAAGCCAGGTAAAGAGGGGTGTGAAGCAGGGGTGCCCAGGATGGGGGCGGGGGAGGGCCTTCCCAACACTACAGCAGGGACGTCACCTCTGTTGTGCGGATGGGAAGTGACTTTCCCTAGAGGGCGCTCACAGTAGAGAGAGGCCAATATGTGCTTGGACTTCCACGAGGACCCTGGTCAGAGAGGTGTTATCCTCGTCCCCGTTGCACAGTTGAACAGACCCGAGGTCCCACGCGGTTAACAAACTGCCTGAATCCCGACTTGGCTTCACGTGAGCTGTGTGACCTTTGGCAAAGTGCTTAGCCTCTCTGAGCTTCGGTCTGTAACGGTGCTGTCCACTAGAAATGTGTGCGTCGCAAATGGAATTTCTAATTTTCTAGTAGCCACATTTAAAAATATAAAATAAAGAAAAATGGGCGAAATCGTTTATTTTATTTAACTCACTATATCAAAAATATTGCTTCAATATGTAATCCCTATAAAAGTTCAGATATCTTACATATCTTACGCCAAGTCTTCAGAATCCCATGTGTGCTTTGCACTCAGGGCAGGGCACCCCTCAGAGAGGACTGACCGCACGTCCAGGGCTCGGCAGCTGCATGTGGCTGTCGGCTGAGACAGCGCAGGCCAGCGGGATGGCGATGGGGATGGGGATGGGGATGGGGATGGGGGTGGGGGTGGGGGTGGGGATGGGGATGGGGATGGGGATGGGGATGGGGGTGGGGGTGGGGGTGGGGATGGGGATGGGGATGGGGATGGGGATGGGGATGGGGATGGGGGTGGGGATGACAAGGCGGGGGGTAGAGTGGAATGAAATGAGTGAGGCACTTGCCTGGAGAAAACGAAAAACTTAAGGGAGCACCAAAGACACCCACGTTAATCAAGATGACTACCTCATCATCAAGACAAGTTGTATTGAAGTAGTATTTCTCTCGATCACTGAAGAGTTTGGTGGACACTCCACTAAATTACCCACCCACCCTCACCCTCACACACACCCCCCTCGCCGTGGTCCTGACCCGACAGTAATGACTGGTGACGACGATGACGATGACAATTCGAACGGAGACGGCGAAGATGACCGTCCGCCTCACAGGAGTGCAGAGTGAATCGCACGAGGGAATGAAGACACACGCACAGCGCCCAGCCCGGGGCTGGACCTGGGCCACTAGGGCCGTCGGGCTCCCCGTGCTGCGGGTCCAAGGACCGGCTGAGGCTCAGTCTTGCATCGTGATGACCTTCGAGGTCAAAGGAAAGAATTGTAAACTCTCCAACTGAACGGAAGTCCTGTCAGAAAGGAGGGTGGGACAGGTCAATGCTGACCGGGCAGCCGGATGGGAGGGCCGGGGACCGGGCCGGGGACGGGTTGCGGGTGGGTGTGAGGTGTGCGTGGGGGGCGAGCGTAGCCCATTGCCTGGCCGTGATGCCCAGAGCATCCCCAAGCGGTCACCTCTCTCCTGCCCGGCGTCCCGCCAGCCCTGGCCAGATCTCCCCCCTTTCCCCCCTCCCCACCCCCCACCCCCCGGTTCCGGCCAGGAGCCTCCTAACGGCCGCTTCCCTGAGTCGGGCCGGCCCGAGCACAGGTTCCTCCCGCCAGCGTCTACCGGGCGAGCGCTGGGGTCCGGAGGGGACTGCTGCTGAGGTCCCCGCCCGCGGCGATGCTGGGTCTCGGTGGGGGGGCGGTGAAGGACCGCCCCGGAGGGCGGCGAGGGGTGCACTTGGCGTGAAGGACGGGGTGGGACGAATCACCCGGGCGCGGAGGGGGCGAAGGGAGACGACCTCGCGGGCGGAGGGAGCTGGCAGTGCGGCGCCCAGGAGGCGGTGCCTTCACCGAAGCCCCGCGAGACGCCGGTGCTGGAGCCGCAGAGAAGCCCTCCGGGGGCCCCGCCGGGGCCTTCCCACCGGACACGCCCCCCTCCGGACCTCGCGCTCCCCGGACTCGGAATGAGCGAGCGCCTCATGGGACAGGGCAGGTTCGGAGCGCGGCTCTCGGGCGGGCGGGCGGGCGGGCGGCCAAGTCGCCCACAATCCAGACAGTCTGGGCGTCCCTAGCGCCTGTCCTGTCCTCAGGAAACGCCTCTGCCAGCAGCCCCCCCTCTCCACAGGCCTCTCTGGCCGCCCGGCGCGAAGCCCCTCAGGCTCTGTCCTTCCCCTGAGCCTGTACCACCACCAACCGGCTCGGGGTCGGAGCCGCGGCGAAGGGAGAGTCCGCCCGCCGCAGCCACGCCTCCCGGGGCGGGGCATGCAAATTAATGCGGTTCTCTCCCCGCCGCCCAACCTCCCGCAAAGGACGGCGCCACAGGAGACACAAAAGTTCTCTTTAAAAATATAGAGAATAGAGAATTTAAAAATCGGCACAAGAGCCTACCATCTGGTGAGCGCCATGGTGCTGCCAAAGAAGCGAAGGGAGTAAGACCTCGACTGCCGGTGGTCTGGCTCACCGTGAGTGAAATGTGGGTGGTGGGAGGAGGGTGCCGGCGCGGGCCGGGCAGTCGGCATCGCTTCTCGGCCTTTTGGCTAAGATCAAGTGTAGTATCTGTTCTTATCAGTTTAATATCTGATACGTCCTCTATCCGAGGACAATATATTAAATGGATTTTTGAAGCTGGGAGTTGGAATAGGAGCTTGCTCCGTCCACTCCACGCATCGACCCGGTATTGCAGTACCTCCGGGAACGGTGCACCCCCTCGGGGGATAAATGCTGGTGTCCAAAAGCAGAACTGTTTCGGGGCGGAACCTACTTCCTCCTTAAGGTCTTGGGAGTGGGCGGCACCACCCCCAGCTCTTAGGGGGAGGGCGTTGGGTGGAAGGTGGAAAAGTGCCTCAGCAGCCTGCGAGGTATCTGCGGGGACTGACTGGGCTTGGTGTGGCCCGGTGCTGCGTAAGAGGGAGAAAGGCAGGGAACCTGTCAGTAGTCAAACGTCCCAACGAAGTTACCCTGCAAGGGCACGCTGCGAACTGCTTTCCACGTGCGTCGGATGCGATTACGGCAGGAAAGAACTAGCTTTCTTGGGGGCACTTCCGAGGCCCAGAGCATCGTAAGCTCCAGGTGCAGGGCAGGTCAGCGCGGCTGCCAACCAGCCCCTTCATCCCCCGAGTCGCCCTCCATGCTTTATTTACACCTCTGTCTTTTGGCCCACGCTCTTGCCTGACTCCAATGAGAGAGGTTGCCTCCCCTAGGTTTGGGACCACCGCGCGCGGAGGCGGTGGGGAGGGTGGAGTCCGCCCCGGAGGTCACGGCTCCTGGGGGGAGGGGAGGGGGCAAAGGGCGGGGCATGCAGATTAGAAAGGGCTTCTGCGCGGGAACGAGGGAACAACCGGGGACATAGGGCCTCTGGTTAAAAGTGCAGAGCACACAAACGTCTGCGGGAGAGTCTGGTGAGATCCACGGACTGTGGGCGACGCAGAGAAATCGGACAAGGAGTGAGGCCTAGGCTTAGCGTCCTCACCCTGCCTTGAATGTGTGTGACACGAGGAGGGTGGCGGCTCGGGCCGGGCACTCAGCATCGCTTCTCGGCCTTTTGGCTAAGATCAAGTGTAGTATCTGTTCTTATCAGTTTAATATCTGATACGTCCTCTATCCGAGGACAATATATTAAATGGATTTTTGAAGCTGGGAGTTGGAATAGGAGCTTGCTCCATCCACTCCACGCATCGACCCGGTATTGCAGTACCTCCGGGAACGGTGCACCCCCTTCGGGGTACCAACTTGTTGTTGAAGGTCAGACTTTGTGGTGGCGGGAGGTGCTTCGCGGAGCTCTCTCTGGGTCTGAGGAGGCCTAGCTGTTCTTCCCGGGAGCGAGGCAGCTTCTTAGCAGCTGGCGAGCTGGGGTGGGACGAGCTCGCGCGGGCATCTTCCCAAAGGCTGGTCATCACACGCAGCTCCCGCCCTGCTGGAGCCAGGCTCTCTTACTACATTTTTTTTTTTTTTTTTTTTTTAAATATATTTTATTGATTTTTCACAGAGAGGAAGAGAGAGGGATAGAGAGTTAGAAACATCGATGAGAGAGAAACATTGATCATCTGCCTCCTGCACACCCCCCACTGGGGATGTGCCCGCAACCAAGGTACATGCCCTTGACCGGAATCGAACCCGGGACCCCCGAGTCCACAGGCCGACGCTCTATCCACTGAGCCAAACCGGTTTCGGCTCTCTTACTACATTTTTAATTGGTAACATACATTTTTCATAACTAATGAACCAAGATTGATACGTTATTATGAACTAAAGTCCATACTTTATGCATATTTAACTTTCCTAATATTGTCCTGTCTTGGGTGCAATCCAAGATAACACATTGGTATTGGTTTTTTAGAAAAGGGAGGAGCGACGGAGGGAGGAGTTGCCTTTCCTTGGTGCCCAGACTTAGAATCAACCAACCAGCAAGGGATGATATTCAACCAACGGAGCCACACAGGCCAGGGCCCACATATCATTTAGTTGCCAGATCTCCTGAGGCTACTATTAGGGTCATCAAAGGAGGAACGCATGAGGCCAAAGTGGTAAGGGAGTATTAAGTGTATTAGGTCACCTAGATACCAGATGGGCTGAGCCTGAAAACAGTGCCAGTGCCCAGGATGGAGCGTCAGAAATTTTAAGGGACTACAGGTGGGCTTTTTCTGGGCAGAGAATTCTCTGGTCAGTCTGGATTCTAGGAAGATCCGGAGGGGAGAGATGGTAATTGTTTTAGCAAGTGGAATGTGGTTTATGCAAAAGGGAATATCCGTTGTGAAGGGGCCTAAAGGTCAGTTCCCAGGGGAGGGATATCAATTCAATTATTTGATCAAACCTAACAGCTACTCTGTATGGTGATGGTTTCTCACACTTTTGTTTTGATCACCTTGACAGTTTTGAGGAATACTGAGACATTTTATAGAATGCTTTTAACTTTGAATCATTTTTTCTCACGGGTAGACAGAATTATGAGTATATAGGAGGAAGATCACAGAGGCGAAGTACCATTCTCAAAACAACAGGACCAAGTAATAAAAACAGATCAGCTCTGGCTGGGTAGCTCAGTTGGTTAGTGTCCTCCTGACATGCCAAGATAGCAGGTTTGATTCCATGATCAGGAGAAGCAATCAATGAATGCATAAATAAGTGAAACTGTTGTAGGTGGAAGTAGGGTTCTTGGGGTGCCACTGAAATAAGAGTTTCTGGAGGCCCCCAGGGGAGGATGACATATTGTAGAAAGGTTTATTTCTATGGAATTTCAACCTCAAATTTCCAAGGTCCCATTTCCCTTTGTCCTGCCACGGGAGTCCCATTTTGCTTTCAGCAGAGCTAAGATCAAAGCCAGGTCCAGAGTTTCCGATCCATGTCGGGGCACAGTTCAGCATCAGGCTAGCTTAGTCTGTGTTTCCCGCTGCAGTCTGTTAGCCCATTGCCTGTGGGGTCTACATAGACACAGGACTATGAGGGAACTCAGGTGAGTGCCAGAGAGCCAAGAACATGTGTTCCTCTCCCCATCCCCTCCTCACTAGTGGCCCCAAGGACCACTCAGCCATATCTGCCTATCATCATGGAAAGATCAGCAACCTTGTTGCCTAAACAGTGGAGTCCCAGAGGCTCCTGCCCTTTGCAACCATCCAGCCCACATTGCCTATAAACTTAACCCAAGCATGTCTAACTCAAAGGCTAACAAGGGACAAATAAACAAGGTTTAAGTTTATGTGGGCTGTAAAAAAAACAAAAGCTTCAATTTTCATAGAAACGTAGGTTTATTTTGATGAAGACATGCTGATTACAAAGGGCTGAAATAAATGAGTAATCTATATATATAAAAGCCTAAGCAACCGGACCACCAGTTGACCAGTCCCTATTGATGCACACTGACCACCAGGGAACAGACGCTCAATGCAGGACCTGTCCCTTGTTTCTGCTTAATTGGCTCAGGTAGTGACAGGCAGCCCTGGACCCATCAGTTGTCTGGTTTCAGAATCATCTCTATTCACACTCTCCTGAAATGTCTCTATTAAAAGGAGCTCACACTAACTTGAATATGGGGTTTCCTTGTCTTCTCCTTAGTGTAGCTTCTGAGTCTTTAAGTCTATGCCCTTTCATGCCCATTGTTCCTGTCAACATGCTGAGGTTTTTGCTCCTGCAGGTTCTTACACCTTGAATGGTCCTCCCCACCCTGCTCTACATGCTTGAAACCTCTTTATAATTCAAGGCTCAGTTCCAGTGTGACAGTGTCACTAATATTTTTCCTGATTCTCTTCTCAGTGATACTAGATTTATCTAGTTTCTGAATACTCACTGCATCTTGTATTATCTTTACACTTGGTGTAACTTGCTTTAATTATTCCATTTTAATATTGTATAATTTTCAATGCATTTTATTTATTTTGGTATTTCTTGCTTTATCCCTACACCCCTTTTAATTTTGACCTCCTGACATCTCTCACAACCGCTCTGCCCCCCTCCTCTGACAACCATCCATATGTTCTCTACATTCATCAGTGGGTTTGCTTTTAGATTCCACTTATAAGTGATATACAGTATTTCTCTGGTGCATTTCATTTCCCATAATGCCCTTGAGGCTCACCCATGGCAAGAATTGGTCCTTTCTTATACAGGTGAGTAGTATTCTGTTGTGTTTAAATAACTCGGCTGCCGTGAATAATGCAAATAATCATCTTTATTATGTTCTAAATGTCATGTTATTTGCTTTGTAGACTTGAACAGGTCAAGAGCCCATATTGGTATGCTTGTTACTATGACTGCTTTAGAACTTTCCCCTGAAACACAAGGTCTCAAAAACTGAAACATGGACTGGTGAGGGTGGCGACTGCTGCTCGCGTCTCCCCAGACCGGGCGGCTGCTCCTCTCAGTCAACACCGAAGCCGGGGCCATGGGCTCGTGGGCGCCGAGGCAGCTGCTGTGGCGGAGGCCGCGGACTCGGCGCAGCGGCTCTCGGTGAAGGAAGAGACCATCTTTCTGCAGGAGGGGCGCATCCGCGCCACCGACCTGGCCGAGCTGCACAGTGAGATCCTCGGGGCCCCGGAGGCCGCCAACACCGATTTGGAGGATTCTTAGGAGTTCTCATCTTACATTCAAGCCCTCTAGCCATTTTGACGGAGGAGAATCAAGACGGCGGCTAAGAGGCCCCAGACAGAAGGAAGGACAAAAGACATATGAAAACATGCTCAACATCACTAATTATCTGAGAGATGCAAATCAAAACGACAATGCGGTACCATCTCACACCTGTCAGAATGGCAATCATCAACAAATCAACAAATGACAAGTGCTGGCGAGGATGCAGAGAAAAAGGAACCCTGGTGCACTGCTGGTGGGAATGCAGACTGGTGCAGCCACTGTGAAGAACAGTATGGAGTTTCCTCAAAAAACTAAAAATGGAACTGCCATTTGACCAAGTAATCCCACTTCTAGGAATATATCCCAAGAAACTAGAAACACCAATCAGAAAGGATATATACACCCCTAGGTTCATCGCAGCACAATTCACCATAGCTAAGATTTGGAAACAGCCTAGGTGCCCATCAGCAGATGAGTAGATTAGAAAACTATGGTACATCTACACAATGGAATACTACACTGCTGTAAAAAAAGAAGGAATTCTTACCATTTGCAGCAGCATGGATGGACCTGGAGAGCATTATGTTAAGCGAAATAAGCCAGGCAATGAAAGAAAAGATCTCACTTATGGAAAATAAAGAACATTATAACCTGATGAACAAGGAGATAGATACAGAGGCAGTAAAGCGCCGAACAGACTGTCAAATTACAGCGGGAAGGCTGAGGAGTGTTGGGGAGGGGGGAAAGAGATCAACCAAAGGACTTGTATGCATGCATATAAGCACAACCAATGGACACAAAACACTGGGGGGTGGGAAGAGGGCATGCGACAGGGGTTAGGGGAGGCTGGGGGAAGGTCAATGGGGGAAAAAGGAGGTCTATGTACTATTATATGTAATACTTTAAACAATAAAAAAAAAAGAAAAAGGAAAAAAAAAAAAAAAAGAAACACAAGGTCTCTGATCAATTCATTTCCGTGCTTTTCCAAATTAAACGACCCAACCCAGCAGGGCGGGAGCTGATTGTGATGACCAGCCTTTGGGAAGATGCCCGCGCGAGCTCGTCCCACCCCAGCTCGCCAGCTGCTAAGAAGCTGCCTCGCTCCCGGGAAGAACAGCTAGGCCTCCTCAGACCCAGAGAGAGCTCCGCAGCCAGGGAGAAACACCTGCCACCACAAAGTCTGACCTTCAACAACAAGTTGGTACCCCGAAGGGGGTGCACCGTTCCCGGAGGTACTGCAATACCGGGTCGATGCGTGGAGTGGATGGAGCAAGCTCCTATTCCAACTCCCAGCTTCAAAAATCCATTTAATATATTGTCCTCGGATAGAGGACGTATCAGATATTAAACTGATAAGAACAGATACTACACTTGATCTTAGCCAAAAGGCCGAGAAGCGATGCTGAGTGCCCGGCCCGAGCCGCCACCCTCCTCGTGTCACACACATTCAAGGCAGGGTGAGGACGCTAAGCCTAGGCCTCACTCCTTGTCTGATTTCTCTGCGTCGCCCACAGTCCGTGGATCTCACCAGACTCTCCCGCAGACGTTTGTGTGCTCTGCACTTTTAACCAGAGGCCCTATGTCCCCGGTTGTTCCCTCGTTCCCGCGCAGAAGCCCTTTCTAATCTGCATGCCCCGCCCTTTGCCCCCTCCCCTCCCCCCAGGAGCCGTGACCTCCGGGGCGGACTCCACCCTCCCCACCGCCTCCGCGCGCGGTGGTCCCAAACCTAGGGGAGGCAACCTCTCTCATTGGAGTCAGGCAAGAGCGTGGGCCAAAAGACAGAGGTGTAAATAAAGCATGGAGGGCGACTCGGGGGATGAAGGGGCTGGTTGGCAGCCGCGCTGACCTGCCCAGCACCTGGAGCTTACGATGCTCTGGGCCTCGGAAGTGCCCCCAAGAAAGCTAGTTCTTTCCTGCCGTAATCGCATCCGACGCACGTGGAAAGCAGTTCGCAGCGTGCCCTTGCAGGGTAACTTCGTTGGGACGTTTGACTACTGACAGGTTCCCTGCCTTTCTCCCTCTTACGCAGCACCGGGCCACACCAAGCCCAGTCAGTCCCCGCAGATACCTCGCAGGCTGCTGAGGCACTTTTCCACCTTCCACCCAACGCCCTCCCCCTAAGAGCTGGGGGTGGTGCCGCCCACTCCCAAGACCTTAAGGAGGAAGTAGGTTCCGCCCCGAAACAGTTCTGCTTTTGGACACCAGCATTTATCCCCCGAGGGGGTGCACCGTTCCCGGAGGTACTGCAATACCGGGTCGATGCGTGGAGTGGACGGAGCAAGCTCCTATTCCAACTCCCAGCTTCAAAAATCCATTTAATATATTGTCCTCGGATAGAGGACGTATCAGATATTAAACTGATAAGAACAGATACTACACTTGATCTTAGCCAAAAGGCCGAGAAGCGATGCCGACTGCCCGGCCCGCGCCGGCACCCTCCTCCCACCACCCACATTTCACTCACGGTGAGCCAGACCACCGGCAGTCGAGGTCTTACTCCCTTCGCTTCTTTGGCAGCACCATGGCGCTCACCAGATGGTAGGCTCTTGTGCCGATTTTTAAATTCTCTATTCTCTATATTTTTAAAGAGAACTTTTGTGTCTCCTGTGGCGCCGTCCTTTGCGGGAGGTTGGGCGGCGGGGAGAGAACCGCATTAATTTGCATGCCCCGCCCCGGGAGGCGTGGCTGCGGCGGGCGGACTCTCCCTTCGCCGCGGCTCCGACCCCGAGCCGGTTGGTGGTGGTACAGGCTCAGGGGAAGGACAGAGCCTGAGGGGCTTCGCGCCGGGCGGCCAGAGAGGCCTGTGGAGAGGGGGGGCTGCTGGCAGAGGCGTTTCCTGAGGACAGGACAGGCGCTAGGGACGCCCAGACTGTCTGGATTGTGGGCGACTTGGCCGCCCGCCCGCCCGCCCGCCCGAGAGCCGCGCTCCGAACCTGCCCTGTCCCATGAGGCGCTCGCTCATTCCGAGTCCGGGGAGCGCGAGGTCCGGAGGGGGGCGTGTCCGGTGGGAAGGCCCCGGCGGGGCCCCCGGAGGGCTTCTCTGCGGCTCCAGCACCGGCGTCTCGCGGGGCTTCGGTGAAGGCACCGCCTCCTGGGCGCCGCACTGCCAGCTCCCTCCGCCCGCGAGGTCGTCTCCCTTCGCCCCCTCCGCGCCCGGGTGATTCGTCCCACCCCGTCCTTCACGCCAAGTGCACCCCTCGCCGCCCTCCGGGGCGGTCCTTCACCGCCCCCACCGAGACCCAGCATCGCCGCGGGCGGGGACCTCAGCAGCACTCCCCTCCGGACCCCAGCGCTCGCCCGGTAGACGCTGGCGGGAGGAACCTGTGCTCGGGCCGGACCGACTCAGGGAAGCGGCCGTTAGGAGGCTCCTGGCCGGAACCGGGGGGTGGGGGGTGGGGGGTGGGAGGAAGGGGGGAGATCTGGCCAGGGCTGGCGGGACGCCGGGCAGGAGAGAGGTGACCGCTTGGGGATGCTCTGGGCATCACGGCCAGGCAATGGGCTACGCTCGCCCCCCACGCACACCTCACACCCACCCGCAACCCGTCCCCGGCCCGGCCCCCGGCCCTCCCATCCGGCTGCCCGGTCAGCATTGACCTGTCCCACCCTCCTTTCTGACAGGACTTCCGTTCAGTTGGAGAGTTTACAATTCTTCCCTTTGACCTCGAAGGTCATCACGATGCAAGACTGAGCCTCAGCCGGTCCTTGGACCCGCAGCACGGGGAGCCCGACGGCCCTAGTGGCGCAGGTCCAGCCCCGGGCTGGGCGCTGTGCGTGTGTCTTCATTCCCTCGTGCGATTCACTCTGCACTCCTGTGAGGCGGACGGTCATCTTCGCCGTCTCCGTTCGAATTGTCATCGTCATCGTCGTCACCAGTCATTACTGTCGGGTCAGGACCACGGCGAGGGGGGTGTGTGTGTGGGTGTGGGTGGGGGGGTAATTTAGTGGAGTGTCCACCAAACTCTTCAGTGATCGAGAGAAATACTACTTCAATACAACTTGTCTTGATGATGAGGTAGTCATCTTGATTAACGTGGGTGTCTTTGGTGCTCCCTTAAGTTTTTCGTTTTCTCCAGGCAAGTGCCTCACTCATTTCATTCCACTCTACCCCCCACCTTGTCATCCCCACCCCCATCCCCATCCCCATCCCCATCCCCATCTCCACCCCCACCCCCACCCCCACCCCCATCCCCATCTCCATCCCCATCCCCATCCCCATCCCCATCCCCACCCCTACCCCCACCCCCACCACCATCCCCATCCCCACCCCCACCCCCATCCCCATCCCCATCCCCCTCCCCATCCCCATCCCCACCCCCATCCCCATCCCCATCCCCATCCCCATCCCCATCCCCATCCCCATCCCCATCCCCATCCCCATCGCCATCCCGCTGGCCTGCGCTGTCTCAGCCGACAGCCACAGCCCTGGACGTGCGGTCAGTCCTCTCTGAGGGGTGCCCTGCCCTGAGTGCAAAGCACACATGGGATTCTGAAGACTTGGCATAAGATATGTAAGATATCTGAACTTTTATAGGGATTACATATTGAAGCAATATTTTTGATATAGTGAGTTAAATAAAATAAACGATTTCGCCCATTTTTCTTTATTTTATATTTTTAAATGTGGCTACTAGAAAATTAGAAATTCCATTTGCGACGCACACATTTCTAGTGGACAGCACCGTTACAGACCGAAGCTCAGAGAGGCTAAGCACTTTGCCAAAGGTCACACAGCTCACGTGAAGCCAAGTCGGGATTCAGGCAGTTTGTTAACCGCGTGGGACCTCGGGTCTGTTCAACTGTGCAACGGGGACAAGGATAACACCTCTCTGACCAGGGTCCTCGTGGAAGTGCCAAGCACATATTGGCCTCTCTCTACTGTGAGCGCCCTCTAGGGAAAGTCACTTCCCATCCGCACAACAGAGGTGACGTCCCTGCTGTAGTGTTGGGAAGGCCCTCCCCCGCCCCCATCCTGGGCACCCCTGCTTCACACCCCTCTTTACCTGGCTTCGACTCTCTGCCAGCTGTCAAGTCATTATGGACACCCATACCCGTGATCGTCACATGGCATACATAGAGATACACAGACATAGACATGTACATACGGACACAGAGGTGTAGAGGCACATTGACAAACATGCACACCTTCTTAGAAGCAAATAAGCTTGTCACCCTGATGGCGGAGATTTTGTTTGCTGCTCTACGCTCCGCAGCTAGGACCGAGTTCGGCACGTACTTGGCACCTGGTAGGTATTTGTTGAGTGAGAGACAACATGGAATGTGCTTAGCCTGCACCTGACGTGACCCTTCCTTCAGGCATTCCCATCCCGTGATCTCTGTTGAGACCCGTGCGTGTGAAGCCATCTTGCGCTCACTCCTTTGGTTTCCCCAAGCATTGGTTCATCGCCTCCTTGCCTTGTCCTGGCTGGTAGTGTGGCCATTTGGACGGGTGTCCTAGTCTCTAGCCTGGGTTGGGCGCGCCCCGAGGGCGGGAACTTGGCCCGGCGGGTCTCTCCTCGCCAGCACGTACGCAGGAGCGTCACATGACGTTCCAAGCTAGCGAACTAAGGGCTTACAGCCAAACCACAGGACAGAGCTGAGCTTCTACACAGAGTGTAGGTGAACCCCCATCAGCTGACGGCGAGAGAGCGCTCGCCACAGAAAGAGTTCAGGCAAAGTCTTTCTTTAAGAACCCAAGTTATTTCCCCCGAGGGGGTGCACCGTTCCCGGAGGTACTGCAATACCGGGTCGATGCGTGGAGTGGACGGAGCAAGCTCCTATTCCATCTCCCTGCTCCAAAAATACATTTAATATAATGTCCTCGGATAGAGGACGTATCAGATATTAAACTGATAAGAACAGATACTACACTTGATCTTAGCCAAAAGGCCGAGAAGCGATACCGTTTGCTCTGCCCTCGCCGCCACTCTCCTCCTTCCACCCATATTTCACTCACGGTGAGCCTGGTCACCATCAAGCGAAGTCTCATTTCCACAGGATCCTGACAGATATATAGAAAACGTTAGACTCTGTGAAGACTTTTTTTCAATTCTCTACGTTTTTAAGGACATTTTTATCTCCGCTTGGCGCGGTGGCCAAAGGGCCGATGCTCATTTGCATGCCCCGCCTTTTCCGTGCGGGTAGGCCTACCCTACCGGCGCCGTTCGGGCTTCCGGCCCCTCCTCGGGACGACCTCTGCGCGCAGAAGCGGAAGCGGGGGCTGTGGCCGAGCTCTTCCGCGGCACGAGCTCTAGCGAAATGACGCGACCCAGGGGATTTGGGCGGCGGCCGACCGAGCGGTCGGGGGACGGGAGTTGAAGCAGAGGGGTCCTAGTTCCGAAGGAAGCCGTCGGGTCATGGCTGGGAAGACGAGAGCGTCCCCCGGGGCTGGCTCGGTCCAGGCCCAGGACTCCACCGGCCGAGAAGCGCCCGTCCGGGGTCGCCTGGCAGGGGCTGCGGAGAACAAAGTTGGTCCGGCCCTGCGGCCCTGCGAGGGCTGACTCCCTCCCGGGAAAGAGCTCTGCCAGGACCCCCGCCCCACCCTGTGGGCAGGGCACTTGGCCAGGCGCCTTCACCTCCCGAGCCTCAGGGTCCCCAGACGAGCGAGAAGGGGAGAAGTGGGGACCTTCACGCCCGCCTTGGGGGACTGAGGACGCGTAAGCGGAGCGCCCGAGGCCACCTTGGTTTAGTCCAGACGAGCGTGGACTCCGTGTGTGCAGAGATGGGAACCCAGCCGGCCGGTGCGGCGGCTGAGAGCGGGGACGCGGAGGACCTGAGGACCTGGGCCCTACCCTGCGTCCCTCGGTGACCCTGTGACCGGGTACTTGACTCGCCCTCCTGGCTGGACCCCTGCCTTCCATATGTCATCTGTACAGAATGGGTGAGACACGAACAGACGTAGGTACTAGGAATGATGAGGCGTGGCCGGCGCACAGAACACCGGTCAGAACCAAACCCGAGGGAGAATGTCTCGGGAAGGTCACTTCTCCCCCGGTTAGCCCTTCCATCCGGGACAGTGGTTCCCGACCTTTGCTGTGGCCGTGCCCCACCTAAGCATCTCCGGAATCCTGATGCCCCTCTCCCCCGCCCCATAGAATTCTTATTATTCAGAGTGGACTCCTAGTCACGTGGAGGAAGCCTAAAAGGCCATGAACTTGGTCTTAAATGGCATCCACGAAAGGGAAAAATAAAAGCACGAAAGGACAGTTGAAGTACTGAGGAAGAAATTGTAAAAAAAAAAAAATGATATGAAAAAGTAGCAAAGTTTCAAAACATACAACATAGAACTGAAATGCATAAATAGGTCACAATAAATATTTATATACTGTACATGAGGTCCCTAGAACCATAAGAAATTCACTGTTAACTCATCCCGGAATTGCCCCCCTTAAAAATCAAGTTGCTCCCCACCGTGGGAACCACGCATGCAGCAGGTGAGACGATTGACGCCTGGCATGCAGTCCTGTGCTCAGTCTTCCCTTCTCCGGCTCCTGGCATGTTTCCCTCCGAGGCACCTCCCACTTGGTTGCCTTTTAGCCCGACAGCATGTGAGCTCCAGAGCAGGGATCTTTGTCTCCCTTGTCCGCCTCTGTGTCTCCAGGGCTCAGGGCAGCGCCCGGCTAATGGCTGAACAGGCATTAAGTGATGTGAGCTGTGCGTGTAGCTCGTGGCGGTGATCGGGTGGCTGTCTCACCGTGGGCCGGGTGACCGTCCCTGCCGGGCAGCTGGCACTGCTCTGCCCAGGGCGGTGCTTGAAGAGCACAGCTCGCCTTCGCCGCCAGTGCCCGTGGCGCAGGCCTCGCCCAGCCATCGTGCGGTCAAACCTGTGCCCGGTCTCCGGGCCCCTCTCTTCCTGCGAGCAAGCCTGTGCCTCTCCCCGTGGCCTGAGGAGCCGCAGCCTCTTCTTCCCGGGAACCCGGTGCTCACCCTCTGCCCGCTGTCCTCGGAAGCGGGGACCTTTGTGCGCGCCATCTCTGTCCCACTTTGTCCGTGTCCCGGTGAATGAGTTCAGGCATAGATCTGACTTGATTTTCCCCCCGGATGCCCACCCAGTTGTCCCAGCGTCATATATGGAACAGCCCATCCATGTCAGATGCCACCTCTCTCATAGAAAAATTTTCTCTCTCTCTCTCCAGGTAGGTTTACTTTCTAGACTCATTTCTGGGCTTTTCTTTTTTTTAAAAAAAACTTGTGCCTTTTAAAAAAACGTGTCAATTCAACTGATTCTGTGGGTCACGCCTGCCACCGTGTGGGCCCTGGGATGGCGCAGGCGAATGTGACCCTGTGGCCGTGGTGGGCGAGGGCGTCTGGTCTCCCCCGTCCCCTTCTGGCTGCCACTCAGCCACATCCGCCCGTCGCGAAGCTGCTGGGGCAGCCGGTGCGACCAGAGAGTGTCCGTCCGCCCGGCCCAGGCTGCCAACTGCAGGCGCTCCCGAGTGTTCCGCCCCGGGGTCGGGGGCCGCGGGGCTGCGGGTGCCGGGCCTGCAGGGAGGACCCTCTCCCGCCTGCGCCCTGTGCCTCCCGCAGTCCTGCCCGCGCGGCTGCACCCTGGCCTCTGGGACAGCTCCGTCGGGTTCTTTTCGTCACAGAAGTTTTCACAACAGCTGAGGCGACCTGGTTGGAGAGAGAGACCGGTTTGTTTTCTCAAACTTCTCTCCCTTCTCTCGGACCCTTTTCTCTCGTCCTCAGTTCCTCTCTCTCTCTCTCTCTCTCTCTCTCTCTCTCTCTCTCTCTCTCTCTCTCTCTCTCTCAGCCTCTCCTTTTCCCCGGCTGCACAGCAAAAGCGTTCACTTGGAAAGTCTGCAGGTCCACCCCTAGCAACGGGACGAGGTCAGTGGCTGTGACCTTGCCGTGGGGAGGAGGCTGCTAGCGACAGCCAGCAAAGTGCGGCTGCATGTGCCCCTGTGAGTGAACCCACGTGGGACGTCGGCCGCGGCCTGTGCTGGCAGTGTGCTACTGCCCGGCAGCACTGGTCACCGCGGGGCAGGTTGAAAACGCAGAAGCCTGGGCCTCAGACCTGCTGAACCCCAATCTGATGGCTAACAAACTCCCCTGGAATGCACACGCACGGTCAAGTCTGAGAGGCGTTCCGCTACAGGACTCCATGGCTGAAGGAGAGAGCCTGAGGGCGAAGCAGCGAATATATTTTTCAGGATCTCAACTCCCACTACCAACTGATGAATCAATTCCTCACCACTCTTTTCTCACCCTTACCTTCTAAGTCCCTGCAGAGAGTCTGCAGCTTCTAGAATCTTCTGGTGGTGAGAGACAGAGGACAGGAAGGCACTCATAATACCTGAGCTAAATTTTTGTACGTTTTTTTTTTTTGAGTTGTGACTAGAAGGCTCCAAAACGAGTTAGACTCAACCAAGAACTGGGTTTCAAAACCTTTCCATTATTGAGTACCCACTGGTGTGCCATTTTCTTTCAACACCAGTGTTGTACCTGGGTTGCGGGCTCAATCCCCTATAGGGGGCGTGCAGGAGGCAGCCAATCAATGATTCCCTCTCATCATTGATATTTCTATCTCTCCCTCTCCCTTCTCTGAAATCAATAAAAATACATTACAAAAAAAAAAAAAAAATCCCAACAGGGGCGCTGTGCCATCCTCTCAGCCAAGACCCCATTCCCTTTCCGTGGTAGCAGGGCCAGCAGGGGGCAGCAGGGAGCAGCAAAGGCAGCCACCAACCCTCAAGAGGGTCTGGGCCTCCCAGCAGCTCAGTCAGTCATCTTACCCTGTGCTTACCTGGCCTACAAGGAAACCCAGGTTCTCAGATGGAAAGTTCAAGGTCATCCAGGTGTTGGACAGACAGAGGCTTAGAACCCAGGCATCCTGTGGAGAGCCACTGGATGGTGCCCGATTTCATCCACTCCAAGATGCACATCTTTTTTTAGATCTTCATATCTCAGAAACCAGGATGCATTTTACATCCGATGCCAAGAGAAAACAATACTGCTGTTTATATGGCAGCGCGTCTTTTTTTTTTTTTTAGTTTTTCTTCCTTTCTTGCTTGGGGATAAAAAAAATAATGGTGTCTCTCGCCGAAACCGGTTTGGCTCAGTGGATAGAGCGTCGGTCTGCGGACTGAAAGGTCCCAGGTTTGATTCCGGTCAAGGGCATGTACCGTGGTTGCAGGCACATCCCCGGTAGGGGGTGTGCAGGAGGCAGCTGGTCGATGTTTCTAGCTCTCTATCCCTCTCCCTTCCTCTCTGTAAAAAAATCAATAAAATATATTTTTTAAAAAATAATAATGGTGTCTCTCACAATACCTTAAATTTGTGGAATACTATAATAATAAAAGCCTCAGTTTATTGAACCCTGTGCTTGACATGCATTATTTCCTTTAATCATTATAATATCTCCAGGATGGAGAGATTATTACCCTTACTTTACAGGTGAGGAAACTGATCAGAGAGAGAGGAACTAGACCACATTTGCACACCTAATACTAGTAAATAATGCAGCTACTTACCTCGCCCATTGCTTTTAACTGTGCTTTGTTACTTCCACAACACAGACTCTGGGTCTCGGATAATAATAGGCTTGCTTTAAATTATGTTCTTATAAGTGTATTTCTAATAGCACATGATCTCACTCATCTAGGGGAAATAATGAACAACATAGACTGATGAACAAGAACAGACCCAGAAACAAGGAGGCATGGATCAGACTGTCAGGCCTCGGGGGGAGGGTAGGGAAGGGTGGGGGTAAAGGGGGAGATCAACCAAAGGACTTGTGTGCAGACATATGAGCCTAACCGGCAGTTAAGGACAACAGAGGGGTGGGGGCAGGTGTGGGGAGGAGTGTGGGATGGAAATGGGGGGACGAGGACAAATATGTGATACCTTAATCAATAAAGAAATTTTTTTAAAAAAATGCAAGTGTCTGCAATGAGGTGACCGCATGGGAAGTTCCCTGAGGGCCAGTATCAGTTAACATCCGACTGGAAGGGTGCAGTGGGACATGGAGTAGAATCCTGGGACTGGAGGGAAGTCTGAGATCAGGGGTGGGGTTGGGAGAGACTGTGGGCAGGGGAGGCAGGAGCGGGGCTCAGAGAGGGAGAGAAGACGCGGGGCACAATGTTGGCAGATTCACCTGGAAAACCCCTCCTCTGACATGAAGTCTGGCTCAATGGGTTGGGAACATTTCCCTAAATTCAGACCAGCCACCTCCCCCACCCTGAGCATCTCCAGAACAAGAGGGAAAGCGAGAGAGGACGAGATGTAAACCAGAACCCACTTCCTCCTTTTCACATTGAATAATTGGGAAGTTGGGTGCCTTTCTCTTCCTCTTATTCTCATTTCCCCTCTAAATGTTATTAGAATTCATTTCCAGGAAGAAAGATGTCCAGTGAGAAGCCTCAGTATCTCCTGCATCTGGAAACCTTTGTCATGTATTGTTGAGGATGACACCCCTGGGTGATAAGGAGGAGAAGGGACTAGCAAAGGAGGGAAGAGATCCAGCAAGGCTCAGTGCCCCACTGTCCCCTCAGGAGAGCTACCAGCTGGCCACAGCCCTCTGTCCTCTGTGAGGGCGCACACTGTCTGTCCATGTACTCCATGAGATCTCCCAGCAACCTTCATAGGAAAGGCTCAGAGACATTGAGTGACCTAAGTCCCCCCAGCTAGGAAGTGACACAACTAGTCTTGAACCTGAATCTGAGTCTGACTTCAAAGCCCAAGCTGACGCACTACACCCGGTACCTGAATTGACAGGCTCTCCAGACACCTGTTCTCTGGCTCAAGGGCTGCGCCCTGCACCCTCCCTCTACCACTACAGTGTGTGAGGCTGGGGCTGGTACGAAGTCCCTTTTTTAACCCATACACTTGCCCTGCCCTTAGCCATGAATCTGCCTCAGGCTCTGCTGCTTCCAGAAAGATTTATATCTGAGGGTAAAGGCATGTATGTTTAGGAGGCAGATCAATAGTCTACCCAGACCCTGTCCCCAGAAGCTTCCTGGGCAGTAGGAAATAATCCCCTCCCCTGGCCACTCCACTACCAGGGACATAAGCCAGGTAGGATAATAAATAGTACCGACCTGTAGCACAACCACCTTACACGGGGTGGCCAGACTATTATGACCACCCCCCATCAGTACTTCGTTGGGCCACCTTTTGCCTTCAATACTGTGGCGATTCTTCTTGGCATTGACTCCACGAGATGTTGAAAGGTGATGTGAGGAATCTGACACCATGCCTGGTGAATAGCACTGTCCAGTTCTGTGAGATTTGATGGTTGTGGAACCAGCTGCCTGATGGCTCTTTTAACTTCGTCCCACAAATGCTCAATTGGATTGAGATCTGGTGATTGTGGGGGCCACCTAAGCAAGGTAAAGTCTCCCTCATGTTCTTGAAACCACTCCTGCACAATATGAGCACCGTGGCATGGCGCATTGTCTTGTTGGAAGAAGCCATCTCCATTGGGATACGCCATCAACATGATGGGATGAACTTGATCAGCAACGATACTTAGGTATGTTGTGCTATTCAGACGTTGTTCCACACGAATTAAAGGGCCCAAATCATGCCAGGAAAACATGCCCCAAACCATAACACCGCCCCCACCAGCTTGAAGGGTTGTACTCATGCATGTGGAGTGCATGCTTTCATGCTTTTTTCCGCGAAATTCTCACTCTGCTATTTGCATGATGCAACTGGAAACGTGATTCATCGGACCACATGACTTTTTTCCAATGCTCAACTGTCCAATCCTTGTGTTCCTGTTCAAAACGTCTGAATTGGAGACGTTTTATCTTGGTAACTGCAGACAGCAAAGGTGTTCGAACAGGCCTTCGGCTTCCATATCCCATACGATGCAGTGTACGGCTAATTTGCCTACAAACATCAGGTGGTCATAATCATCTGGCCACTCAGTGTTTACTTCCTCTTACACATTTTTCATCCATTATTCTATTTGGTCCTGATACCAATCCTCTGAAGAAGGTAATACCCTTCTGGTTCTGCAGGCAAGGAAACGAGCCCAGAGAGGTTCGGGGGGTCTGCAGGGTCAGAGGAAGAGCTAGCCTCTCGGCTTGTGCCCCGCATTACATATCCCAACACTGGGGCACTTTCCAATCAGCCACTTTGCACTCCACGGGGCTCAGGCCCTGAGAGTTACCTGGATTTTGTATTTTCTTTCCTCCTGGCCAAGCACAGGGGGAGGAGATGGAGGACTGAGGGAGAGGTAACTCCAGAGACCTTTGGGGGAGGAGGGTCAGCAGAGGGCCTGATGAAGATGCTGGAGTCCTAGGAGGGATGAGAGAAAAAAACCAGAGAGAAAAGCCTTCTGCCTTCAGAATTGTCCCTGGAGCCTGTTTAGGCTCAGAGCTAATGGGGGAAGGTGTCTTCTACCTGTTCAGGGCCCTGGAAAGAAAGGTACGTGATACATGTTCCCTAGGAGGCTTGGGAAGAACACCTCCCTCCTCCCCGAGGAAGGAGGCCCTGCCCAGTTGTCATGGCAGTGGCCACATTATGAGGTGGTTCTAGTGACAGGCAGTGGGGTTGGGGTGAGAAGGGACAGAGGTGGGGGGGCAGTGGGGGCAGTGGCAGCCCCATCCCCTGCCTGGGGCATTCTGGCACCGCCACCATCATGGGCAGTGCTTTCCACTGGGAGGCCCGTCGTAGGCAGGTGGCTTTGGTACAGAGGAGGCAGCAGATGCAGCAACAGCAAGAGAAGGTGCATGGGAGGGGTCAGGTTCCTCAGGGTCCTTCCAGGGTTAGGACAGTGAGGGGGAGGGCAGACTGTCTATCATCCTGTGAATGTTGTTTTGCTGGGAATAGGAGGAAAGCAAGGTCCTTTGGTGTTCTCTTGGATAAACTCGTGTGTGTGTGTGTGTGTGTGTGTGTGTGTGTGTGCGCGCGCGCGCGCGCGCGCATTGGCGTGACTCAGCTTTGCTGAGGCCTCGTGGGGGACTGAGGGAACTCAGGCCTGGGTTTTTTTGTTATTGTTGTTGTTTTTTAATATATTTTATTGATTTTTTACAGAGAGGAAGGGAGAGGGATAGAGAGCTAGAAACATCGATGAGAGAGAAACATCAACCAGCTGCCTCCTGCACATCCCCCACTGGGGATGTGCCCGCAACCAATGTACATGCCCTTGACCGGAATCGAACCTGGGACCTTTCAGTCCGCAGACCGACGCTCTATCCAGGGAGCCAAACCAGTCTCTGCAGGCCTGGGAGGTTTTAAAACTGTGTTGTCCAATAGGGTAGCCACCAGTCTGTGTACTATCGAGCCCTTGAAATGTGGCCGGTGAGGCTGAGGAACTGATTTTAAAATTTTATACACATTGAATTCATTTAAATATCAAATTTTAAACAAATACTCAGTTTACATATTGGAAAACTTTGTGTTTGGGACAACTTGGATATGTGAATCTACTTTTTCAATTGGAAATTTGATGAAATCTAAATAGAAATTAATTCTTTTTTCTGAAATGTCCTGTTCCAAATAAGATGTGCTATTTAGTGTAAAATGCATGCTGGGTTTTGAAGACTTAGAACAAAAACAAAAAATAAAAATCTTAAATAATAAAAGGCTAATATGCAAATTGACCAAATGGCGGAATGACCCGGTCGCTATGATGTGCAATGACCACCAGGGGGCAGATGCTCAATGCAGGAGCCCGGCTTATGGCTGGCGAGCGCAGCTGCGGTGTCAGTGGCAGCGCTAAGGATGTCTGGGGAGCGGGCCTAAGCCTCAGTTGGACATCTCCCTAGAGCCGTGGTCGGCAAACTGCGGCTTGTGAGCCACATGAGGCTCTTTGGCCCCTTGAGTGTGGCTCTTCCACAAAATACCAAGGCCTGGGCGAGTCTATTTTGAAGAAGTGGCATTAGAAGAAGTTTAAGTTTAAAAAATTTAGCTCTCAAAAGAAATTTCAATCGTTGTACTGTTGCTATTTGGCTCTGTTGACTAATGAGTTTGCCGACCACTGCCCTAGGGCTCCCAGACATTGAGAGGATGCAGGCCTGGCTGAGGGGGACTCCCCTGCCTCGTGCACGAATCTCGTGCACTGGGTCTCTAGTTATGTAATATTTTCATATTGATTACATATTTGGATGTAAATAAAATATATTATTAAAATTAGTTTCACATGTTTTTTCCTACTCTTTTTCTTAATCCTCACCTGAGGATAATTTTTTCCATTGCTTTTTCAGGGAGAGTGAAAGGGAGGGAACCAGAAGGAGAGAGAGGGAGGGAAAGAGAAACTGATTGCCTCCTGCACACGCCCCAACCGCGGGCAGGGAGTGAACACCCAACCCAGGTATATGCCCTTGACCAGGAATTAAACCCACAACCCTTTGGTGTGCTGATCGATGCTATAACCACTGAACACACCAGCCAGGGTTCTTCTTACTCTTTTTTAAAATATATATATATTTTTTATTGATTTCAGAGAGGAAGGGAGAGGGAGAGAGATAGAAACATCAATGATTAGAGAGAATCATTGATTGACTGCCTCCTGTACGCCTCCTTCTGGGGATCAAGCCCGCAACCTGGGCATGTGCCCTTGACCAGAATTGAACCCTGGACCCTTCAGTCGGCAGGCCGACCTATCCACTGAGCCAAACCGGCTAGGGCTCTTCTTACTCTTTATGTGGCTACTAGAAAGTTTAAAATGACACGTGGCACGTTTTATATTTCTATTGGACAGCGCTGTTTCAAAGCATTTGCACAAAACCATTCTTTATCCTCCTGTACTGCAAACTGTTTTTCAGTGCACAGCTCCCAAGCTAGGAGGGAGGTGCTCAGCCCGATGTTTCTCGGGAGGGGCTGTGCCGGGGGCAGTGTCACAGAGAAACAATGCTCGGGGCTGTGGTGGGTGGAGGAAGACAGCGCATGCTCCAGCCTCAGTCTCCAGCTCCAGGGAGCAGAGGGCCCCTCTCCCTCTGGATCTGCTTGTCTTGCTCCCTGTGATGCCTGGCAGATGGGTGCCCAGGTGGGAGGGAGGAGGCTGTCACTTGCTGGGGTCTTCTTGCCAGGAACGGAAGAAACCCCAAGAGGGGAAATGCCAACCTGAGAAACGAACCCAGCCATCTCAGGAGTCACATCAGGAGCCAGGGCCATCGCAGGTACAATCGCCACCACCTAAGCAACCACAGCCGCCCCCGCCAAAGCCAGCGGAGCAGCCACCGCCCCCGCCCCCGCCGCCGCCGCCACCATCGCCACAGCCACAGCCACAGCCACAGGCACAGCCACAGCCACAGCCTCCACCTCAACCAAGGCAACAAAATGCCCAAGACCCTCTTACTCAGCTCTGTGCCAAGCACACACTCCAGGATTCCCAAAAGCCTGGTCCCCAGCTTGACTCAATGGGGACCCATCAAACTAAAGGACAATCCAACTGCTTTACGGATAAATTCCAAGGAGAGCAGAGAATCCCTCCAGACCCTGGTAAGTGCAAGGAAGTCTCCCTCCCCACCCCCCGCCCGATGGTCCAGAGTCCACGTTTGGTACCCACTGTCCCACCATCCGTGACTCTCCCTGGCACCTGGGGCTTTTCCTTGGGGACCGCTGGCTCCGAGTGTGTTTGCGCCAACCGGGCGCTGCAAGGGAGGCCTCCAACTTCTGCAGAGGATGGCCAAGAAGCTGTCCGCCCTCCCTACGGAGCCCTGTGAGGCCTGGAACAGGGAGTCACAATTCCTAGTTGAGAAATTCAGGGGGGGCTCAGCAGTCTGTGCCCTGCCCCAGGGAGGGGCTGTCACCTGTCTCCCCCCCCCCACCCCGTCACACAGTAAAGAGTCTGTCTGCCGTGTTCTAGCCTCAGAAACTGCCAGATGAGTAACTTGTGCTTTGTTTCATCATCAGATTTCAGCAGACCAGGCCAAGCCTGCCTAGCTAAGTACACCTGGAGGCCACGCTTCACGGTGAGCCAGAAGGAACGTGCAAGGCAGGCAGGAGTGTCTGAGTGTGTGCCTGTGGGCATGTGAGGGTGGGGTCTAGAGAGCTTTCCTGGCAGGGGTGGGGGAGGGGCTGCAATTATTTCAGTCACTTCTAGATAGTCCATTCCCCCTTCCTTACCCCCTAAAAATGTCTAAATAGGGGCCGTTGCTCAGCACTAAGCCTAGTGGAGGGGTTGACAATCTATTTGGAGAGAGAGGACAGGTGCCAGAGAAGCAAAATAAGGGGGCTGTTTTTTAAAAATATATATATTTTATTGATTTTTTACAGAGAGGAAGGGAGAGGGATAGAGAGTTAGAAACATTGATGGGAGAGAAACATCAATCAGTTGCCTCTTGCACACCTCCTACTGGGGATGTGCCCGCAACCAAGGTACCTGCCCTTGACCGGAATCGAACCTGAGACCTTTCAGTCCACAGGCCAATGCTCTATCCACTGAGTAAAACTAGTTAGGGTAAGGGGGCTGTCTTTTTGTGTGTGTGTTTTTGTTTTTAATGTATTTTTATTGATTTCAGAGAGGAAAGAAGAGGGAGAGAGAAATAGAAACATCAATTATGAGAGATAATCATTGGTCGGCTGCCTCCTGCATGCCCCCCACTGGGCATGTGCCCTGACCGGAAATCAAACCCGTGACCTCCTGGTTTATAGGTTGATGCTCAACCACTGAGCCATGCCGGCCAGGCAAGGGGGCCGGTGTAAGCGCTGGCTGGGGTAGAGGCAGTTGGAGCAGGAGGAAGCCGAGACCTGCAGCAAAGTTGTTGGTCTCAGGATCACCACTCCCTAGTCGCATGACTTAACCTCCGAGCCTTAGTTGTCCCCTCCATAAATTAATGACAATACCAGCTCCTGCACAGAGGTTTCATGAGGACTGCATGTGGCAGTGACAAGAGAAGGCACCAAACGCGCTCAGCTTAGAGACTGGCTCATTCCTGGCCCTTTTAGGGTGAGGACTGGGCTGTTACGTTTCACTCCGATTCCTTTGGTCTCAAAAGGCTTAATGCTCTGAAACTAAGAAGCCCGGAAACTGCTCATTGACCTGTTTTGCCTCCGGCCTCTCCTTCATTTCAGTCAATGGATTACATACAGCAGTGGTGATCCAGTGACAGACCCGAGACCCAGCTGGCCATCAGTGAAAAACAGATGAGCAACTCCACCTTCTCACCACCCAGCAACATCTGCACTCCCTTCTGACTCATTCCAGAACAGGAGGCTAGCCCGGAATAAAATGATTTTTTCCTGCAAAGACTTGAAACTGGTCAGCTCTGTAAGACTATGGGGGGAAAGAGAGAGGCAGGAAGACCCATGAGGGGGAAAAGAAAACACCCATGAGGGGATGGAGAGGGTGAGAGAAGAAAGTGGAAAGCAATTGCACGCTTCTCTAGGCAAAGCCAGTGGGAGAACTGGCCTTACACTCCCAAGTCTCCAACTCCACCCTCTTGTTTAAAAAAAAAAAAAGTTTAGTGTTGTGTTTTTTTCAGAGAGAAGAGAGAAACATCAGTGAGAATTGTGGGGAGTCCAGAGCCGATGCATGCATCTGCAAGGTAGATGGTGACAGAGATAACTGGCGCCTTCCTAGACCCCTGGCCAGAGGCGGAAATTCCACACCTCTCATGCCCTCCGCCCTCCCCCCACTAAACAGCTGTATGAAAGAAGTACCTATGCCCCCTTTTTGGCGCGAACTTCCCTGGCCCACCCTCGGACCAGCGAATTTTGCCCAGGAGCGCAAGATTAAAACCTCCCCCTTTTAATCGCCTGGACTCTCTGTGTTTTGTCTCCTGCGTCGCAAACCTCTCAAGAATCACTGAATTGATAAGACTGCTTCCTGTACACCCCCCACTGGGGATTGAGCCGGCAACCTGGGCATGTGCCCTGACCAGGAATCAAACCTGACCTCCTGGTTCACAGGTCATTGCTCAACCACTGAGCCACACAGGCTGGGCTGGCCCTTTTCTTTAGATAGTTCTGTTGGGGCTTCAGGTTTATGACTCACAGGAGCCATCACCCCCTCCTCCTAGCTGATGCTTACTGAGATATGGCCGGGAAGGAGGGATTGCCTCCCACCAGAGCAGGCCTGGGGCAGCAGTAGGAAGAGGTGGCAGGTGGGGAAGGACTGCCCCAGTCCAGTGTCATTCCTGGCCCACAGTGGGCATTCAGCTGTTGAATGATTGATGAGAAGCAAAAATAGAGACCGAGCTCAGCGTGAAGGAGAGCTATAGCCTCAGGACCAGGACACCGGACCCTGGGAAGGGGGAGGGGATTGGCCTCTTCCTTTCTGGGTGTCAGCCTTTCCCAGGAGCAGAGACAGCCAAGGGGCTCCAAAGGCCCAGACGTCCCCCTTCCCACTTCCTAAAGCTGACCCCAGGGTCCTCCAGCCCGGCCCCTTCCCCCGGGGACCAGTGAGGGGGATGCCTGGGTCCTGCTATTGTGGCGACACAGCATCGCCTGTGGTCAGACTGAAGGAGCCTCCTCAGTGCAGTGTTTCTTGAGGGGAGCAGCTTGGGGGGGGCTTAGGGGGACACAGAATAGGACTAAAGTTGGAAGGGGCCTTAGAGATACCCCGTGAGAAAGGGAGAGAGCACGCTCCTAGGGAGCCATCTCTCAGAAGCCAGAAGGCGGGACATGTTACCCGGGGGCTCAGGGCCTGGGTGAGACACCTGACATTCCTGGGACATCAACAACAGGCCGAGATGGGACATATCCACCAGCTCCCTTCCCGCTCACAGGAGACTTCTTTAAACAGTAAGTATAGTTTATTGACTATAATATAAATCCTTTACATTTGGCAACCTACACACAGAAGCAGCTCTAGCCTGGCCTTCCTGGACTCCCCCACCCTTGCCAGCACCGCTTGGACCCCAGTTGCCCAGACATGAACATGTGGAGACAGCACCACCTCCTTCCTTCCTCTTGTCCCCCCAGCCCACCACTCACCAGGCTCTGTCACCAGTCCCCCTCTCGGCGCATCCTCCTCCACGTTCAGCTTTCCCCACCACCCAAGCTCCTCTCTCTGCCTGCCTGATAAAAACCGTAGTCACCTTTAGTGAGCAAATACCATTCCTGCTCGGCTACAGAACACAAACCGCCTCCACTTGGAGCCCAGTGGGACCTGGAGGACCCGGGGCTCAGCTTCATCTGAGTGACAGCAAAGACCAGTCCCTACTGATGTGCTGTCTATACCGTCCATGCCCGAAGGAAAGCAGAGGCCTCTGAGAAGGTGGGCCCTGGTGTGGCAGAGCCCCGCAGCTTGGCCTGCCTATGTCTACTTGCCGAGGCTCAGGGTTATGGGCTCACCACTGGTCAGAAGCTCTCCTTCAATGAATAAATAAAGATCTGTTAAAATGACTCTGGCTTTGTCTGTTGTTTTTTCCAATGGGTGCCAGGTGCCTCCCTCCCCTCCCCTGCTAACTTTAAGTTGCTTCTGCTAGGAAGAGAATAATAAACTGTTCATGGAGGAGAAGCCTGAGCTGCCTTCCCAGGAACCAGAACAGTCTGTAACCAGGAAGGATGCAGAGCCTCGGCCAATCCAGCTGTCAGATGGGCAGGGGACAAGTTCCCAGGAGAGAAGCCGATCATCACCATCACTTTGTCGCACAAACCGAAGCAGGGAGGCCCAGGAGAGCACCCGTGTTCTGTAAAAGACCCCGGAGATGGCACTGCATGCCCCCAAGGCGCTTTCCCATCACTAGGCGGAGAACCGGAACAGAATTCACGTCTTTAAAGCTGGATAAAACGCTTTCTCACAGTCAGGCAGGAGGGAGGCCAGGCCTGAGGAGCTGGGCAACTCAGGTGCTCAGAACAGAAAGGGCAGGGGCCACGCCAGGGACTCCAAGGTTCCTCCAAGGCCTGGGCAGCAGCAGGAAGTGTGGCCTTCCCTCAAGCCAGACCCAGGGCAAGACCTGGTGGCAGCCCCTAGGAGAATCCGGCTTCTGTGCCTGTGGAAATCAGAGGGCTTCCTGTGTGTGTGGGGGGGGTGGGGGGGTGGGTGGAGGGGGAGGGGGTGTATGATAAAGCAGTGCCTTTCCTTCGGCCAAGTCACCATAGTCCATCCTTGGGCACCACGGAGCTGTGAGAGATACAGACCAGGCGGGCAGGTGCCTAGAGTTTGGGGGCAGCAGACAGGTCACGGCAGGTGAGGGACCAGCACGTGGGGCCCTGATGCGTTTTCCCGGCAGTCCACATACTCATAGCTCTGGAAGACTTTCTGCTCTGAATGGCTCAGGCAGATGTAGGTCAAGGTGCCCCTGGAGAGGAAGCAGGCTTTGTTGTTATGTCTGCGAGGAAGAGGAAAGCGCTGGCCGTGGCCTGCTGTCTGGGGACGGGGTGTTGGCTCCCTCAGATCCCACCCTCCCTTTCTTTTCTTTTGTTCCCCACTCTGCTAAGGCGTCTGAGATTGCTGCCTCACCGGTGATAAAACGCTTAGGAGATAAAACGTTTATCTCTGGCTGACACCTAGGAGCAAGGTGGGACCTAGAGTAGGGGCTGGACCTGCTCTTCCTGAGAACTAACAGATTTATGGGGTCACCTTGGATGACTCTCCTCTCACCAGGTGAGGCCGAGGAGAGACTGGAGTCAGAAGTGGGAGTGGGGAGACCAGGGCTCCGAGTTCTACTTACTGGATGTGCAAAAGCACATGGTGGACTTTGATTTTCAGCCAGCTACAGATTTTGCTGGGAGGAGGAGGGGAGAGAAGGGAGAGAGAGAGAGAGAGAAAGAGAGAGAAACATTGGACCATGTTTCACACTGAGTGGCCATCAGAAGGCTTAAAGGCCTGCAAGTCCCATCCTTGCCACCTTCTAGGCCCCTTTCCCTCAGGGCCCCCAAATGCCACTCCACCTGACTAAAGAGTACGTCATCCTCGTTGCAACATCACTCCAATCCCAACCGGCTTGGCCCAGGCACACGCTGGCCCCTCCCTCAGCAGAAAATGACATTCATCCCCAGCAATTCAGGCTAAAGAGCCTCAGGTCACATATTGTAAGGATTAACCAAATGCTCGCCTGTTCCTCTTTCCAATCTAGGTCTACACAGGAGGAGAGGCGGGGGACCCTGAACACTTCCTGGCACCTTGCAGCCTCAGCCGTGAGTACAGGCAAAGACTGGCTGCAGGGTTTCTGCTAAGCAATCAGAAAACCTGGTGGGGATTAAAACCAGGTTTCCAAACAGAAAAGAGGCTGAGGGAGCAGAGACCAAGGGGTACTCACTATGTGTTTTCATCCCAGATCTTGTTGGCTACGGCATAAAACATCTGTCAACCAAATGGCACAGGGTTAGCCCCAACTCCAGCCGTCACCCCCTTCCCACCACCTCACACATCCACACCACTGGGGGCAGGGCTGGCCAGGGAGCGGGAGACACCTGTGTACTGGCCAAAGGGCCGATGTGGAGGAGGAGGCTGTTGGAGACCTGCCCCACCACGACGGACAGGTGCAGAACCTCAATGGTTAGCTGGGTCACAGTGATGGGGTAGTAGTTGCTATTGGAGATGTTCAAGATACTCTGGGGATGAAGACAAGGAAAGGGAGGGGTGAGTGTGGCCATCCTTGGAAAGGAGAAGTCAGTTTCAAAACCCCCAGCCTGACCGAGCCCCACCCCCAATATGGACCTCAGCTGCTGAGGACCAGTGCCAGGAGCCCCTCTTGGGGGCTCTTAATGGTGAGGAGTCACTTTAACTAAAACATTAAGCTGGCTCAGGATCCAGTCCCACCCTGCCCACCCAGGGAGCCTCAGGCACGCCACCCCCATTACTCCCTGTGATTTATTTCTTGGGCCTTGATTCTGACCCTTCACTGTGGAGAGTCCTAATCCTACACAATCTGGGGTTCAGGGTTGCCCCTGCTTCTCTCCAGGTTTCCAACACCCTCTGGGTGCCCAGATCACCACACTGGGCAAGGGCTACAGAGGAGTATTGCTGGGAAGGTGGGGGTCAGAGCCCAGAGGCACAGCACCCACCCACCCACCCACCCACCCACCGTTATGTTGATGTAGACAGCCTCGTCCAAGGCCACAGTGGAGGAGGAATTGAGGCCTGCAGGCTGCGTGTCGATGGACCGGGGAAACAGGAAAAAGATGGTGAGGGAGGAGGTCACCAGGCAGACGAGCACTGCCAGGCACACGGAGAGCTCCCTGCGGGAAGGTAGGACCCAGGGGAGAGGAGTGGAGAAGTCTGAACCTCAAGGAACTCAGACACTCCTCTCCACATCCAAGGCTCCCCTCTGCATCCCGTCCCCCCAGGGTAGCCCCCAGGGTGTGGAGGGCCAGCCTACACTCCGATGTGGCACAGAGCAGGGGGGAGCACAGGACTAGGTGGCACACAGCTGGGCTTCCATTACTAGCTCTCTGTACCCACTGGTCCAGTAACTCTGAGCAACCCTAAGCCTCAGTTTCCTTGTTTGTAAAATGGAGATAACTGTACTTACCTCATAGAATTTGATATCTGCTAATGGATGACAAAGCACCAATCCCAGGCCCTGGCACATAGCTAACGCTCAACAAATGCTAGCTATTACCACTGGAAAAAGCCAGGCCACATGAATTTTGAGAGTTCTGAATATTCAGAACAGGACATCATCTGACATTTAATTTAAAATTGAGATGTGCCTTAAAGAGATAGCACCTTGTAAGTATCTCATGAGCAGCACTGCTAGATTTAGACTCTGGTGTAGTGGTGGGGAGGGCTGGGTGCTGGCTCCCAGACTGAAGCTGAGAACCTTGGGAGGAGACTGCAGTGATCCTGCCAAATAGGTCAGATGATGATCAGGGTCACGACACCCCCAACCCCGGCCTAGAGAAACTCAGGGCTGCCTCTGAGGCTCTGAAGTGTCTCCGAACAGGGAGCAGCTGGTTTTCCATCTCTACTGGGAAGAGAACAAGCATGTCTGAACTGCCACAGTGGGGGAAGCTCTTAGGAAAAGTAACTTCCCCAAACCTACGGCAGCCAGGACCACTCCCTCCCTCCTGGAAGGACTTGCAGAGTCAAGAGGTCCTCTGTCTTCAAAAGGGAGCCATGGCCCAGCCAGTGTGGCTCAGTGGTTGAGCATCAACCCATGAACCAGGAGGTTACAGTTTGATTTCAGTCAGGGCACGTGCCCGGATTGCGGGCTCGATCCCCAGGGTGGGGCGTGCAGGAGGCAGCCAATTAACGATTCTCATCTTTGATGTATCTATCCTTCTCTCCCTCTCCCTTCCTCTCTCTGAAATAAAAACATTAAAAAAAAAAAAAAGCAGTTGAAGAACAAAGCAAACACTAGATGAATTTGTCAAAATGTAATGTTAAAAAAAAAGGGGGGGGGGGCGGGAAGCCATGTTTCTTGGAGGCAATGATGCTCAGAAGGACACCAAGTGGCTTAAGGTAGCTATGCCCTGGGTTTCTGAAATCAGGAAATCCTCAGAAACGCGGCCAGGACATATGAGCCCAGTGAGGCTCAGGCGTTTTGGGGGAGAATCAATGGAGAAAAATCTGGGGGGAGGCAGGACAGGGTAGACAAAGAGGAACAGCCTCAGGGGCGACAGCCTGTGGAGCTGAGAGGTCGGAAGAAGAGCTTACGTGTGCCTGGGCTTCAGCCTCTGGTCCCCATAGGGGATGAGGGCCACCAGCTGCTTCTCTAGTTCTGTAGAGAGAACGAAGTGAGAGGGGGGCCAAGAGGTGTCCATGACAAACGTTTCCTGTGCCAGTCTGCCAGAAGCACCCCTCCACCCCCCAAAGCAGCCAGAAGCATGCCACCTCTGCCCCTCAGCAGAACTGGGAGCGCTGCTCTCTATGGCTGAAGTTTGCCATCGCCAGAGTGAGAGTGAGGTTTTCATAAACAGATGTGAAGAATCTCTGGCATTTCTTCATCAGAGCCCAGCTCCTTCGGAGAAGCCATTTGTAACTTCCTGACTCCGAAGGCACACCGTAGCGAAGGGAGCAGAGAGGCTGGAAACCCCAGGGGCTGGGGAGGACAACCAGGGCAGGAGGGGTTAGCATCTCCCTGGCCAGCCTTACTCTGGGGGACCAAGAGCTGGGAGACCCGACCCCATTCCAGGATAGTCTCAGAGGCACCTGGCCACGGGCCAGCGGACTGCCAAGAGCTTTTCCTGGATTGCAGGCTATTTCCAGAGCCTTGAGCCACTCACCTCGAGGGATCTCCTTCTTGCCCTGGCAGGTGGGACAAGTCACGAAGCTGACACCAGCAGCCCTTTCACAAGGTGCAGAAAAAAACTTGCTGCTACCATGGCCGGCTGAGTCAGGGGGTAGGATCGACCTGTTTTCATCCTCCTGAGAGCCCAGCTGGGAGAACATCTCACCCATTGTTCAGGGGGCTTTTTCACTAATGAGAAAAGAACAAAGCTCAGTGCTAGCTTGTTCGCACTGATGTGGAATGTCAATTTGCTTTTAGGTTCTCAAGATTGGCAAGGAGTCCCACCACCGTTTCAGCAAGTTCAAGCCTAAGCTAGCTAGGGTATGGGAAATGGAGCAGTGACATTGGACTCTCAGGTCAGAAATCTCCATGCATTTCCAACTTCTTTCATTACTGTAGGCAAGCTCAGTCTGCCCACAAAAGGGAAAAGAGGAAGTTATTTCACTTAAAGGGACTTCTGTAAGTGAACAGAAGATCATACTTTTTTCCTGGAAAAGTTGCTGAGCAGGCATTCACTTCAGGGGTAGTAAGTTGGGTAGGGCAGGGGACAGCAGTCAGTCGAGTCCCTTCTTCCTGCAAGATGACTCTAAACAGGATGGCTCTCAAGAGGATCCCAGAGCACCCGGGCAGAAACGCCTGAGGTCTCCCAGCCCCGGGGTGGAAGGAAAGCTTCCATTCCTGAGCCTGGGCAGGTGCAGCCTTTAATAAGGCAGGGATTCTTTGAAATAAGAGAAAGGAGGCTAGACTGGCCACAGGTGAGGCGAAGACCCCTAGCATAGCCTGGAAGGGAGCATAACCCTCTTCCTCACTGCCTTCTGAGGTGGGGTCAGAAAGGATGCCCGGGGGTGGGTAGAAGCAACGTCGGCATCTGTCCTTCACTAGCAAAGGCCAAGGCTAACTCCAGGTTCTTGCCCCCCAACTCAAGAGTGGTGGCAGAATGAGCGGGCAAGGTGAGCCGCACAGCCCTGCCTGGGCCCCCAAAACGGGGGCCTCTCCTGGTTCAAGCCGGAGACCCGGGCTCCTCTCAGCTGCAAGGGATTTGGGATTGCGTCTAGGGGGTAAGAGGGCTTGAAGGGCAGGGTCGTCCAGGAGCCACGGCTGGGGCCGGCCAGGCAACCGGGCCCCTTCAGCAGTCCTGGGGGACCCAGTGCACCGCGGTGGAGGGAGTGCGGAGCGGCGACCTGCCACCCCGAGAGCCAAGCTGCTCCCCGCCCTGCTCCGGGGAGGGCCCCTGGCCGGGCGGGGGTGAGGAGCCGACGGAGAGGCTGGCATTTCATTGAGGAGGTAGCTCACGTCCCACCGGACACCCGCAGAGGCCGTTAGCCGCGAATGCCTGGCCCTTTCCTCCCAGAAAGAAGGGTCCCGTGAGCGCCTTACCCGCGGCTACACGACAGAAACGGCTGCAAGCGGAACAGAAAGTGCGGGAGCCAGGGGCCCGCCCCGGCTTTGACTCGGGGCCTCGGGAAGCTCCGCCCCCGCTCCCGGCAGGGCCCGCCCCTCTGACCCAGCGGCCAGAGATGCTCCTCAGAGGTCAGTCACTCGGACCCGGGCCACAAGGACAGCCAATCCAGGTAGGTTTTTCAAATTACCTTTATTTCACCATTTTTTTCAGCAGTTATGTACAAGTACAATGGAGCGGACGACCGCACCCCAGGGCCCGACAATACGACTCAGAGATCAAGGCAGTCCCGCCCCACATCAACCCCACTGATTACACACAACCTGCCGCTCAGCCTCTATCCAGAAGCCGGATAAAAAACGCTTTAAATAATGAACAGCCTGGCTGGCATGAACCCTGGCTTATTAATTAGCGTTCGAGTTATACTGTATAAACATCATTATGTTAAAGTCATTCATTATAGCACCAACCAGGTTAAATACTATTTTACTATCCTTCCCCTTTTGGGCTGGTGAGATTCTTCTTTAAGTCATTTTCTCGAATATATCTTTTAGTGTTTTTTGGTAACCTCTTTCTTCACCAACTGTACCCCAGACTTGTGAGAATAAACAAGCCACCTTTTCTGTCAGGGAACAGTTTAGACAGAGCCACATTGGACTGCATGGCTTGCAGCTTCTCTGGGGCCGCATCTTGAACCCCAAAAACCAACCCCTCCCTTTGAATTAGCCAATCGTGAAAGACTGTGCGCCTGAGCTCCAGTCAAGAGGGACAGGTTCCATGCGACAGAGATTATAAAGCCAAGCAGACCATCTGCTCATGTGCAGGTGCTTCCAGACCAGGTGTGCGCACCCTTCTGTGTAGAAGTAAAGGTATTTGCTTTGCTGCCTGGCTCCCAAGTATGTTTTGTGTTCTACCAGGACCCACAATTTGGGGGCTTGCCTTATTCCTGACTCTTCTGTAAACAAAGGGATGACCTGCACCCATGGAAGCCAGTTCTTCTCCTCATCCTGGGGCCAAAAACGTTCAGTGTTTGTCCCATCCAAATTTTGCAAAACACCAGCCTCTCTTTTCTGTTCTAGACTCTAGGGCTAGGTACCCTTGAATAGATTTTAAACCTCCAGGAAGTCATCAGGATTTCCTATGCCTCACACATACTCATTTCATTTGCCCACCCTTGAACTTTGCCAAGATTAACACAGGAGCCTGCTTTTCACTTTTCCTGTTTCTAATCTCTCTCCTCCCCCAACTCTACTGTAAATAAAATCTGCCCTGACATAGAAAAAAAGGTAACTGTTAAATTTTCTTTCCCTTTAATATAAGTTTTTATTTTTATTCCTTCTTCTATAGCGGAGGGGGGGGGGGATGTCCGGCCCTCGGGCCGTGTAAGGCCAGAGAAATCATTTGCTCTGGTCCTGCCAAGGCATTAGGGGTGAGTTAATTAAATGTTTGACCAAAGATAGCAGGCTAATTTTTAAGTTGATAATTTTGTATGGCCCGAGAGTGATGTTATAAATGTCCAAATGGCCCTTGGCAGACAAAAGGGTCCCCACCCCTGCTCTATAGGATTAGCAAAATATTTCACACTACCTAATTTTCTCTCCCTTAAATAAAAGAAAAATGTATGTAAAATTACAACAGACACTGCTCAAAAGGTGCTGGTGGTTTAAATAGCACACTCCCCTCTCCTTTCACTGAAGTGTAGAAACCCAGAAGGTAGATATTCTTAAATTCATCAATGGGCTCTTTAAAAAACAACATGCCAATTACTAAGTCTTGCAGGAAATTACTTTCTCTTTGAGAAAGGAAGAGTTAACATTCCTATCATGCTCTGGGTATAATTTTAATACCACATAGCTAAGCCTTGGGATAGGATAGAGAAATTATAAGTAATTCTTGAAAACAACTTTCAGGTTATTTCTTTTCATTCCCTCTCTTTTTTTAAAAAAAATATTTTTATTCATTTCAGAGAAGGAGAGGGAGAGAAACATCAATGATTAGAATCACTGATTGGCTGCCTCCTGCACGCCCCCTACTGGGGATCGAGCCCGGAACCTGGGCATGTGCCCTTGACTGGAATCAAAACTGGGACCCTTCAGTCTGCAGGCAGATACTGTAATTCACTGAGCCAAACCAGCTAGGGCTCAGGATGAATTTCTTTTAAAAACTGACAATTAACATATAACCCCATACAAACATCTGCATTAACCAAGAAAAATACTCAACTTCAATACAAGCAAAAGAAAAATGATATAAGAAGTTCAAGTTATACTCTCCAACGCACTAAAATGGAGAAAGGAGTTTTATCCAAATCAACTGAAAAGCTGTCTTTTTACTACTCATTCAATGTTTAAAGTGAAAATTTATGTCTGGTCTTTGATTTGCTCCAAAAAATAATGTAATACAGGTATTGTCTTGACAATTCAATGATGGGCTCTATTCATATTCATTAGATTAAAAAATAAGCAAGGGCTTCTGCCCCACACCCCAATGACAATAAAGATCATCTCTGAGCAGCAGGCAAAGTTATTTAATACATGGTCACTTCTCAATAGCGGTGGCTGTACCAGTCGTTGTTGTTGACCTGAAGAAGTTCTGTCACAACCTGCAGGATGTTGTAATTGTGTTTCTTCAGCAGCCTCAGGTTCAGCTGCCTGTCACAGAATCCCATTTCAAAGAGATGGGCCATCAGGGCTGCTGTCTGGTCTTCAGAAACTATTGGCTGTGTGGAGTCAAGAAAAGCGGAACATTTTCTGTATATTTACATATTATCTTGCAAGTCATATTAATCTTTCCAGATTTATTAAAAATATTAGGTGGGTAGATGCAAGGGTATGACACTTCTGTCCACCTGATACTAATGGGCCATCTGAGAGGGTAAGAATGGGGAAGGCCCTGTTTTTGGATTAGGTATGGTTTGTCCTTAGAGCCAGGAGGAGATGCTTCAGAGGGGACTTTCAGAAGAAAGTATTCTTTGGCCAGATGAAGCAAAAGATGCAAACTCTGAAAAAAAGGTACTTGTGAGGATGGGACAAGTATAAGCAAGAGATGAGAGTGTTACTGGAAGTTAGTATGGGAAATTTAATTAGATGCAAAAGAGCTGCAGAAAAAACTGCCTGGAAAATTATATCCTAGGACTAGGTGATCTTTTAGGGCTTTTTCTTTTTTAAGAATAGAAGTGATCCAGGTAACAGGGGGCTAACATTCATTTACTCCCTCTTTAGGCAAAATTCTATGGTGGACACAACCTTATTAAATCCTCCTAACACTTAGAATACCCTGACTCTAACCATTTATTTAGTGTTGAGTATCAATTTCCTTATTTATGAAAAAGGAGGTATAGAATACATCCTATTTTGCAGCATTGAAAGGATTAAGGTGAGAAAGTATGTAGATGTGTTGAGCGAATATTCTGCCGTTTCCCTCTACATCTAATTCCACTGTTCCCTTCATCCATCTGTTTTCATTTCAGAATTATCCATCCTTTTTGCCAAGTTAATCCTTCCACATGTACTTTGTATTTCATTAACTATCACGACCTCAGAAATCCTTTTCTATTAATTATCCTCTCTCATCTTGACTATGAATCTCCTTTGCTACTAGCTAGCCCACCTTTAAAAATGTTTCCCTCTGACTTCAGTACCCTAGTTTTTACTTTCGTTTTCCCTTGGTAACCCAGCTATCTTGAAAGTGAGGCATTACTGCACTGTCAAAGTCCTTTCCAACTGTTCACATTTCTCTGCACATTTGAAGCTCTGGCCAGGTCTTCCTCAAGCTCTAGCACAGAACTCTCTCATGTGCCTCCGAGTTCTCAGTTTTCTCTTTGAAGGGGCCCTCCTCCTTTCCATGATCTTTAAAGGCTGCCTCTTGCTTTGCTGTCTTCCTGGAAAATCTGATCCAATCACATGGCTCTTGCTATAACCTGTAAACAAATGACTATCTCCAGGCCAAATCTCTCCCTAAGCCAGGTGTACATTCTCAGCTGCACTCTGGATAACTTTACCTAGATGTGCCTCAAATTCAGCACTACCTAGACTGATCTACTTTTCTTCTCCTCTTGCTCAAATATATTCTTCCTGCATATCCTGTCTTAACGAATGGTACTATTTATTGCCTAAGACGGAAACTTTGGGTTTATCCCTGACTTCTAGCCATTAATCATAGTCTCTAAGTTTTGCCATTTCTCTTCCTCTCCTACACTTCTTTTCCACTTGCACATGGATTCTCAAATGGTTTTCCCAGCTCCACTAGCCTCCACACTAGAGTGACCTTACTATAACAAATCTGATCATGTTATAGACAAATCTGATCAGGTTAATGACTTCCCTAAAACTTCAAACCACTTAATACAGCATTGTGCTTGCACAGCAAAGGTCTTTTCTTATTTTTCTCAGCCTACATTCACCTTCCAGACTCATACTTCCAAGTCCTTTTACTGGTCACTCTCTGTCTACACTGCCCTTCCTGTATCTGTCTCTCCTGGCAAACACTTCCTTTGTCCTTTAGAACTTAGTTCAGGCATCACTGACCAGGAAGCCATTCCTGGCTCCGCCCAGGAGCCCAGCCTAGGCGGAGGTGTTCCATCCGTCAAGAACACCGACAGCACCTGACATTCTACAGTAAATGTCTGTTTACCTCACTTGCTTCCCACTGTCTATGGGCCACACTGGGGCCTTATTCATCTGGTAGCACCGGCGCTCAGCCCTCGGAAGAGCTCCACACAGAGTTCCTCAAAAACATTAGGTGTTTTTCCTTTCCTCCCTTAAGAAACGTGACCAAAGTCATACAGCTAAAAAGTGGCGGAATTGGGTGTTAACGAAAGACTAACCTAAAGCTTATGCTTCCTACAATGCCACGCTACTCTCCAACCCAGATGACATAGTTTTCATTGATGACTTGGGTTTGGTTCATGAAAATAAATCATGCACTGACCTGTGCAGTGACTGGTGGTCCAGCAAACAAGGCCTTGTATGCAGAAGCAGCAACTGACAAAGCCCCCTTCACCAGTCCCCCAGCAATGCTGCTCCCATGGTGGTGGTGCCTGTGGAAGAGAACTCAATTACCTCCTAAAGAACACAAACCGTTATCTTCCTACAAGATAATCTAAGTTCTAATCCTTAAAGGCAAATGAAATTTCCTTGAGGAAAAACAGAAAAGTTGTAAAAAAAAAAAAAAAGAGTAAGTTTTCTCATCGATTCTATAGCTATAAATCTTGGTTTGATGTAGGGCCCAGCTCTACTGCTGCAAGGTATGGGCACTGCAGAGAACACACCACGCTGATTAGCCTGCCAGCTTTCAGTCCCAGCTGAAAATTAATGAGGTCAGGACATTGTGGGGTACTGGCAGTGTCTGCTCAATCACCTCAGAGGAGAACCTCCCAAAGGAAATGTGGATTTTTTTCTGGACACTTGTTGGGAGGAGCCCACCTTGACGATGCTCTGAGATGACTGGGAGCAGAGGGGCAGGTGTGTCTAGTTACTAAGATGCACAGTGGGCTTGACCTTCCTGCCTTCTCCTCTGGTACTAAGGGTGAGTTGTATTGAGGACACTCTTTCTGGTATGGAATGTGAACACTCCTGAACATCAATTTTAACCCTCTGTCAGTGTTGCTCACAAGTTCTAGAAATAAGAACAAGAAGGAATGATGGCTCTCCTTCTCTGCTCTGTGGACTGGCACATGCTCCGAGAAGGCTTAAGCAGAAGCAACACTAGGATATCCACCTGCTTCTGAAGAAGAGACTGCACAAGGTCGTTACCTTGAGTGGTCATAGCTCTTCTGTCTGCTGTTTACAAGTCCTGATGAGCCTCTGGGCTCTAAAAGCAAAAGAGCTATTGGTTAGATGCAGCATCCATAAGTGCCTGGTGTTTCCTACCTCAGAGCAAGGCTATTATTGAGGCAGGTGGCAATCTGATCACAGTGTTTAAAGCCTTTTTTTTTCTTTTAATATTTGGGAAAATTTCCAGGTGGCTTAAGGGATAAGGAGAAACTGTCCAGAATGCATTGCAAGGCGAATGGTTTATTAAATCAGAAAAAGTAATTCTATAATCCTATCATATTAGTTTGTTAGTTCTTTACTACTTTTAGGTTTTGTTTTTTGAGGGAGTAGGAAGTGACTTTTGAGGGTCTACTCAGAACTTCAAGGTGCTATTTTCCTTATTTTGAAGATAAGGAAACAGACCTGCAGGTGTTTTACTAGTAAACCTGCCAAACCACTGAAAGGTCACACAGTGAGGAAACATGGAGCTGGGGCTGGAACCTAGACTGGTTGGGCTCCAAAGCCTGTGTTCTTTCACGTACAGCACACTGCCGACCTCTATGAGGTCTCATTTAATAAATATTAAGCTGGAGAATAGGAAAGGGAGGCACACAGAAAGAGTGAAAGGGCAAATTTCTAAAAACTGCCAAGAATCACAAAGACTGAGTGCCTATTTATACCTGGTTTCCATTAGAAAAGAACATAGAAAAAGAAATAAAGCTCAGGCGGGTCATTACCTCCTCTGATCTGATCAGGGACTGAAGAAATTTCTGGTATGGTGACTGGTAAATCCACTCCTGGGGAGCCATGAAGCTGTGCACAAGGAGGGCTCCTTCAGAAAGACACAACATTGGAAGAAAGTTGAAAAGGCACCTGTGGTAACGGTGGGGAAACAGTGCACAAAGCACAGCAGTGCCAAATTCTCTACAGAAGCTTCACATTTCTGATCCAGATCACACGTCTGAATTTAGGGATCAGCTGAGAAGGGCTCATTCTCCTTCTGGTCTTCCTCTTCAGACACAGTCAAGCTAGAAAGACTGGCTTCAGTTTAGTCACTTCCCCCTATATCAACTGGTGCTGATAAAGGGAAATGTCTAGCTCCCTGGGAGAATGGTTTATAGTCCAGGCTCTACCATTTCCCATCCTATGAGAGAGCAATGACACAGGTAGAACCCAGTAGAGAATTAAAATAACTTCTCTGGTTTCATATTATACTCTTTTCTTAATAAAGTTCCTAATTATACTCTGTTGGGTTAATATGAGAATTAGTTTCTGCTGCCTTTGCCCATGAGTCAATAGAACAGGGAGAGAAGGTCCAGGCATGTTTGCGTTTAAAAACTGGCTCTCAATGATCAAAACATAAGTAGATAGATGATACTCAGATAGTTAAGGTTAACTAAAACAGGTATTTCTTTGAATCCAGAATCCACAAATACTGGGAAGTACAACTTTTATTCATCTAAATTCAGACTTTGCTATGGGAAATAGTCTCTTCCTATGCACGCACACGCACGCACACACACACACACACACAAAACAGGTTTTGAGATTAAGTTGATTCCTCTCTCTTTATTCCACCTTTGAAGAACAGCCCCATTGAGGGGTGTGTGGATGGTACCTGGGCAGCCGTGGTGGAGGGCCCACCACCTCTGGGGTGAGGGGCACTGTATCCAGAGTCTGTGAGGTCATGAGGATGTCATTGATGGTGTACCCCTGCGGCTGGTTCTCCCCTCCAGGGGGTGTTTCCCCAGCCTCGACTGGTTCCTGCCCAGCCTCAATCCCAGGCTCGCCTTCAGCCACTCGCTCCAGGCCTGGCTGTGAGAGGGCAGAGCTGTACATGGAGTCCCCCAGGGGGCGGCTGGTGTCAAAGCATTCAGGCAGGATGATGATGTAATCCTCTGAAGAAGCAGAGGACTGACTCTGAACTTCATCTTTAAACTCATCCTCCTCATCCTCTTCTTCTTCCTCCACAATAGCTTCTTCCTCAGAGATATGGACCATCTCCTCTCTCTCATCTCCAAGTGGTCCCTCTTCAGGTGAGGCAAATTTCACTGAAGGATGAAAACAACCAATTTTAAGGCATAAGCTAAAAGCAGCCCTGGAGCTACCCTTACCTGGTAGCCTTGTGGGTCAGGAGCTACAGTTATAAAAGCCAGAGGAGAGGGATGACCCAAGGGAAGGGTTGTTGCTGGAACCATATCATGGCCATGTTCTAAGTTTGAAGCCTAAGCAAAGCTGAATAAAACTGAAGCTCACAAAAACAAGGTAGGCAGAAACATCCAGAACTCAGCTCTATGATTCTTAATATATATATTTTTTTACTGATTATTTTTACAGAGAGGAAGGGAGAGGGATAGAGTTAGAAACATGATGAGAGAGAAACTTCAATCAGCTGCTTCCTGCACACCTCCTACTTGGGATGTGCCCGCAACCAAGGTACATGCCCTTGACCAGAATCGAACCTGGGACCTTTTAGTCCGCAGGCTGACGCTCTCCACTGAGCCAAACCGGTTAGGGCAGCTCTATGATTCTTAAAACTAGGAGGCCCCATTCCTTTTCCTTTTCATGTAATGTTTAATATACTGAGACGGGGCAAAGCAAAATTGATATGCCAGTTTTCAGTGCTATAAAAAGAGAAAATGTTAGGTGGTGAGTGTTGTAGGACTATATGCCTACTTTCCTCCTCCTTTTTGAAGAGTAATGAGTAGTCATGGTAGAAAATTGGCAAAACCTGGCTGAGGAAAAAAAAAAGAGTACCTATAATCCTAGAGATAACTACTGCAAACATTTTTTTTTTAACTTTAGGAAGGGAGAGGGAGAGAGAGAAAAACATGAATGTGAGAGTAAGACACCCATTGGTTGCCTCTTGCACACCCTTTACCAGAGATCAAGCCTGAAATCCAGGCATGTGCCCTGACCGGGAATTGAACTGGCAACCTTTCTGTGCATGGAACAATGCCCAACCAACTGAGCCACACTGGCTAAGGCACTACAGTGAACATTTTGATGGTAAGTTCTTCCAGATTTTTAAGTTATGCATTTATGCACAAGCGTGTGTGTGCAAGTATTTTAAACAAGAGTAAAACAAATAATACTTAAAAGTTATAGGTCAAATTTCATTATAATAAACAAGAGATTTTACCATATTATTTTAATGCACTAGAATTTGAATTTTTGGATAGTTCTTGAAATATGAAGTACTGAAAACTAAAACCATTTCCCCTAAGAACAGGAACGAGATAGGGATGCCCAATTTTTTTTTTTTTAATATATTTTATTGATCTTTTTACAGAGAGGAAGAGAGAGGGATAGAGAGCTAGAAACATCGATGAGAGAAACACTGACCAGCTGCCTCCTGCACACCTCCTACTTGGGATGTGCCCGCAACCAAGGTACATGCCCTTGACCAGAATCGAACCTGGGACCTTTTAGTCCGCAGGCTGACGCTCTCCACTGAGCCAAACCGGTTAGGGCAGCTCTATGATTCTTAAAACTAGGAGGCCCCATTCCTTTTCCTTTTCATGTAATGTTTAATATACTGAGACGGGTCAAAGCAAAATTGATATGCCAGTTTTTAGTGCTATAAAAAGAGAAAATGTTAGGTGGTGAGTGTTGTAGGACTATATGCCTACTTTCCTCCTCCTTTTTGAAGAGTAATGAGTAGTCATGGTAGAAAATTGGCAAAACCTGGCTGAGGAAAAAAAAAAGAGTACCTATAATCCTAGAGATAACTACTGCAAACATTTTTTTTTTAACTTTAGGAAGGGAGAGGGAGAGAGAGAAAAACATGAATGTGAGAGTAAGACACCCATTGGTTGCCTCTTGCACACCCTTTACCAGAGATCAAGCCTGAAATCCAGGCATGTGCCCTGACCGGGAATTGAACTGGCAACCTTTCTGTGCATGGAACAATGCCCAACCAACTGAGCCACACTGGCTAAGGCGCTACAGTGAACATTTTGATGGTAAGTTCTTCCAGATTTTTAAGTTATGCATTTATGCACAAGCGTGTGTGTGCAAGTATTTTAAACAAGAGTAAAACAAATAATACTTAAAAGTTATGGGTCAAATTTCATTATAATAAATAAGAGATTTTACCATATTATTTTAATGCACTAGAATTTGAATTTTTGGATAGTTCTTGAAATATGAAGTACTGAAAACTAAAACCATTTCCCCTAAGAACAGGAACGAGATAGGGATGCCCATTTTTTTTTTTTTTAATATATTTTATTGATCTTTTTACAGAGAGGAAGAGAGAGGGATAGAGAGCTAGAAACATCGATGAGAGAGAAACACTGACCAGCTGCCTCCTGCACACCCCCCACTGGGGATGTGCCCGCAACCAAGGTACATGCCCTTGACCGGAATCGAACCTGCGACCCTTGAGTCCGCAGGCCGACGCTCTATCCACTGAGCCAAACCAGTTTCGGCAGGGATGCCCATTTTCACCACTCTTGTTTGACATAGTACTAGAAGTACTAGCCATAGAGATCAGACAAGAAGAAATAAAAGGCATCCAAATTGGAAAAGATGAAATATACAGTACTGGTTCTACCTATCTGATATCTAGAAATTTCTGTTATAGTGAAATTTATTATAGCAGAATTTAAACTGGAGAAACTTAGTTCGGCACGCCTGCTTCAGCCCACTATTTCCTGGACTGCTGCCCTTGGAGAAAAGAGACAATTCAGCTGCCAAATGGGGGTTTCTGCTAGGGAGCTCTGTCAGTTTACAGGAAGACTCCTTCCTGCAGAATCCAGGCAGCACAACTAGCTGCTGTTCCTCTGTGGCATGCACCTGTAATTCTGCCCTGGGAAAGTATAGACATGAGTTAGGGTGGCTGCTTTGCTCCTGAAGCTAATTAAAAAGGCCAGGTACAATATGCAGAGTTGAAAGAAACGTGATCCGAATTCTAACAAAGATCACCTTGCCTCCATTCTCAGTGAAGAAGAGCACTTCTACCTATTCAGGTCTGACAATCACAATTCAGACACCACCTCCTGTGGGGGGGAATTCAGGACACTCACTGTGCAGAGACTTCTGTCTGCAAGGTGGGTTGTGATCTGGGGCAGCATCCAAGGTAAGGGATCGGATTACAGTCTCACACACGAACTGGGTCCCACTCAGGTCATCTTCTGCCTCCTCCACTGAAGTAATATTCTCAGCCCTCCTCTTCACCGATGCCGTGGAATCTGAAAGACGAAATATGCATGAACCTTGTCTACACTTGGTGTTTAAAGTGTTAAGAACCTTTCTCCAGTCATGTACCCATGCTTGATACTACACCAAGGAATGGATGCTATGCCATGTCAACGTGAGGAGACTTAATATGAGATACTACAGAAAAGCCATTTATAAGCTAAGGTAGGATTAGCTGGGAGAAAGGGGTATCTATAAAAATGGTGTGGTATGAAAGGGGAGGATGGAAATACTTTACAAATGTTTAACCCCTTACCAGAGAGAGCTTTAAGTCCCGCCCCTTCACTCTCTTCCTGTATCTGCCCCAAGCCTGGCTTCTCTATTAAAGGGCTGTCATGTGGCAGAGGAGACATGCAGGGAGTCATATCTGGAGAAGGAAGACAGGAGAACCATCAACCAAGAAAAAGCATCACATCATCAATAGTCAAGTGTCCAGAAGCAGCAGCTCATTGGCTTCTTGCTTCCTACAGGACTAATATAAACTCAGGCACGCTTCAAGACCTGTTGTAAAGAATTTCTCTAGACTATTAGGTACGTAAGTGTCTCAGACAGATGAATCAATGCAGGAAGGATCATAAGCAGTTGTCTGGTCCAGAAGGCAATGTCAAAGACAGAATCATGAATGTAAAGGAACAAAGGGACACAAACATCTAGAGAAAAATGGAGATGAGGATCCCTTTATGGTGGGGAGGCCTTATACAAACTTGTATTGTACGGAGTTCACTTATTACCCCCTTTACCTAGCTTCCTTTATGCCTGTTAATAAAATAAACAAGGTGGATTTTATGACAGTCTTACCCACAGGGGTGTTGTGGGGCACTCTCTCCAACTCTTGGACAATGTTTATATCCAACAGCTCAAAGGACAGCAGATCCTGGGGAAAAAATAGGCAATGTTAGGCAGTACACACTGGAGTAATGTTTTGTCTTCACAGGATTTGCAAGGCCATTGAGCTCCGCATCATCCTAGATTGAACTCTGTTCAAATTCATGCCCCACCTCAGCCAAGTGAAAACAAGGAAGAAGAGTTAAATGGAAACTAGATATTCAAATAACCAAATAGTAGAAAATAGAGAAAATGCAGTGCGGATGAAGGAGAACCCATATGAAGAGGCAACTAAAGGGAAGTTGTGGTAAAGCACAAGATTGAGTTCCCAATTCAAAAAGCAAGCATTTAGTTTAGAAACTCGCTTCTATAGATCTTGCCATTCAGTGCATCTGACTGAATCATGGTGGGCATATCTCTAACTTTCTGGGCATCATCTATGCTATACCACCTTCTCTTCAACAAGTTAAGAACTCTTTCCCCAGTGCTTTCTGTCCCTTGCCCCTCAAAGTGCTCAATCTTCCACCTGGGCAGTTAAAAGGTCCACAGATGGGATGTAGAGCTCCCTCTCGCTGGCAACATTTTTTGTCTTCTGTGGGATGTAGGTTCCTGTCCCTTCTGTCTGTTCAGTTGCCCCAAGCTGAATTTCTTCTTTAGCCAGAAGAAAAGTTTCCTATAGAGAAAAACCATTGGGACACATTTTAGGCCTTTCAACAGAACTCAACAAGGCAAGCTGACCAACACCGCAGCACCTTATAGAAAACGTGCAAAAACAGTACAGAGTTCACTTATTTCCCCCTTTACCTAGCTCCTATAATGACAACAACTTAGATTAACCATAGTAACAACCGTCAAAACCAGGACATTAACATTGGGTAACTAAATTTCAACAGTAAACACTCTAAAAAAGTGCCCATCTAATACAGGGAAATTGCCTAAAAAAATTGCACCAAGTAACAACTAGGGCAAGACTTCATTAGTATTTAGGGGACACACACAAGGGACACCCAGGAGAGATGAATGTTAAGGAGCAAATCCATCAGTCCAGCAGTTCCACAGGCCGGCCAGGCAGTCCTACTTTCCCTAGTGTAGCAAAGAGGCTGGCAATGCATCATTACGAAGACACAGAAACACCGAGGAGCACCTGCACCAGATCCTAAGGATACACAAACCAAGCGCCCCCCCCCCCCCCCCCCGAGTACTATGGCCAATATAAGTGTATCCATGTTTTGGGGGGTTAGGGGGAAGCCAACCTTTCCAGATTTCTGAAAGAACAACAAGCTATGAGTGGGCTCTTTTAGCTGGTCACCTCTTCCAGTGCTCACCTCTTGCTGGCAGGTGAGATCACCAGTTTTGCTTGAGTTAATCATGCTCTTTTCAATGTTCTCAGAGCTTTCTGTGGAGCAGAGAGGATCTACTATGATACTGCACCAGACCCGAGGTCCAAACTGCTGGCCTTTGTGAGAAAGCCGCCAGTGGGAAGTGTATGTTCCCTCCAGGGCTGGGGCAATGAACTCCACAGACACAATTCCCATGTGGCCAGCCTTGAGGCAGGGGACCAAAACATCCTTCTTTTCTGTCGAAGCCATAGTTAGGTTTCCCCACATGAACTTGAGCTGAAATGAACAGTGACAAGAGAAAGAAAGCAAGTTTGTTAGCTGAGCACTCTGTCACTTCAAGTCACTTCATCTTCACATTTCTGTGGGAAAAATACCTTTGTATCTGTACTCCACTTTACATTTCCTGTATTTTTCATCCTCCAGTGTTTGATAAACTTGGTTCCTGGCTGAAGGTGAGTCCCATCAGGCAAATTCTCATCCACAAACGCTGCACTGAGGGTTGGCATAACTGGGGCACAGGGCTGCAAAGGGAGCCTGAACAGAAATTCAGATAGTCACCAGCTGTTGGATGCGACGGCTTCTGAATATCCAACACTGTAGTTTGAGGCTCTGACTCTTGAGGATGCATTAATGCATTTTACTTATAAGTAATACTAATAACATTTTTTAACAAACAGAAGACAAATCTGACTCCTGAACTAAAAAGCTATGATGAGGATCTGTAAATAAAACAACTGAAGAGTCAGACTTAAAATATTTGCTCTTTTTGCTTCAAATCCAGACTGCCTCCAATGAAAAGAGTTCCCACCACCAGTTCTGAACCTTAGTGGTTTCTATCTTTCTGAAGAAGGCAACAAAGGAAGTGTCAAAAATAACTACCAGACCACCCTTTTTAAGAACGTTCAGATCAGAGAATGGGAAATTTAAGAGTTTGGGTGTTAGGAGCTACCAATAAATATGAGAGATGTTGGCTGGCTGAAGTTCTAGTCTTAGAGGGCTGGACCTCCAGACTTGGCTCCCACCCTGCCCTGGGCTTACATTAGGGTGTTGGACTGCAGTAGGCTCTCAGGTCGGCCCAAGGGACACTTGGGGCTCTGGAGTCCATGGATGGAATTCCACAGATGAATCTTCCTGCGGAGTTTAAGCTGCTTTTTAAGTTCCTTGACCTCTGCTTTACGCTGTTTCTTCTCAGCTCGCAACCTTTGCTTTTCTGCTTTAAGAAAATTCTTGTCAACCTGCTTCTGGAGCCTGTGGGACAATAAATGATAGTCTTAAAAACAAACCTCACACCCTAGCTGGTTTGGCTCAGTGGATAAGAATTCGGCCTGCGGACTGAAGGGTCCCAGGTTCGATTCCAGCCAAGGGCACATGCCTAGGTTGTGGGCTCAACCCCCAGTAGGGGGCGTGCAGGAGGCAGCTGACCAATGATTTTCTCTCATCATTGGTGTTTCTATGCTCTATCCCTCTCCCTTCCTCTCTAAAATCAATAAAACATATTTTTCTTAAAAAAACCTCACAAATCTTGAAGCTATTTTGAGCTACTTGTAGTCTCTATCAGTGCCAGCTTATAGTTTCTTTCTTTAAAAATTAAATTTATTAGGGTCACATTGGTTAATAAAATTAACCTCTTTCTGCAGTTCTCATTTCCATTTCATTAGCTTTGGATAATTGTCCCCATCATTGCACATCAACTAGAAATGAGCCAGAAATAAGTAGACTCTTTGTAGTTTTGTGATTCACAGCCTGTCACCAGAACCAAGAAGCCAGAGAACACATCCCATGTATAAATGGTTTACCTGGCTTGTTCCAGAGCAGCAGGAAGACGAGGAGTAGAGAACCTTGAGTGAGAGAACGGTTCAGAGGAACCCACAACAGGTCTCCTCAACTTCAGCAGGACATGGTTGGAGTCATGGACATAGGGCCCTGATTCACAATCTTCACAGATATTGTAGGATGGGCATAGGCTATGGGGGGAAAATGGCACAGTGGGAAATATATGAGGTAGGGAGCTATGAGACCAAACTTCCATATTTTCTCTATTACCAGCTAGGTAGTAACCTGAGCATGCCATCCAACCATGCCATGTACTAATTTTCCTCATTAATAAAATGAGGACAGAAACAATTAACCTATATCTATTTCAAAGGATAATCTATGGGAGGAAGCAAGATATGGAAGTATTTAGAACAACAGGAAGACAATTTTTGATGATCTAATTTTTTTGGGGGGGAGGAACATAATTTTGTCCTGCTCTGTTAATTCAAATGTATATCTGAACACATCAATCTGAATAGTTATTCAAATAGTTATTTTTTTCTTGTGGGTGAAGAATAGCTTGCTTCCAATCAGAGCTGCTATATATGATGCTCGGAGAGAGAGTACATCTAATTTCCCATTATTTACCCAGAATGCCAGGAAGGCCTGCTTTCAGGTCTACTAATAGCTATCATCCCCAAGTTACTGCTTACCTGCATTGGTAGCGCACACCAAAGATCCTCCTTTGACAGCTGCTACAAGAAATATGCCAATTGAACTGGTTTTCTGGCAAAAACAGTGTTTCCTCTGAAATAGGCATTGAGACTTCTGAGGGACAGGAGCCCAAGGATGGGTTCTGGAGGACAAGCTTCTCATGTAATTTCTGTTCAAGTTTTTCAACAGTTTCTTTAACCACTTGCTCTCTGAACTATAACACAGAGCAGAAGATGGCGGGGGGGGGGGGGGGGGGGAGAACCCCTCAGTTCCGATATTGGGAAAAGGCATGAAGATATTAAATAGTCCTATATAATAAAGAGGTAATATGCAAATTGACCATCACACCCTCACAAGATGGCTGCCTATGACTGGGCCAGCAGGGGGTTAGTGAGGGACGACCAAACAACTGAACAAGCAAGCTGTGTGGGGCAACCAGGCCGGCAGGGGGGGCAGTGAGGGGCGACTAGGCCGGTGGGGGGGAGGAGGGGGGCACGCATGACCAGGCTGGCAGGGGCAGTTAGGAGCGACCAGGCTGGCAGGGAGGGGGCAGTTGGGGGCGACCTGGCCAGCAGCAGAAGACAGTTAAGGGCAACCAGGCAGGCAGGCAGGTGAGCAATTAGGAGCCAGCAGTCCAGGATTGTAAGAGGGATGTCCAACTGCTGGGGATTGGGCCTAAATCGGCAGTTGGACATCCCCTGAGGGGTCCCAGATTGGAGAGGGTGCAGGCTGGGCTGAGGGGAACCCCACCCTGAGCATGAATTTCGTGTGCTGGGCCTCTATCCCTATCTAATAAAAGGGTAATATGCAAATTAACCATCACTCCATCACAAAGATGCTGGCACCCATAGCCACAAGATGGTGGCACGCCCAGTCCTCTTAGCCCCATCGGAGTCCCCCAATCCTGGGGGGGTGGCCACTGAGAGCGGGCAGCGTGAGCAGCCTGGCGGAATGCTTGCCTCATCGCTGCAGCGATGAGGCAAGCATTCCGCGGCTGGTTGTGGATGGGCCTCTAGGCAACAGGCGTGGAGCAGCCAGGCCCGGCAGAGAGCTACTGGTGCATGGATTCGTGCAGAGGGATACTAGTATAATCTAAGCAGCTAATATCTACTGAACAGATGAACAGAAACATAGAAAAGGTCTATTTCTCCTACAGCTAAAATGGTTCAAAAAAAAAATCTTTTAATAAATTTCCAACTTCTTTCTCAAGCACAGAAATTTGTTCCTTTCCAGTACATCCTTAGAACTAAATATCCTCTTTTTCTGTTACATCACTGTAAAAGTTGAGAGCTTTCTTTATTGAAACTGCTCTAGTTTGGAAATTATTAGCTACCAGAGGCAGCAGCCATCTGGATTCAGCTTTCTATTTCTTCCACATTCCACACATTGCTGCTAAAACCCAAGTCACAGAGAACACTCACTGTCTCCAGGTAGCTTGTGAACCAGTCTGGGGGCCTGTCTTGAGGCTGGTCTGCATCAGATGGAGCAAGCGGAAACTGCTGCAAGAAAACATAATCCAAGATCTTGCAGGTTACTTTTTATTTCTTATTTAAAATAAATTTCCTGAAATGTATTATTTTGAGTTTTTTTGTCAAAATATGTGGGTGAAAAAAAAAGACAGTATGAAGAAGTATAATAAAAGGAAAACAAAGTCTGTGTCATCCTATTTGCCCCCCGCCCAGAAGTACCACTGTTACCAGTTTAAAAAAGTCAGACTGACATGGTCACCACAACTCCCAATCTTTCTGGGGCTCAAATCTCACACCAGAGAATGAAACATAAGGTTAGAGAAACTGTAGAGACAGGTCCATTCCCTGCATACCTGTGCTGCAGGTTCCCCTGGAGTCTTCATGTCTGATCCCAAGGCTCTCATCAGTGAAGAATAATGTGCAAGTGGCTTTTTCCCTGTCCTCGAAACTGGCTGTTTTTCTGCTACAACTGGGGGCGGAGCTTCATCAACAACACGGTAGCCTTCATGGACTTGCATCTGAAGTTGGTTTCCCTGCTTAACTGCCATCTGAGAGCATATGTTATGAAATAAAAACATATTGTGTGATTCTCTTTTCCCAAAGGAAAATTCAAGGACACTCAAACAGAAGAGGGGTGGTGAATTATGCTGGAAAATGTTTGTTTAATGAAGTCAAAGGACATACATGTCAGCCTGCTGTTTCTTTGTCAAGAATGTTAACTAGGAATGGTTTTGTTATTAAAAACACAAAAGTAGGTTTTCAGTGCAGCACTTTATCAGATGTCTTCATTAACTGGGTTACTACTTTTCTGTTTAATTGGTTTTTATGTAGGTCTTCACATTTATGGATTTTCATCTCAACTTTTCAAAAAAGTCAATACCAGACTACCAGAATCTGAGAGAAACTTAAAGTTATGTCCTACAGTTATTTATTTTCCCACTAAGAATAGTATTTTGGAAAGCATGTTTATGTGGTCACATTTTAAGAAGACCATCTTCTTAAAAATCCTATTTAAAAAAAAAACTACTTCAAGGAGCATCTGAGGTTCCAGGAAGGTACTCCAATGTCCAAAAGATTAAGAAATCAAGTCCATGGGGTTTTAACTTTTCCCACTTGTCACTCAGTGACAAGCTATGTATTTTACACATAAGACCTTTCAAGATTTCATTTTAATAGACCATTCCATGGTCAATAAGTTTCAAAGATATTATCATTTAAATCAGAGATCAGCAAACTTTTTAAAGGGCCACATAATGAGTATTTTCAGGCTTACAGGCCATGTACAGTTTCTGTCACAACTACTCAAATCTGTTATAGCACAAAAGCAGCCACAGACAATAGTGAATGGGAATGGCTGTGTTCAAACAAAACTTCATAAAAACATATAGCCAGCCCACTAGGTACAGTTTGCCAACTCCTCCTATTTTAGACCATAAATCAAGAAGCTTTTAGTAAAATGTGTGGCAGAGCCCATAGGTAAAATTGCTCAAGGAAACGTGTCTAAATATAAACATGGAATCTTAAGTATTAAATAGTATTATCATATACTAGAGGCCCAGTGCACAAAATTTGTGCACAGATAAGAGTCCCTAGGCCTAGCTGCTATCAGGGCTGATCTGTGGGGCAACTGGGGGGGCCCCCTGCTGGCATCCGCCTTGGCTGGCCTGGGGCAGCTCCTGCATTGAATGTCTGCCTCCTGGTGGTTAGTGCACGTCATAGCAAACGGTTATTCTGCCCATCAATTTGCATATTAGGCTTTTATTACATAGGAGGATATTCATACATATATATACAATCTTGTCTTATATAAACTCTAGACTACTGAGGTCCAAGATTTCTGACTGACTAGGTAAACTAATAGTGACTGTGGGAAATATATTAGTTTTGAAGATATAAGACGACTTTTTTAGTGAATAAACTACTATAGCTTCTGAGAATAGGGAAATAGAAAAGCCAGGAAAAGTTGGGTAAGATTGAAGGGGATGGGAGGACAGCAGGATGAAATAGCTTAAAAGCAGAGAGGAAATAGGAAGACCACATGAAACTGGGGCAGAGGGAAATTATGAAGCATGAAATATTAACAGAGATGGATATCTTAAGAGAATCCAGGGAAAGGCCTGAATATCCAAAACCAAGAGACTAGCTGGTAAGATTTCTGAGTAAAAACCAAGAAAGACATCAGCTAAACTACTGAAACACTTGGCACCAGAACAGCAATTTTGAACAGAAACAAAAAAGGGCAAATCCAACTTTCAATGAAAAAAATCTTGCCTTTGCCTCCCTAAAGTGATTATGGAAAATAACTTAGTCTTGGACTAGAAGTTCATAAAGAACAGTCAAACATTAAAGAAAAACCTTAAAGGTGGTAATGAAAGGACAGTTGGCACACCTTAAAGAAGTGACTTTGCCCTAATCGGTTTGGCTCAGTGGATAGAGAGTTGGCCTGCGGACTGAAGAGTCCCAGGTTCAATTCCGGTCAAGGGCATGTACCTTGGTTGCGGGCACATTCCCAGTGTGCACATCACCAGGAGGGGGTGTGCAGGAGGCAGCTGATCAATGTTTCTCTCTCATGATGTTTCTCTCTCATCAATGTTTCTAACTCTCTATCCCTCTCCCTCTCTGTAAAAAACCAATAAAAATATATATATATTTTAAAAAAGTGACCTTGAGGAATGCTCTGATCCATCACTGACAGACAAGCATTGTTTGTAACTGGATGCTTTATACCTTAAATTCTCCCACATTATACTGCAACATTCTATAGGGAGATGAAGGTGAAGGAAGAAGATAAAAAATGTCAACCAGCCAAAACCAGTTTGGCTCAGTGGATAGAGCGTCGGCCTGCGGACTCAAGGGTCCCAGGTTCGATTCTGGTCAAGGGCATGTACCTTGGTTGCGGGCACATCCCTAGCAGGGGGTGTGCAAGAGGCAGCTAATCGATGTTTCTCTCTCATCGATGTTTCTAACTCTCTATCCCTCTCTCTTCCTCTCTGTAAAACAATCAATAAAATATATATTTTAAAAAAAAATGTCAACCAAAAAGTACCATTCCAGAGAGTTCTTTGTATTTTTAAATGCTAGGATGGTGGCACCAAGACCAGCAATGAGATGGAATGATAACTGAAAAAAACCTTTATATTTGGGGCTGCCTTTTGCTGAGCGGTATGCCCCACTCATCACAGTTCCCCTAAAAATAGGTTTTTCTCTATTTATATTCATTAGTTTCTCCCCATGGCCAATAGAATTCAGGTTCAAGTTTTAGTCAATAAACATTTTAAAAATTATTTGAAAATAAGATGCAATAACCATTACCTTAAGTGCTTCTTCATATTCTCCTAAAAGGACAAAAAAATACATATGGTGATATTCCTTCACCAGCCCAAAAGATTTTAAGTACAGCCAATCTTACTTTTAAGAATTCTTAGCTTACAATCCTTACACATGAACAGCTACTATCTTTTTGCTGACAAACTCCTTTCTCATCACATTGCAAACAGAAGCTACTTGCAGGTTAGTTCTACCCTTTAATTTCCTCTCTGATACTGGAGCCTTCTAGTTACAAAACCTCCACCCAGATCCCTCACACTAGACTTAATGGAACTCAGGACTCAATGGAGTTCATGGAATACTATCATTTCAGCTGCTTAAAATAAGTTTTTTGGGGCTAGTCTGGGAACCTAGCCTTCAAATATAACATTATTCCTGTGGCAAAATATACTCCAACTTCTGAACAATCATCTTATAAATAAGCTTCTAGAATACCAACTGTTTGTGAACTGACATTACCATATATACCAAGTCAGAGACAAACGTAACACCAGAACAAATTGTATGTGTTAGACTGGGAGGCAGTTCAGATTATCATCTAAACTTAAGGGAATCTCCCATGAAAGCTATCCTGAGGCTCTGCCCTGGCTGGGTGGCTCAGCTGATTGGAGCGCTGTCCCGTACACCAAAAGGTTGAGGATAGATTCACAATCAGGGCACATGCCTAGGTTGAGGGTACAATCCCAGTCAGGGTGCATATGGGAAGCAATCAACTGATGCTTCTCTCTCTCTCTTTCTCAAAAATCAATAAAAAAACCCAACAAATCCTAAGGTGAGGATTTTGTTTAAACAAGCTGTCCTTAGGCTCCAATCAAAGGCACCAACCTTTAGATAAAAAAAAAAAAACTGCTGTAAAATAAAAATATGCTATGTAACTAATGTCCATGGATAAATGAGTGAAATGTCAATTTACTGTATACTAAATTCTACTCTAAAATTAATATTGCAACAAGATTGAGTGTATAAAGAAATGCATATGCCAATGAACAGATGAAGGCTTTTGACTCACCTTGACTGTTGATGGATACCTATAAAAGAACAAAAAAGCAACAGTGAATTATAAACCTCTCATCAATTGAGCAGTTTACTAGGACCAGCCTCACAGGATAGATGCAAAATCTCAGATCAGGGGTTCAGCTTTTCTAGTACCATGAACTAGTTGTAATTAATAGTTAAGAAATTTTACTGCTTAACTACTTTATTCTCCTTTATTTCAGATACATTAAAAAGCAGCATAATGTAATGGCTAGGAGCTGGGCTCTGGAGCCAAAGGGTATGGAATGAACCTCTACTACTTCCTAGCTTTTGTGCCTTCGGGTAAGTTTATTAATTAATCTAAGTCTCCGTTTCCTCATGTAAATAGTGATAATAATGAAGTACCTAATATACAGTATTGCTTTTAGACTGACACATTGTAACCACTCAACAAAGGTTGGCCAGTATTATTATTATTATAAATGAAATGGCAACTTACGATATATTTAAATTTAAGATCAGGACATAGTTTTAAAAGTTATCTCTCATATTTTCTTCTTCAATGTTGCTTCCCCATTTCTCAACTCCATCTCAAATGCCATAAGTCAGCTTAGAACATGCAATTATCAAATACATATAAACCACTACACAAATGAGATAAACAGCATTCTGAATTCTTCAAGCCCCACATAAGTCTTGAAAAATAAAATCCCTATTCTGGATGCCTGGCAATGGGTACCATAATATACTTTACCTCTTCATTTTCCTCATCCAGGTATTTTATCTGAATAGTGTTCAGATCAAATGAAACTTTTACCTGCAAATGAAAAGTACACAATATATGATCAAGATATCAAAAAGGTAGTTTGTAACAGAAACCTAGACCTTATTAAAGGATGGACATATTTCAGAACATAAACATTAAACATTTCCAATGGTTAAAAAACACACCATAAACAGTCAAAAGACAAACAATGAACTGGGGAAAATATTTTCAACTCATAAAATAGACAAAGGGTTAACATCTGCAATACATGAAGAGCATTTGCAAAACTGATAATCCTAAGATTAACAATCTAGGTAAAAGTGGGCAAAAATGTACAGAAATTTCATAGGAAAAGAAGATATGCCAAAAAAAAAACAAAAAAAGATATGCCAAAAAAAATACATAAAAAGAAGATATGCCAAAAAAAATACATAAAAATACATAAAGCTTAACTATGTTAAGCTTTAATGGTAGTCAGAACAATGCAAATTAGCCCTAGCTGGTTTGGCTCAGTGGATATAGCGTCAGCCTGTGGACTGAAGGGTCCTGAGTTTGATTCCAGTCAAGGGCACGTGCCTGAGTTTCGGGTTTGATCCCCAGTAGGGGGTGTGCAGGAGGCAGCCGATCAATGATTCTCCCTCATCATTGATGTTTCTATCTCTTTCTCCCTCTCCCTTCCTCTCTGAAATTAATAGAAAATATATTTAAAAAAAATAAAAGAACAATGCAAATTAAAGCAATGAAATGTCTGTCACCCCAACAGAATGGCAAAAAAAAAAAAATTCAAAGTCATAACGTCCAATATTGTCAAAAATTTATTTAGTGCACTGTAATATATTCCTGTGAGGTGCTACAATTGTTTGGCAATATTCATTAAAAATTAAAATCACATGTCTTGTGACCCATTAATCTCATTTTGAAAAACTTTATCCTATAGATCAGTGTATAAGTTATATACAAAGAGCTAGCCCCTGTGGTTTACTTTATAGTGGTTAAAAAACACACAACATCCTTTGACCTTGAGGACGTTATGCTAAGTGAAATAAGTCAGACAAAAAACAAATAATGTGTGATTTCACTTACATGTGGAATATTAAAAATAAACACACAAATGTACTCAGACACAGAGAACACATTGTGGTTGCCAGAGGCAGGGGGTGGAAAGTGGGTGAAATGGATGAAGGTGGTCAAAAGGTACAAACTTACAGTTAAAAATGTTGTAACTATGTATGGTGATAGATGTTAACTAGACTTATTGTTGGTATCCTATATAATAAAAGCCTAATATGCTAAGTGACTGCTCATTTGACTGGTCCACCAGTTGCTATGACCCGCATTGACCACCAGGGGGCAGACGCTCCAACTGGTAGGTTAGCTTGCTGCTGGGGTCCCACCAATCAGGACTGGGTGAGACGGGCCAGACACCACCTGGAGCCCTCCTACAGTCCCTCCCTGGCCCTGATTGTGCACTGGTGGGGTCCCTTGGCCTGGCCTGCGCCTCTCGCAATCCAGGACCCCTCGGTGCACGAATCCATGCACTGGGCCTCTAGTATATAAATACAGACTCATATTGTACACATGAAACTAATATAAAATGCCAATTACATTTCAATTAAAAAAAAACTATAATCTTTCAATAAGGAATGGTTAAGTTATAATAATACACCAATACAAATAATGTGGACAATCTATACTTTAAAAAAAAAAAAAAGAGCTTTGACTTCTTATCTAGTCACTGAAAACTATGTTTAAAATATACTTTTGGCCATAACTGGTCTGGCTCAATGGATAGAGCATCGGCCTGCGGACTGAAAGGTTTCAGGTTCGATTCCGGTCAAGGGCATGTACCTTGCTTGTGGGCACATCCCCAGTAGGAGGTGTGCAAGAGGCAGCTGATTGATGTTTCTCTCCCATCAATGTTTCTAACTCTCTATCCCTCTCCCTTCCTCTCTGTAAAAAATCAATAAAATATATTTAAAAAAATACATAAAATATACTTTTGGTTAAACAAAGCAAGCTGCGTACTGTAATATTTACAGTAGGATCCTAGTATGATATCTGTATGAACATGGCTGTTAATGTTGATTACCCCAGAGAGGTGGGAAGTGGATGGAGGGACATTAACTTTTTCTTTATATATGTTTGGACTCTCTCACTTCTATTTTTATTTATTATTTATTTATTAAAATGTATTTTATTGATTTTTCACAGAGAGGAAGGGAGAGGGATAGAGTTAGAAACATTGATGAGAGAGAAACATCGATCAGCTGCCTCCTGCACACCCCCTACTGGGGTTGTGCCCGAAACCAAGGTACATGCCCTTGACCGGAATCGAACCTGGGACCCTTGAGTCCGCAGGCCAATGCTCTATCCACTGAGCCAAACCGGTTAGGCTCACTTCTATTTATAATGGGTACATATTACACTTTTGTAATTTGACATTTACAATAAATTAAAAAGGCAAGCTGTCAGCTCATTTAACTACTAGGACAAAAGATTAACCATGTTTGATTTTCAGATTCTTTGACAAACAAGATCCAACTTCTACATAACCATCTGTCTGGGACAGTGTAGAGAAATTATGTGCAGAAAGACAGAGGACTAGATCAGACCATATTTTGTGGTCTTTCCACCATTTATTTTCCTTTTTAGTTGCCATAACACATAACCAATTATGAGGTTTATACTAACCAGGTAAAAGTAGGTTTTTACCAAAGTGTTTGTTAGATAAACAGTTATATAGGAAGTAAAACATTCACTACTGCAAACCAAGCAAGAGTACAAAGGGCAAACCAAGAGGAGGAAAAGCATTAACAAAAATAAACAAATTTTAAAAAAGGAATAAAAAAGGAATATATGTGCTGCTGTCTAAGCACCTGTAGTTTTTTTCTGCTTAACTTTGAGATAACCCCTGACCTAGCAATCAATTTTTTTTAAAAATATATTTTATTGATTTTTTACAGAGAGGAAGGGAGAGGGATAGAGAGTTAGAAACATCGATGAGAGAGAAACATTGATCAGCTGCCTCTTGCACACCCCCTACTGGGGATGTGCCCTGCAACCAAGGTACATGCCCTTGACCGGAATCGAACCTGGGACCCTTCAGTCCGCAGACTGACGCTCTATCCACTGAGCCAAACCGGTTTCGGCCAATCAATCCTTTTTAAAAATATATATATTTTACTGATTTTTTACAGAGAGGAAGGGAGAAGGAGAGTTAGAAACATTGATCAGCTGCCTCCTGCACACCCCCCACTGGGGTTGTGCCCGAAACCAAGATACATCCCATTGACTGGAATCGAACTTGGGACCTTTTAGTCCGCAGGCCGATGCTCTATCCACTGAGCCAAACCGGTTAGGGCAGTGGCTGGCAAACTTCGGCTCGTGAGCCACATGCGGCTCTTTGGTCCCTTGAGTGTGGCTCTTCCACAAAATACCACGTGCAGCGCACACGTACAGTGCAAATGAAACTTCGTGGCCCATGCGCAGAAGTCGGTTTTTGGCTCTCAAAAGAAATTTCAATCATTGTACTGTTGATATTTGGCTCTGTTGACTAATGAGTTTGACGACCACTGGGGTAGGGCAATCAATCAATTCTTGTAAAACATATTATACCCTTAATGGTTCACAAACCACAGTAACATATTTGCTCTCAAGCAAGAGAACATTCCTCTGGGGCCTGGTTAGGGTGGGGCCCACACCAATTCATTCCTCAGATTGTTTCTAAAATTAATAGGTTTTCTAAGTCCTATCTCACTTAAAAAAAAACAAAAAAATTCACCTTTCTAAACTCTTCAAAAGAAATTTATTTGTTCCCTTTACTAAGGCACATCTCCTATATAAATACTGAACTTTTGTCAAAAATAATTTTCCAAAAGGCTCAGAAATGGTAAATATGACAGACTTTGCAGCTAGGAAACAACACTGCTAAAAATAGCTACCTCTGGGGTGGAGGGAAATCTATGGTTAAAGGATACAGAAACAAAGTAAAATTAACGCTCACCATAGCTTCGACATCAGCCCAAGTTGTATTTTCTGGATCGGAAACCAGAAAGCTTTGAGTTTCATTTTTAAAACTCACATTTAAAGTAACCTGTGGTTCCATGCTGTGGTGCTAGAGTTGAGAGGAGAGAGGAAACATTAGAAAGAATGTAAATTGTATAAACATATTTCAACAAATATTTATGAGGATTTAATATAGGCTCAGCTAGGCTAGGAGGACACAGCAGTGAATGAAAAGACAATGTCTGCTCTTCTGCTACTTACAACCTAGTGGGTAGTTTAAAACAAATCTCAAGGTTAAATGTTTGCTGAGAGAATGTAAATTTTGGCCACATCCACATAAATCATCTAATAAAATCCTTTAGAATTTTCTGGAACTTCATAATGATTGGTTAATCCCTGGCCAGTGTGGCTCATTTGGTTGAGCGTGTCACCCCTTGGAACAAAAGGCTGTCATTGGATTCCCAGTCAGGGTACATGCCAGGATTTCGGGTTCAGTTGGGGTGCTATGGGAGCCAAGGGAACAATGTTTCTCTTCCTCTCCCCTCCTCTCTCTCTAAAAATATCAATAAAAACATATAATGATTAGTTAACTAAACAGATACCCATTATCTTCTAATATCAAGATAAGTAAATTGGATTAGGTCCCTACTGCCAGGGAATTTATATATATATTTTTAAAATATATTTTATTGATTTTTTACAGAGAGGAAGAGAGAGGGATAGAGAGTTAGAAACATCGATGAGAGAGAAACATCGATGAGCTGCCTCTTGCACACCCCCTACTGGGGATGTGCCCGCAACCAAGGTACATGCCCTTGACCGGAATCAAACCTGGGACCTTTGAGTCCGCAGGCCGACGCTCTATCCACTGAGCCAAACCGGTTTCGGCGGGAATTTATATTTTTACTAGAGGCCCAGTGCATGACATTTGTGCACTTGGGGTGGGGGAGGGGGTGTCCCTCAGCCCAGCCTGTGCCCTGTCGCAGTCCAGGAGCCCTCGGGGGATGTCCGACTGACGGGGTTGGGGCGGGGGAGGGCCTAAGCTGCAGCGGGACATCCTTAGTGCTGCTATGAAGGTGTGACAGGCTCCACTCTCCAGCCATCAGCCCAGTTTGTGGCTGAGCAGCGCTCCCCCTGTGGGAGCGCACTGACCACCAGGGGGCAGCTCCCGCGTTGAGCGTCTGCCCCCTGGTGGTCAGTGCACATCATAGAGACCACTTGTTCCACCATTTGGTTGATTTGCATGTTACCTTTTTAATATATTTTATTGATTTTTTACAGAGAGGAAGGAAGAAGGATAGAGAGTTAGAAACATTGATGAGAGAGAAACACCAATCAGCTGCCTCCTGCACACCTCCTACTGGGGATGTGCTTGCAACCAAGGTACATGCCCTTGACCAGAATCGAACCTGGGACACTTGAGTCCGCAGGCCAACGCTCTATCCACTGAGCCAAACCAGTTAGGGCCCCTTTTATTATATAGTATATTTTTATAACTTGAAAACAACATCCTACACTTTTCTTGGAAAAGAAGTCTTTTTATAAATTGAGCAACCCAGCTTTTCTATATTACATCAATTTTAACAACTTAGAGGCCAAAACACTAGCCAAGAAACTACACTGAGGTAGCATTCAACACCCTTCATTCAAGTTCACCTGTTTTTTGTAGTCTCTTTTACAGAAAATTTCAAACATACATAAAAGTGTAGAGTAATGAACACTTCTAACTAACAATGATCAATTACAGGTTACCCTCACTTCAACTATACTCCTACACATCCCCAAACCCTTCAATGTGGATTGACTATAGTCAACTAATGTTTTAAGCAAACTATAGCAATTTAATTTTTACACTTGATTTTAGTCTAAAGGCCAATAAGTGATAGCAATCTAATTTTTTCAAAAAATTATTATGGGAAAATTTAAACCTATACAAAAAGAGAGCCCTAGCCGGTTTGGGTCAGTGGATAGAGCATTGGCCTGGGGACTAAAGGGTCCCAGGTTAGATTCCGGTCATGGGCACATGCCCAGGTTGCAGGCTCAATCCCCAGGGGTGGGGAGGGCGGGCAGGAGGCAGCCAATCAATGATTCCATCATTGATGTTTCTATCTCTCCATCTCCCTCCCTCTCTGAAATCAATAAAAATATTTTAAAAAAGAAGAAAATAGATTGCCCAGATGGTATAGTGTCAGGAACCAAGAGTCGGTCAAAGGATTAACTCTGATCTTCAGTAAGTTACTGTAACTAGGCCCACTTCCTCTTGCCTGAGGACAAAGCATTTCTTCTGTAGCCGCCCTTCAACCGCCACACCCTTTATCTATAGTTACGACTTTAGCCGATTATCTAGGTCAGCCCCCACCCCTCCTAGGCATCCACCCTTCTAGAAATCACATATAAGGAACGCTGTAAAAATAAAATTTTGAGGCTTGATCAGAATCCCTTTTGTCTTGCCTCCATTCTTTGCGTCCCTTGTCTGTTTCTCATTCTCTTAGGTGCGCCGCCTCGGTACCCCCGTTAGAAGACCCCGCAGGTCGGGGAAAGTATAGCTCAGTGGTTGAGCGTCCCCGACCCATGAATCAAGAGGTCACCAGCTTGATTCCTGGTCAAGGCATAAGCCTGGGTTGCAGACTCTATCCCCAGAAGGGGGCGTGCAAGAGGCAGCCAATGGATGTTTCTTTCTCATCAATGTTTCTTTTTATACTTCTCCCTTCCTCTCTCTCTAAAAATCAATAAACACATATTATAAAGAAAAAGAAGAGATTAATATTTAATGAACCCTATGGGCTCAACAGCTATCTTCCATAATTAACATTGACTCAGGACTCATCTTTTTACAGCAATACCCTTTTCCTATTGGATTATTCTGACCCTGACAGACAGCCATCATTTCTTTAAAAAAAAATTTTTTTAATTGATTTCAGAGAGGAAGGGAGAGGCACAGAAACATCAATGATGAGAGATAATCACTGATTGGTTGCCTCCTGCAAGCCCCCCACTGGGGATTGAGCCTGCAACCTCGGCATGTGCCCATGACCAGAATTGAACCCAGGACCTTTCAGTCCGAAGGCTGATGCTCTATCCACTGAGCCATACCAGCGAGGGCCATCATTTCATCTATAAAATAATTATGTACCTCTAAAAGATAAGAATTTAAAAAACAACCATAATACTATTATCATGCCTAAGTTAACAATTCCTTAAAGGACTATCTATTCTGATAAAGTTGTTTTTACTTGATTAAAAAAACTTTTATTTATTGATTGATTTTAGAGAAAGAGCATGGAAAGAGGGAAGAGAGATTTATTTTTTCATTTACTTATGCAGATGCATTCATTGGCTGATTCTTGTATGTGCCCTGACCTGGGTTTGAAGCCAAAACCTTGGGGCCAACGCTCTAACCAACGGAGCTACCCTGCTACAGCCTGTAAAAACAGCCTGTTTTTACTTAAGGATTTTGTTTACTGATGAGTTGTTAGGTTGGTTTGTTTTTATGACTTTAATAAGCATCTACAAAGAGCCAGATTCTGATCCAGGCACAAAAGATAGATGAACAAGATTAAGCCCCCAGAAGTTTACAGCATAAAGGAGCACAAGGGTTGAAAAGAATGGGTTCCAGACATATTACTAGTCATTTAACTGTGAACAAGTTATTTAACCACTGAGCTTCAATTTCTTAATCTGTAAAATAGGTCTAATATCTCTGCTTTGACAACCTCACAATGTTATCATAAGAACCAAATAAAAATGTGTGTGCAAGTTCTTTGAAAATGTTACTCAAATGTAAAATTATGATAAATAAATTTTTAGAATCTAAAATAGTCCTGTTTTCCACAGTATAATGTACTGTCCTATGAAACAATACAAGGTCATTAAAAAGGACCTTGAAGGTTTGATTAAGGATTTTTTTAAAATCCAAAAACAATTATCCCCCATTTTAAAAAATTCTTTGTCTCCACCTAGAGTCAAGTTCATCACCAAAATAATACCGGTTTCTAGCAACCCTGCTGACTTCTAGTCATATGGAATGCAATTTTGGGGGTCCTTAAAACTTGAAAAGAATTCCTGTCAACACCCCAGAATCTTGTGCAAAAAAAAAATTAGGGAAATGAAGTGATTGATTCAGTCTTCCAAAAGTAGGGGACTCTGAAACAGTCTGACTTTTCAACTTCGGAGAAACACACTTCCACACTTTTCAGAGTCCAGAGGACACTAATCTTCCCTCCCCCTCCCCCTTTTCTCAAATTACACAATTGGAAATTAGTTTAGATACTTTGGAGCTCATCCAGCTGAGCGGCTGACTGAGAAAACAGGAAGTGGGGGAGGCTAGCTTTGCTGGATCACATCCAGGTCTTCGTAAAGAACTGCCTATTTCCGTTTGGCTTATGTGTAAAAAAAATTCTTTTAGCAAGAGCATTCATCTTGAACTTGTGGAAAACACCAAAGCTATGGATATGGTTAGACCCATCTGTCCTTGCAGTTTAAGCCAGTCAAGTCAGGGAGCTGGGGCCCAGGCCTTCAACTTTAATTAACTGGCATCATAACTTCGTGCCACTGACTCACCTTTGCTTGGCACAAGTCAGCTTTTCCCCTATGTCGAATTTTTTTCAGGAGGCCAAAAACCTCTTTAATGAAACAGGCCTGGGAACCTGAGCTTGGATTACTGTCTCCACCAGAGGCTTGTACAGATATCCCGGACATTAAAATGTGTGACCTGGAAAGCTAAGTGTTTGGACCTGGAAAGCTGGGTGTTTGACAAAATAAAATAAAATAAAAATGGTACCTTTCTAATACCAGAGTTCCCTGACCAAGGAGACTTACGAGATTCTTAAAAGGAAGGGTTGGGGTCGAGGAGGCTCTGTATTGTTGTGTTTTGTTTTTCCTTGCGGACTTCATTTTAGTCTTCCAGTTATCCTTTCCTAGCATTCCATGTCCCCCAAACAGTGTCACCCTCCCCCCACCCCCCCACCCCGCCAGGACTCTCTCGTTTTCTTTACCTAGGCCCTCTTTGTGCCGGTGAGTCTCGGCCTTCCATCAGCAAAAGCCGGCCGTTCTCAGCCACGGACCCTCCATCCCACCGGCGGCATCCGCCCCCTCGGCCCCTCAGAACACGAACGGCTCTCCCCTCCAGTCACTGAAAAGAACCGCTGCCCCCAGACATGGAAAAAGTCGCCCCTCTTCTTGACAGGACTCCTCCCTTGAACTTCCCCAAGCCCTCTCAGGGCGACGTGACCCCACCCCCAGGTAATCGCAGCGGCTTCCTTACCAGCTTCCCGCCCCCGGGGGGCGCCTGCCAAAGGCCAGTGCAGGGACCGTTCGCTGCCAGCTCTGCTGCTACCCCTGCGGGGTGAATCTTAACATGGCGGATAGAGACAGAGGCTAGTCCCCAGTTTCTGAGTTTCCGACAAGATGATTGGCTCTTACTACTTGTCCCTCAAAACTACCACCCTATTGATTGGTCGAGGGCGCGTTTGCGGGGGCTGGGCAAGAGCTGCCTGAACCGCACAACAATAATAAACACTGGGGATGAGGGGCGGAACTACGAGTGCGCAGCCGTGGGCTGGAACCGCAGTCCCCTTCCCAGGCAAATTCTGCGCCCACGGCGTTCCCTTAGGTCACTGACCTAAAGGACTACTTACTCGAGATGCGAGGGGCTGGATGGGAATTGTAGTCTTCCTAGGACTTGTAGGTTCTTCAGCTTATTCTCCTCTCTTAAGATGCGAAAACATAACATTCCAATCCATATCTGTTGACGTGAGAAGCGTGCGAAGCTCTTCACTCTATTACCTGGGCTGCCCTGAGAATCGCGCTCGCTTCCAGTGTCGGAAGCTCCTCTCCATAGGACTACAGTTTCCAAGGAACACTGTGGCGAAGGTCTTTCGGTCCGCAATGCATGCTGGAAATCGTAGTTTTTTTTGCCTGCAATCCTTTTATTTACCTAAACTAGAGACTTCCATTGCGGCGGGAAGGGGGAGGTAACGAGACCTCTCCTTGCGAGTGTGTCGGCACTACCTTGCGTTCAATTCGGGCCTCAGCGAGTCTGACCCCGGGACGGCAATCTCTGTGACGTAATAATAAGCGGTCTCTGGAAGCGTTGAGGTGAGAGGGCGGGCGCCTAATGGAAAACTCCGGGAGAATTCCTTCTCTTCCGTCTCTCACCAATTACGTAACAGGGACAGAATGGCTGGCCAATTGGAAGCCCCTAAAAGACTCTTGGCTCTTTCAGCTCCGCCCTTCCGTAAACGTGTTTCGATCTCGCGTTCTGAGAGGCTCTGGCTCAGCCGCGGCGGCCGGTTTCCGTGGCAACGGAAAAGCGCGGGAATTACGGATAAATTGAATCTGCGACCGCGCGCCTTAAGCTGGCGGAGCAGTCTCAACCGAGGACGGTCGGGGGGGTGCTTTTTCAGACAACTGGGTTCCTGGCCCGGGAAAGCCCAGACGCTTTGATCAGAGTAGAGGTGAGAGAACTTTGGGGAAGGGAGTGGGCCCAGGGGGTGCTCGGGCGGACAGGCTAGAAACAGGCGTGCAGAGAGTGGGGGAGGGAACTTCTGAAGGACAGCAATGTGGGTGTTATCTGGCTGGGGCTAGCGGGAGGGTGGGACCCGAGGAGCCTAAGAAGTTGAGAATGGGATAATCGTGGGGGAGGGGTGCACTTTGTGGGTCGCGGGGTGGGGGAGGCACCGAGAATAAGGAAGGGGAGTGTCCGAAGGGGAATCCAGATGATAGCTGGAACGTGTTTTGAGGGCGACACTGTAATGTAAAAGAGGAGTTGGTGTAAGTGAGAAGGGGACCCTGCTGAAGAACAGGGGCAGAAATGTGTCTGGGAAGAGGAGGAGACAGGATTCTGTGGAAGGGAGAGCCCTGAAGAACTGTATTCAGATACGTTTCCGAGCAGAGACTAGACCGAGGAAAGTGGAGGGGCATTACTCATCACAGAGGCTGCCGGCATTGATGTGCCCGAGGCTCCTGAGATGGGTGCAAGCCAGTGGGAAACACTGGGGGAAGGACAGGGGTGGCGAGCCTTGGTTGGTGTTGGTTTTGTTTGTGTTGATTATGGTTTTATGCAAGAAAAAGAAAACAGCCAGGATGACTGGAGAAGTTTGAGGCTATCGCCACGCATCCAGTCACCCCACTGTGGCTTTCCCTTGCTTGGAGAAAGGAAGAGACCAAAGGGAAGTGGAAGGAAATGGTTGGAGGCTATATGTGAAAAAATAAGGAATTTAAAGTGATCTGAATTACAATGAAAAACTTAGAATGTTAAAAAATAAGGCTTTTGTTATTATAGTTTTATGGTTGGCATAATTCTAAAGCACTCTGATCTTAAATTTCTCTTATTTAAAAAAACAGAGGCCCGGTGGTGCATTGGTGGGGTCTGGCTGAAACCAGCTCTCTGACATCCCCCAAGGGGTCCCAGATTGCGAGAGGGCACAAGCCAGGCCGAGAGACCCCATCTGTGCACGAATTCGTGCACTGGGGCCTTTAGTATATAGATAGATACACATATAGACAAATAACCAGGTTTGTTTATGTGTTAAAGTTCATTGTAACAGGGAGAGATGGATTTATGTGCCGATCGAGTTGAAGAAGTTCAAAATGTCCTTAATGCTATGCAGAAAATCTTAGAGTGTCCAATCTGGTAAGTCAACAGAATTTATTAATTTGAGATTTTACCTTATATGATTATATCATATGCAAATGAATAGACTTGACCTTACATAGTAAGGAGAAAAAATTATAATGTCTGTTAAGATTAGGCTATTAGACTGGCTGTTGTGGCTCAGTGGTTGAGCATTGACCTATGAACCAGGAGGTCATGGTTCAATTCCAAGTCAGGGCACATGCCTGCATTGTGGGCTCAATCTCCAGTGTGGGGCATGCAGGAGGCAGCTGATTAATGATTCTCTCTCACCATTGATGTTTCTATTTCTCTCTTACTGTCTCTCCCTTACTCTCTGAAATCAATACAAATATATCCTAATATATAAAAACCCTGGGTCTGTCATATCCGCAATGATTGGAGACTTGATCTAACGCCCAGGCTGCGTGCGCAGCAGGCTCTGGTGGGTGGGAACTTGTGGCAGCAGAGACAGGGACTGGGAAGGTAGGGCTGGCACTCACACTTACTCACAACCGAACACATGCACAGACACACCCAGCGCCCACCAGCTCACAGCCTTTTCTCCCTTTCTTTCCCTCCCTCACAGCTCGCTCTTGGAGCATCTCTTAGAATGAGGAAACAAAACAGACTGGGCTTGAAGGGGCCTTGGATGGAAGGGAGGGCAGGCAGAGGGTGGAGAGGCCCCTACTGGCGCTGCCCCCTCCCAGTCGGGAAAGAGGAAGAGGAACACAGGAAGGCAGGGAGGCCTGGAGGACTGCTGAGAAAAACAAAGAGAGACAGAGATTGGGCAAGATCAGGCCAGCAGGGTAGGGCAGTTGGGGGCAACCAGGTTGGCATGGGAGGGCAGTTAGGGGTGATCAAGCAGGCAGACAGGTGAGAGTTTAGTAGCCAGTGGTCCCAGATTGCGAGAGTGATGTCTGACTGGAATTGGGCCTAAACCAGTAGTTGGACATTTCCCAAGGGGTCCCCGATTGCAGAGGGTGCAGGCTGGGCTGAAGGGAACCCCCCACCCCTGTGCACAAATTTTGTGCACTGGGCCACTAGTATTTAAAATAAATAAATAAATAAATTGGAAAGCTGCAACTATTGCTCCTTATCTTGAACAAAGGAGAGTAAATTTAAGTAAAATGTCTCTTGTGCTTCATGAAAGTTATTTATCATATTTGGAGTCAAATAAGACTAAAGAAAATGCAAGTTGTGTTTTCAGAGAAATACAAGATTTATAATTAACCCTACTCTCCCTTGCCCTTCAACATTTCAGCCAAACAAAAACAAGAGCTAACTGAGATTTATAGCCGAATTTATGAAACACAAGAGTCAGAGAAGCAGGAAATGGCAATTGGGGAAAAATTGCTCTTGGAAAGTCATAAAACTTGTAATTATAGAGTGATTAAAAAGTCCTCAATAGTGTGGCATTTGGGTCCATTTATTTTATATTTCCACAGAAAATTAAACCAGCAATTAAAAAACCTCAGATACATAAAAATTAAAGATGTAAGATGAGAAAGTTAATGCTAAATTTTCATTTTGGTCAAATACTGTATATTTTACAGCTGATATATTTTTTAAATCTGTTTTCTATTAAAAATACACTTAGGTTTTTTAACTAAAATTGTGCAGCCTAGTCATTGTTTAATGCATTTAAATGGGAAGTTCTAGGATGGGAATCATATCTACCTCACTTTTTTTCTTTACAGTGCCCAGAACAGTACAGTTTGCTGTTATGTCTTAATAGTTTCTGATTGTGACTGGAAACAGTGTTACTTATGGTAGCTGTAAAGTAGGTTTCTAGCATTATTTAGGTCTCGAAAGCTAAAATTCCTTCTTTTGGCCTCTAATTCACTTTTGGCATTTATGTCTGATAATTGGTAGTTCTTTCTAACGTTTTACATAGGACTATATAAAATTCTTGACTTTCTAAAGAGTTTTTAAAATGTGTATCCTGGTGGGTGGTTGTTATTTTTGGAACCTAATCTATAGCTGCTTCTTCTAATCACATATCTATTTTGGAACCTCAAAATGTAGGCATGTAGTTAGGCCTAAAGTATTGACTGGTTTAAAAAGTGTTTTTAATATTTGAGCACTTTTTTTTTTTTTAACTCTCACCTGAGGATATTTTTTCATTACTTTTAGGAGGAAGGGGGAGGGAGAGAGAGAGAGAAACATCGATTGGTTGTTGTCAGAGCACGCAGCAGGAGCCCCGGCGCTCTGAGTGGCTTTGAGTTCATGTACGCTTCTAAATTCTCCCATCTGGCTACACAGGGCTGGTTCTTCTTCAAACCCTGCCCACTGTGCTAACTGTTGGGAACTTAGTCCAAGTTCCTCCTTTATCCTCTGCTCACTAGTAACAGGTGTTGGGTCCGAGCCCCTCTGCCTGAGGTTGTGGGTATATAAGAATGAATCTTTATTGCTGAAGCCAGTGGCCATATAGCCATCAGACAAGAACAGTCCTCACAGCAAAGTCCATCCAGGTATGTAGCCGGACACCGGTGAACATAAATCTTTCCCATAAAGCAGCATCAGTCTGTGTACCCACAGCTATTATCTGAGCAGCCACATGCTGCCTCCTAGACTCACCGCCTCACATCATAGTGGTAACTGAGCTCCCCGGCTCAGCAGCTTCTCCTGTCTCTCCTGCCCAGCTGCTCTCTCTTGCTCTCTCTAGCAGACTTCTTCACATACTTCATCCTGGCTGCTCTCTCTCCATACTCCAGCAGACTTCTCTCGCCTTAGCTGACTAGACTGGTCAGAAACCTACTTTTATAGTATTTAGATAAAGAAGGCTTCTTGCCAATAGTTACACCAATCATATCGGCTACTGAGGGCACAGTGTACCACGTGTCCTTACACCCGCTCATGGTATCTTGGTCTGATTAGGATTCCCAGGCTCAGAGTCCTTGAACATCCCGTTTAGGCTCATGCCCAGAGCAGCCTTTGGCCATTCTGGTATATTGACAACAAGGCCTCTGTGCTCCCACAGTTGTCTTCTGTATGTGCCCTGCCTGGAATCTAACCCACAGCCTTTTTGGTGTATGGGATAACACTCAACCAACTGAGCTACCGGCCAGGCTCTAGACACTTTCATAGTAAACATTTACTATCATCAGGACCTAGAAGAGGACATGGTAATTTTTGTCTTTTCATTCCTATTCCCTCTTCAAGCTTTTCCTTCAACATTTACTACTTTTTTCCATATTGGAGTTTTCATCTGTTTAAAGTTTGTTTAGAGTATGTTTGTATAGTTTGGCTTATAATTACTATACTGAAATATAATTATTTCAGAATTGAGTCAATGGTGAGAAGGAAAGCCATCTGGTGTAGCTAAATCCACTTTCTTTTACTGAGAATGTTTTTGATATCTAGCTTATCTGAGGAATAGTGATTTGGTAACAAATCAGAATGGGGTTTTTTTTCAGGTTGTTGTTTTAAATCACATTCAGTCCCAATAATACTACTAACATTATACACGTCATCTCAGTTGGAAACATTTTCCCAAGTAGCTTTTAATTTTATTCTCACAATTGCCTGAAGAGACTGGTAGAGTGGGTGACAGTTTCCTTATAGGAAACTGAGGTTTAGTCAGGTAGGGTGCTTAGCCTAAAGAAATCTGGTAGTAGAATCTCAGCCTTCTGACTTAATGTGGTATTTTTCTTTTCTTCCCGTGCTGCATCAGAAACCCCACGATTATAAGAGTTATGTTACCAAACTCTTGACAACCAGGCTATTTTGACACTTTCTGCTTCATTTATCAAAACTTCTATTAATTTTTTTCATTTTTACTTTTAATTTCCAGGACTGATCTTTGAATGCTATTTTCCTTCCCCCCCCCCCCCCCCCAGAAGGGTCATGTTTACTGATTGCCTTCTCCCTGCTTTACCCCTGTTTCCTATAAATTTCTTTTTTTCTATAAGTTTCTTCTGGTGTTTTTATTTTTATTATTTTTTATTTTTGGTGCCCTGACCAGGAATCAAACCTGGTATCCTTTAGTCTGCATGCCAATGCCCGATCCACTGAGCCAACCCGGCCAGGGCTGTTTTGTTGTTGTTGTTTTTTTAATGTTTATTGATTTCAGAGATAGGAAGGGAGAGAGAGAGGAGAAACATCAATGATGAGAGAGAATCATCATTCTGCTGCCTCTTGCACGCCTCCTACTAGGGATCAAGCTCACAACCTGGGCATGTGCCCTGATCAGGAATTGAACCCTGACCTCCTGGTTCATAGGTCAATGCTTAACCACTGAGCCACACCATCCTGGCTCCATTGATTTTATATATAGAGTGGAAGGGAGGGAGAGGGAGAGAAACAAATCAATGTGAGAGACATCAATTGTGGCTTGGTACTCTAACCACTGAACCAGGGCTCTTCTCAAATCCTAAATAATAAAAGTGTAATATGCTAAGAGTCCAACTGATAGGTTGACCATTCAGTTGACCGCTCAACCAGTTGCTATCATGCCCACTGACCACCAGGGGGAAGACGCTCAGACCTGTAAGTTAGCTTGCTGCTGGGATCCGGTGGATCAGGACTGGGCCAGAGGGCCAGACACGCCCTGGAGCCCTCCCGCGGTTCCTCCCTGGCCGGTTGGCCAACCTCCTACAGTCCCTCCCCGGCCAGCCAGCTCCAATTGGCCCCAGTCGGGGCCAGCCGGCCAACCTCCTGTGGTCCCTCCCCGGCTGGCTGGCCCCCATCAGCCCCCTTTGGGCCTGGGCGAGGTGGCACTGATAAGCCTTGATTGCCAGCCAGGCCAAGGGGCCCCACCTGTGTACGAATTCATGCACCAGGCCTCTAGTTTTTAATATTTGTCTAAAATTATTTCATTTTCTTTAGTTAGCTTATTACATCATTTTTACAAAGTAATCACAAAGCAAACATCATGTACCTTTTGAAGTGATGTAATAGAAGTACACAGTACCTAAAAGTGTTCTTGCCAAAAAATTGTTTTTGCCAAAAAATGGAACCTGAATTTGATCGAGCCTGTAGAGACTAGAGGAACATGTTAAATCACACAACATAGCGTTACAATCAGCAAAATCCAGAATGTGGGAAATTCTACAAGTCAAATGACCTAGTTTTTTGTTGTTGTTTTTTTAAATATATTTCATTGATTTTTTTTTTTTTTTTTTTTTTACAGAGAGGAAAGGAGAGGGATAGAGAGTTAGAAACATCGATGAGAGAGAAACACCGATCAGCTGCCTCCTGCACACTCCCCCACTGGACACGTGCCCGCAACCAAGGCACATGCCCTTGACCGGAATCAAACCTGGGACCCTTGAGTCCACAGGCCAACGCTCTATCCACTGAGCCAAACCGGCCAGGGCTCAAATGACCAAGTTTTTTAAATAAGTGATGGGGGTGGGGAGAGAAGGGAAAATATAGAATAAAAGAGACTTGAGACATATCAACCAGAGACAATGTGTGGATCTTGTTTGGATCCTGATTTACATAGATTCAATTAAACTTTTATGAGACAGTGAGGAAAATTACAACATTAATTATATATTAGGTGGTATCAAGGAAATTATTTTTTAGGAGTAATAATGGTTTCATGGTTATGCTAAAAAAGTCTTTCTCTTTTGAAAATATGTTCCAAAATATTTATACATGAAGTTATATGATGGCTGAGATTTATTTTCAAATAATCTGGGCTTTGGGTGGTTGTCAGCCATGGACAAAAATACTATTGGCTGTGAGTTGATAATTGTTGAAACTGGGTGGTACATGGAGGTCATTTTACTATTTCATTTGTGTAAATGCTTGAAATTTTCCATATGAAGAAATTAAAAAGGCAATCACATGCAAAAAAGAAGTGCTGTCCGGGAATCCAAAAGAAATACAAGAAGTTTTTGTCTTTGTGGAGCTTAAAGTCTAGTCAAAATATAGGATATGCACCCACTGATAGCTCTGAAAGTGTATCAGTGAAACCTACTACTAATTGATATGAAGTGATATCAACTAATCTTTTAAGTGCTATAGGTCATGTAGAATATTGAAAAAAGTAATATATATTCTGTTTTGATGTCTGAAAGCTCAGTGGGAATAAGGATCATATTCTCGGCTGTATTTTTGGCTCCTGGCACAGCAGACATTTAATAAGTATCTATTGAATGAACTTAAAACCTTACCTTGGCTTAGTTATAACCACTTAAAGTTGACTTCTAAGAATAAATATTTGTTTTTAAATAAATTATTGAACTGCATTTATTTTCTTTTTCTTTTTTCCCTACCCTTCTAGTCTGGAGTTGATCAAAGAGCCTGTTTCTACAAAATGTGACCACATATTTTGCAAGTAAGTTCGAATGTTTTATGTGGCTTCATTGTTACCTTTTGTGCTTATCCTTCGTAACAGAGGAAACACCCAAATTTAAAGAAGCTTTAGCTTCTTTAATTAAGTAAAAAAGAAAAATCCAACTCGATTTCATTCTGTCTCAGAGAATACACAGAAAGTCACCATGCGTTGGTTTTAGCCATAGTTCCTGGTAAAATATTGGCATATTTAGTGGGAAATCAACTCACTTTGAACAGCTGTTTGTTTTTTGTGTCCATGGGGAAAGCAGATTGCAAGCAATTGTGCAATAAACAAATTATGTTTCAACCTTGCCAGTTTCTCTTTTCTGTACATTCTGCATGTCCCACTTTTCCCCTTCTAAGATTCAGGTTTGCCTGCTTCATAATCCTTGTAAAGATAGGAAAGGATCTGATATCAGTTTATATTTGGCTAAAATTCATTCATACAATGATTCCAGTTACATTGCCCTTTGAAATGAAAATGCTTCTTTTCTTTTTAATCTTTATTGTTGAAAGTATTACATATGTTCCCCCTTTTCCCCCACATGAAAATGTTTCTTGGTGAAGAATTCCAGAAAAAGTTTGATAGGTAATTTGGTGGAACAAGGGGGTTTTTTCCTTTCCCTGATGTTAAGCTATGATTGAGACTTTTCCTGAATGCCAATTAATTAGTTTTTAAGTATTTTTTTTCTTTTTCAATTGACAAAACATGTCCCTTATAATGAGTTTAACTAGCACAAAAGGTTATATGATGCAAAGTATATTTACATCCTAATCTCAAATCCCTGCCTTCCTCTTTTCCCTTTCCAGAAACAACTACAATGATCAATTTCTTATATATCTTCTCGGGAATTTTTAAATTTTAAGAGTTTTAGCTTGGGATTTGTTGGTTTTCATGAATGTCCTAGAATTATATTCAATTTTAAGTTCAACTGTATTAAAAACTGGGCATTTGCAGTTTTGGGGAAAGGCAGTCAATAATTTTTATCAAATTCTTAGTGTGTTTCCATAACCTAAAAAATGTGAAAAGCATCTGGCATTAAGGATAATGAGGGCTGGCTGGAGCTGAGGGAAACCTGTTCACTTTGGAGGGACATCCTCTGAGCACTAGTCTGCCAGCTGGCTGGCTCCTTCCTTCTATATTCTGTATTCTTCCCATTCATCTGTCCTAACAAGGGTCTAGAGCCCATTTCCACTGTCTCTCACCCCTTTCTCATGTCACCCCACTGATCTAGATCTCTTCCCAACGGCTTCTTTCTGATTCCTCAGGCCCTTCTCCTTGTTCAGGTGCCAGGGCAGCTCAGCTTCCTTTCTCTGCCTCAGGGATTTTTAGTTTTGTGGCCTCTAGAGGGAAGCGTCTCAAACTATCTATAGTATAGGACCAGTTTCTTCATAGATTGATTCTTTTGTAAAACAAAATGTGAAAGTCCCAGTATTTAAAAGATTACAGATAGTTAAACATTCATTACTTTGAGAACTGGTGGAAGAAGGAAATTACAGATAGAGAAAATAATATGAGCAAAGGTATGCAGAAAAGAAAGTAGACTATGTCCAGAAAAAAGAAGCTTAACTTTCCATATTTGTTTACGAGTTGTGTGAGAAGAGGAAGGAGCCCCTTAAAGGGGAGATGACATTTGCAGGAGGAGGTGGACGGGATTGGAAATAGAAAATGACTGCAAGAGAAAGAAATAGTTGTTATTCATAAGCAGTGATGAAGGAAAAGTAGAATAATTCTACAGAAAGACTTTTGAGGTAGAGCAGGAGGAGTTGAGGTAGTTTTGAAAATATGTATATATTTTTTATTTCAGAGAGGAAGGGAGAGGGAGACAGATAGAAACATCAATGATGAGAGAGAATCACCAATTGATCACCCCCTGCATGGGATCGAGCCCACAACCTGGAGCACAGGTCCCGATTGGGAATCAAACTGTGACCCAGACCCACCCTACCCCCCGATTCACAGGATGAGGCTCAACCACTGAGCCACTGAGGTAGTTTGAGCTCAATGAAGTTGGAGGTAAAGACATCTGTTGAGATTGAAAGGGTTAAAGTTGGCAACTGGGGGAGAGTGAGAAAGGCTTGCAGCTCCTTATATGGAGAATATGATAAGCAGAAGAAGTAGCCATATTTTTAAGTACTATATTAGAATTAAAAGCATAGTATAATACTCATGTGACAGATCAACTTTTTCATGAAACCTCTTCTGTAATACCTTTACAATCTGAATAATGCCTTGATCTCTATGTCAGAAAACGGGGGAAAATACCCCAAGTATTAATTATATTTTCTCAGGGTAAACTATAATTGCTAATGATAAAATAGCTTCATTGACTGAGGTAAGCTTATAGTTCTGAAATCTTTCATGAGATATACAAAAGAGATAATAGTATCAGTCTAAAAAAAAATTACTTAAGTGATTCATGAATTGCCTTGCAATTTCCAAGAAACAAATGAATTGTGTGATACTGTTTGGAAGATCTAGGACCATATTGTCCAAAAATATATAATATGAAAAATAAGTGTAATTTAAATATTCTAGTAGCCATATTACTAAAAAGTTTTTAAATTATCCTATATAATAAAAGCTTGATATGCAAATTGTCCCCTTGGGTGGTCATTTGACTGGGAGTTGGACCGCTCGCTAAGATGTGCTCTGACCACCAGGGGTTGGCGCGGAACATGGTGGGCATTGGCGATGTGGTGCTGGCAGTGGGTGGGCCCTGAGGAGAGCAGGACTGCAGTGGAATGGTGGAGCAGGTGAGCGGGTGGCTCCAGGTCAAGGCAGGTGCGAGGGGGCGGGGTAATCACCCCGCAGACATTGACCAGTGGTGGCAATGGGGGGAGGGGCCGCCTGGCTCCCAGGCGCTGAGGGTGCCAGGCAGGCCCTGGCCGATCGCCCTGCAGGCAGGATGGTAGAGCAGGTGTGGGGGGCGGCACCAGGCCAAGGCAGGGTGCCAGGTGGGGCTGCGGGGCTCATGAGCTGAAACTGAGAAGCTGGGGGTGCGAGCTGGGGCCCGACCTCCGCAGGACCCCCCACCCCCAGGGACCACACCCGTGCACGAATTCATGTACCGGGCCTCTAGTAATATTATATATATATATTTTTAACCCAATTATGACCAAAATTTTACCATTTCAATATAAAATATATTAATGAGGTATTTATTTGACATTCGTTCTTAGTATTAAGTTTTCGAGAGCCTGTGTTTTTCCATACTTACAGTACATCTTTGTTCAGACTAGCTGCATTGCAACTGCTTAGTAGCCACATGTGTCCAGTGGCTGCTGTATTGGACAACACAGCTCTAGGAACTTACTACTCAAAGTGGGACTCATGAACTTGCAGTACCCATATCACATGGGAACTTTCTAGAATCTCAGCCCTACTCCTAACGTGCTCAGTCAGGATCTGCATTTTAACAAGATTCTTATACAAAGTCTGGGAAGCAGTGTTCTGGAATGATGACCTTCCTATACACTTATTTGGAGGATAGTAAGAGGGACCAGACCAGGGATGGCTGAGGTCTAAGGATCAGAAAGAACCAAGTAAGGCAAATCTTGGAGTCAGCTAAGTGAGGAAATACAGATAAGTGGTGAGTTCATATTAGGGAGGTTTGATGGCTAGATATATTACATCATAGTATCAGGGAATTTTGGAGTCTAGCAATGGTTTGATATGTCAGTGGTCCAGAAGTAGTCAAGAGATGGATATTCTAGCATATGCTAGTAGATCAAACATAGCGTCTCAGGAGTCTAGCAGCAGAAATAAGCAGAAGTTCAAAGTGGTGGTTATAAGGGAAGAAAAATATGGATACAGCCATAGGAGGCTAAGGGTTAGGGGTGAGACTTGTCCCTAGAAGACAAGAGCCTTGAACCATGGGGTTGCAGTACCAGGCAAGGAGCCTAGGCATACTCACCCAGATGAAGAGCTTAGGATAGATTCTTAATTGTTGAAACTAAAGTACAAACAAGAGGTTTGATCAAGAAAACAGAGCCTTATTATAGAAACTGACAAGGTTTGATGGGGCTACCGTAAGTGGATGCTAAGTTGTGGGTGCTCTCTGAACAATATTGGTCCATAATCTTAGTTCTGTTGACAGGCATCCAGGGCACCCAGTATAATCAAAGGTAGCCAACAGTCAGCCTACTTTCATTTTGCTTAGACTTAGAACTGTTAATTTATTGATTCCTGCCAGGATAGACTTAGACAGGTTAGATGAGTTTCCATAACATTGTTAAACTCCTCAGGATATAGATATGCTAAAAAATGAGTACTCTGAAAAGTCTCTCAAATTAGTTTGTAGCAGTGTGATTTTTACTGTTTTTCATCAGCTTTTTTTTTTTTTAAAGCTGTAGCTACCCTTCAGAAAACATACTGCATTTGCTTAAAAAAGTATTGCCTTTCCTTAAGCATTTAAAATCCAAGAAGCCCAAAACTTGTCTCAGATCTTTTTACTAAGCACCTCATGTAGAACATATATATGTCTTTATTTAATTAGTGTATCACATAGATTCCCCAGGACTCTAAAACAGAATCTAATAAATTCTGAGCCCTGAAAGATATGCCAATGTTCTGTTGAACTATCAATATTTTCCTTCGTTCAGTCTTTTTAAGTGATGTACAAGTTCATTTTCTCTTTTGAGTTAACGACTTTTATGCATGTGTTCTTTTTCTAGCATAAAGAAAGACTGGAAACCATATTTTGGTTTTTGTGCATTTACCTAGGCCCCCTGTGTTATTTATGTAATTATTGTACAGACTACAACACTCTAGCTTAGCTATTGTGTTCTGCAGTATTCTTTCTGTTCAGGGAATTCCCTCCCTACTCCCACTCAGAATTGTTTAATTGTACCATTTCCCAGTGTAATGCATTGATGCCTCCTAGAACTATTATGGTAGATTACAAGTAGTATTTACATCTTCTCAAGGAGTGTCCGCTATTCTGTGGCTCTTCAAAGGGTATTTACATACAATACAGGTAGCTTTTTGATATCACTTTTTCATAAACTGTGGAGTTATTGCCAGGTAAGGCATCTGTATTGGTGATTGTTTCTGCTTTTTGGCTTTAATGAGCAATGCTGCTATGTACATTTGTGTACAAGTTTAACATGGACTAGTGTTTTCATTTCTCCAGGGAAGAAATCTAAGAGTAGAATTGCAGACTCATATGGTAACTCTATGTTTAACATTTTGAGGAGCTGCCAAACTGTATTCCAAAGTGGTTGCATCGGTTTATATTTCCACCAGCAGTGAATGAGGATTTCAGTTTCTTCACATCTTCTCTAATACTTCTTACCTGTCTTTTTTATTTGCCCAGGCCATTCTAGAGGGTGTAAAGTGGTATCTCATTGTGGCTTTAATTTGCATTTTCATAATGACTATATTGAGCATCTTTTCATGTGCTTGTTGACTATTTGAATACCTCCTTTGGAGAAAATGTCTATTCAAATCCTTTACCTATTTTTTAATTGTGTTATTTCTCTATTTATTATTGAGTTATAAGAGGGTGTGTTTTTTAATACTAAACGAATAAAGATTTTTATTAGGCATTGTGAATTGCCTTCAATAGCCTTCAATACACCACACCACAACCCATCTACAATCAGTCAACCTCCTTTCACTAAATTTTTTATTGGAAAATTCTCAAGAACAAGCAATTTGTTTTCTGCTCAGAAGGTGGGGGGGGGGGGGGGCTGTTAAAGATCAAATGGATTTTTTTTGTTTTTCACAGAATTTCACATTTTGCTAATATGAAGGCATAAAACAGCAACAAAGAACAGTAATACATACAGCAGTGAATACACCAGGGTAATGTTGATATTCAAAACAGCTAGATAAAAGAAAAAAAAACAGCTAGATAATTTTGGGGTGTTTTGGAATAAATGATCAGTCAATGACTAAGCAGAGTTAACATCTTTTATAGAACTACTACTGATTATAATCATTTTTGTTTTGCAAATGGGCACATACTGGTAAGAATGGAAGAAAGGACAATAACATGCATAATATTAACTACACACTTTAAAAATTATGAACCATGCAGAAGTTTAGCTAAAGTAGTAGCCCTAATGGTCTACATTTGATTCAAAACCATCGATCGAATTGTAAGAGTTTTTTGTATATTCTAGATACAGGTCACTTAATGGATATATATGATTTGCAAATATTTTCTCCCATTCTGTGGATTGTCCTTTCCCTTTCTTCATGGTATTGTAGCACAAAAGTTCCTAAGTTTGATGTAGTCCAGTGTATCTAGTTTTTCCTTTGGTTGCTTGTGCTTTTGGTGTTTGTTTGTTTATTTAACCCAAGGTCATAAAAATTTAGTTTTTAGTTCTTACATTTAGTTCTGTGATCCATTTTGAGTTATTTGTGTGTGTGTGTGTTGTATGAGGTAGGAGTCTAGCTTCAAATTTTGCATGTGGATATTTAGTTGTCCCGGCACTGTTTGTTGATAAGACTATTCTTTTTCCACTTAATTGTCTTGATGCCATTGTTGAAAATCAGTTGACCATATATGAATAGGTTTTTCCCTGTACTCTCAATTCTGTTCCATCCATGTATATGTCTGTCTTTATGCCAGTACCACACTGTCTTGATTACTGTAGCCTTATAGTGAGGTGCTGAGATTTTTCAGCTAATTATAATAATTTTACTTGAACTATTTACCATTTATGTTTGATTATGCAGGATGAAATAATTATTATTAAATATTCCATATTAACTCTTTAGTAAGTTTTATTAGATCATAACAGTAGGCCATATGCATGTAAGTTTAGTTTTCATAGATCATTGCTTGGTAGTTTAGTTTTCTGCTTAGGCAACATCTAAAAACAATTAAAGAAAGTCATTGATTGTAATTCACCTGCCATTAACTTTAAAATTGTTCTTAATGTTGTGAGATTATTTTTTTCATGGCTATTTGCCCTTTGAATATTCTCTCTATAAAAAAGTAACTTTAATTATTCTTATTCTTTATAATTTGTAGATTTTGTATGCTGAAACTTCTCAACCAGAAGAAAGGGCCGTCACAGTGTCCTTTGTGTAAGAATGATATAACCAAAAGGTATATAATTGGGTAGTGATGGGAGGCTGGAAAAAGTAGAAATTCCTACTATTATAGCTGTTCCTATCAAACCATTCCTCAGTAGAAAAATGTATAAAAGGGTGTGGTTAGCTGACAAAATAAATTATTTTCCTGAAAGTTTTATGGTACCTTATTCGGTGTTAGCAATTAGCAACATGCATTTTTCTAATGCTTCTGAATGGTGTAAGAACTTGCAGTCTTATCTAAAGTAGGAGTGTACCACCTGCCCCTGTTGTCTCCTGATCCTTTTATTTTTCTTCTTGTACACTTAATTTCTACTTAATTATTTACATACAATCCTATATAATAATCCTATATAATAAAAGGGCTAGTATGCAAATAGACCGAACGGTGGAACAACCAGTCGCTATGACATGTGCTGACCACCAGAGGGCACACAGGGAACATGGCGGATGTCGGCTGCGGTGGGATGGTGGAGCAGGTGAGCAGGGGTGCCAGACCAAGGTGGGGTGCCGGTCACTGTCATCGGGGCGAGCCTCTGGTGGTTACTGAAAATTCTTTGCTCCCACATGCCACAGTCCCACCCAGCGCTCACACCTGCTGCCAGCACTGGCCCCTCTTGCACCCGCTGCTGGCGCCTGGCACTGGCCCCGATCACTCGGTGCCATTAGCGGGGGCAAGCAGTGGCTGCATGCCCCAATTGTCCCTCAGGGTTTCTCTATCTCCCCTTGCTCCTGTGCCCACCGCAGCCTTGCAGCCCACAGTTTCTTTCTAGGTGCATGAATTTGTGCACTGGGCCTCTAGAGTATTTCTATATTGTGTATCCCTCTGGTTGGGATTTAAGTTCTGTTAGGGCACTGGCTTTGTCTATCTCAGTCAACACGACTTTTCCAGTGTTTGGCATATAGTAGTCACTCAGATATTTAAAGGAAAATGAAAACTTTCCTAAATCAGAATCTTTCTTTGGACATTGTCATCTGTTTGTGCTTTCCAAATATTGTAAACATCATTTGACAGAAATCCCTGATAACTAGAAGTGGGATGTTAAGTGGATGGGGCTCAGATGTTAAGAATAGTAAGTTCTCAATGCAGTGGATTTATATTTACTGTGGATTCATAGTTCTATTTTAGATAGTTACAGGCTTTTGTTAGATTTGAATTGCAAAAAAGAAAATATTACAAAAATAATCAGTACTGATGTCAGTGATGTTTTGATTATGTGATGTCACTAATAGCTCTGTTCTTTGAATACAGTTTTTCAACTTTTGCTGCATCTTTTTTTAGTATTGTATATGTCTTTCCTTATTTTAAAAGTCCTTAAAAAGTTGATAATTACTTTGTAAGTATGTCTCTCAAATGATTTAATTTCAGAAGCCTACAAGAAAGTACAAGATTTAGTCAACTTGTTGAAGAGCTATTGAAAATCATTCATGCTTTTGAACTTGATACAGGATTGCCATGTAAGTGTTGTATAGCCCCAGGGGCCAATGTTCAAGTGGCTGTCATTAAAACTCAGGAGGAGCCCTAGCCAATTATGGTCAAGGGCATGTACCTCCATTGTAGGCTCTGCTCCATCCCCAGCCCTGGTTGGGGTTTGGGGAGGAGGCAACCAATCTGTGTCTCTCTCACATCATGTTTCTCTCTCTCTCTGTGTCTCTCCCTCTCCATTCCACTCTCTAAAAATCCATTGAAAAATACGCTTGGGTGAAGATTAACAAAAAATAAAAAACTCTGAAGGAGGTTTACACAGTTTTCTATAAATAGGTGATAAGACCTTTTGGTCTAGTTTAATTTTAGCCCTTTACCTGTAATCTATTTGTTAAATCATTCCCACTGGTCTCACACCTTATTTTATCCATCCCAAGATGCACGTTTTTTCACATAAATTGGAGACAATTTGTCATCAGTGGTGTGTCATTGTTTAATTGTGTGCTTTCTTTCTTAGTGATATAGAAAATAATGGTGCTTCTTACATTATTGGTATCTTAGATTCACTGAGCTTTGATTAATAGGCAAATTTGTTAGTATTGGTGGGGGCAGGCAGTAGAAATAACTTTGACGGTCTGTGTGTTTGTTTCGCAGGAGTAGAATTTCCAAAGTTTTATTTTAAAAAATTATAGGTAGCCTTTGCTGCATTGTCTTAATATATAACAAAGAGCATACACAGGATTTCTCTTGGTTCTTTGATGGTAATTATAAAAATAATGTTTTCCCTTGTAATTCACAGTTACAAACAGTTACAACTTTTCAAAAAAGGAAAATAACTCTCCTGAGCATCTACATGAGGAAGTTTCTATGATAGAAAGTTTGGGCTTCCGAAACCGTGCCGTAAGACTTCGACAGAGTGAACCTGAAAATCCTACCTTGGTAAAGCCATTTTCATTTATTCTGGTAAAATCTTTTCACTGAGTATTGTGAATTAGTGAATGTGCTAGATGCTCATGGATTTATATAAAAACTCGGTAAACAAGGGAAGATGGTAAATTAAGTGGTTGGACAACTGTTCTAATGAACAAGAGTTAGAATTGTTGAGAGAAGGTCTGTGTATCTAGTGTGATCAGGAGAGACCTTACAGGCCCTTTCCCCTGCATTAGTGCTTTATCCATCCCCATGCTTGTCTAAAATAGCCACAAGGTCACTGATGGTTTTCAGCTTGCTAGTTTTTATAATAACCATCTTATGGCAATTCTCCAGGCATGAGGAAGTGTATTTATTTTATTTCCTCTGAAAAATCGCCTGAAAAGAAAATCAGTTTTAACATTTGAAAATCGCTTCATTCAACAATAAAAATAAATTAAGAAAAGAAGAGAAAATTGCTTCAACTTAAAAGGTGTAATTGTAAAAAAAAAAAAAAAAATGGCGATGATTTACTCTGTTGTTACACATATGTGAATGAATAATGGAGATCTCAAAAACAATAGTTCCTTCGCTACCAACATTCATTTTTCAGTAGATGTTGAAGGATTCAAAAAGAAGAAGGAAAACTTCATTGGAATAATGTTGGGTTTTTAAATAGTCTTTCTTATACTGAATGATCTAAGGATTGATTGCAAGGTTATTATTGTTTTTATTTATCTTTTTTAAAATTTTATTTTAGGGGGGTGGGGGACAATGGGGGAGATGAGAACACATATGTAATACCTTAATCAATAAAGAAATAAATAATTAAAAAATGTATTTTATCTTAGTTGCCAACCCTGTTATCAGATGTGCAGATGTTATTAGAAATGTATACCAAATGAACCTTATTTCCTTTCTATATTATATTGTACTATTATATAAAGTATTAGCTTCAAAATATACTTTTTTAAAGTATATTTTTATTGATTTCAGGGAGAGAAAGATAGAAACATCAATGATGAGAGAGAATCATTGATTTGCTGCCTCCTGCAGACTCCTACTGGGGATTGAGCCCACAACCCAGGCACGTGCCCTTGACCAGAATCGAACCCAGGACCCTTCAGTCTGCAGGCCAACGCTCTATCCACTGAGCCAAACCAGCTAGGGCAAAATATGCTTTTCTTATACTTCAAAAAATTTACTCAGATAATACATACTCTGTTTAGAAAAATTTTTTTTGTTTTTAATATATTTTATTGATTTTTACAGAGAGGAAGGGAGAGGGATAGAGAGTTAGAAACATCGATGAGATAAACATCGATCAGCTGCCTCCTGAATACCCCCTACTGAGGATGTGCCTGCAACCAAGGTACATGCCCTTGACTGGAATCGAACCTGGGACCCTTCAGTACACAGGCTGATGCTCTAGCCACTGAGTCAAACCGGTCAGGGCCTGTTTAGAAAAATTTAAAACAACAGAGGAAAAAATATTCAAACTACTAGAACATAACTCATATATATTTTTTAACAATTTTATCTTTTAAAATATATTTTTATTGATTTCAGAGAGGAAGGGAGAGGGAGAGAGAGATGGAAACATGGCCTCAAGTTTCTCTTCAAGGAAAAAAGCAAAGAATTGGCCAGTAATTAGTTCATCATGTTTTACTGCTTAGCAGGAAACCAGACTTGGTGCCCAACTCTCTAACCTTGGAATTGTGAGATCACGGAGGAAAAAGCAGAAGGTACAATCCCAGAAAAAGTCTGTCTACATTGAATTGGGTAAGAGTCTCAGATTTTTCAAGTTTAGAACAGTAGTTGTTAGTCTTTTTTAAAAAAATGTATTTTTATTGATTTCAGAAAGGAAGGGAGAGGGAGATAGATAGAAACATCAATGATGAGAGAGAATCATTGATTGGCTGCCTCTTGCATGCCCCCTACTGGGGGATTGAGCCTGCAGCCTGGGCATGTGCCCTGGCCCAGAATGTAACCATGTGTGCCTGGTTCCTAGATTGACGATCAACCATTGAGCCACACTGGCCAGGCTCACGTCATTTCTTTATAACTTGGATGAGATGCCAAAGGAATGTAACTCCCATTCATATCCATTAGTCTACGGTAAAATTGGTTTTGTTATATGTCATTTTGCTTGAAGTCACAGAACCATTTTGATGTTAAGTGAGGACTTACTATACTTTGGAAAAATGGGAAGTAGGAACAAGAAGGAACATGATGGGCTGGCTATGGCATTTGGAAGAATCCAAGATAAATTATACTAGACTAGAAAGACTTTTAAGAAGAGCTGAGCTCAGTTCAGCCAGTTTTCTCTAATTGTCTTGTTGTTTAGAATATATTCATAATTGGAAAGAGTGACCCTTCTTTGGGCTCCCAAGCACCGCCATATGTTTACCTTAGCACGTACCAGATTCTCTTGAAATTACTTGTATGTCTTTTCCTCTTGTAAAATCATAAGTTCCTAGACTTGTGACTTTTTATTTTGATTATTTTTGTGACACAACAGTGTCATATCACAAAAAAGAAAAATTGTAATAGCAACTATTTAGGAGCACTTAGTATAGTCCAGGCACTGTTGTACTTCACTTATAAAATTCATGTAAGAGCCCTGACAAACCCCTGTAGTTGTTACTATTATTATGTTTATTTTACAGATGAGGAAATTTAAGGCAAAGACAGGTTAAGAAATTTGGCCAAGGTAGTGAAGCTACTCAGTGGCAGAGCCATGATTCAAACCTAGGAATTCAGGCTTCAGAGCCTGTGCTTACAATTGCTTCTCTGTATTTCCTGGCATATGTATCATTGTACCTACCATATAGTGGGTGCTTAGTAAATATTTCTTGAATGAGTATCTATTTTGCAAAAAGTACATTTTTTTTTAGTTTAACCCTTTCAATAAAAATTCTTTTATTGTTTTGTTTTTTGGGGAACTATTTTTAGGATCTGATTCTTCTGAAGATGCGGCCAATAAAGCAAGTTATTACAGGTGAGTCAAAGGGAGCCTTTGTCTATTAAGCTGGCATTTTTGTGTTTAGTTAATATTAAGGATTGGTATTTTTTTAGGTTACAGCTATGACATTGGAATAGACCATATATTTTAATATCCTTTTTTAAAAATATGATTTTATTTATTTCAGAGAAGAAGGGAGAGGAAGAGATAGAAACATCAATGATGAGAGAGAATCATTGATCAGCTGCCTCCTGGATGCCCCCTACTGGGGATCGAACCCACAACCTGGGCTTGTGCCCTGACCAGGAATCGAACTGTGACATCCTGGTTCTTAGGTCAATGCTCAGCCATTGAGCCACACCAGCTAGGCTAATATTACTTTTTATTTTATTTTATTTTATTTTATTTTATTTATTTTATTTTATTTATTTTATTTTATTTTATTTTATTTTTTATTTATTTTATTTATTTTATTGATTTGAGGGAGGGAGAGAGAGAAACACTGATTTGTCATTCCACTTATTTATGCTTTCATTGGTTGCTTCTTGTATTTGCCCTGACCAGAGATCAAACCTGCAACCTTAGCATATTAGGACAATACTCTACCCAACTGAGCTACCCAGCCAGGGCCCTTGTTTGTTTGATTTTTTAGTAGAGTCCAAAAGAATTTAAAATAACAACTCTGCACAAAATAATACCCAGCGGATGGTTCTGCTCTATTCTAGCTTAGTTCCTCATGTACAGTAGTGTTGACACAGTGGTAATTATGGCTGATGAAAATATTAGATGATTCCATTTTTCTTTCCTTTCTCTGTTTCTTAATTCCATCTATCCCTCAAACTTTATGTAAATTATACAATAATCTACAAGCAGCCCCCAACTGTGTTACATGGCAAATTGCTTTCCTTAGGAATTATTGCTTCACCTTAAGATCTGTGATGCTTTGTCTGAACTACAGTGATGTCATTGCCAATCAGATTTTGTTTGCAAGTGATTTTTTTCTAATCTCTCAATTGAGAGGAAGTGGTTTTAAGCTTGAAAAGAAGCACAGAAGGCTGAGCAGCAGAATGCTGCATTCTTTGCATACTATTGGGAAGTCTGTTCATCCCAGTGCTCGTTTTGTTTATATATCTTTGCTCCTGCAGTCTCATTATGATATCCTTTTAAGTTTTGTGGGGTTTGTGGTGTGTTTTTTTGTTTGTTTGTTTGTTTGTTTTTGGTTGTTTTGCTTTACTGTCTTTTGGTTATTGTTTGTATTTAAATGGACTGTCATTTAAATTTTGGTTCTCATTTGCATATCCATAAAGCAATATTCTGCACTCCTGCTCTGGTTTTTTGTGACTGTGTGTTGGTCTTTGATCTTTTCATTTTGACTAGAAGTTATTAAAGGAGAGAGTAGATTTGGCCACCCTACCTAAAGGTGCTAAAATACTTGATGTTGTTCATTTGACAACTCTTTGAGTATGTAACTAGTGTTTCTCATTAAGGCTTTTGTCTTTTCCCTCTAGAGTGAGAGATCATGAACGGTTACAAATCACTCCTCAAGGAGCCAGGGCTGAAGCCAGAGTAAATCCTGCAAAAAAGGGTAATGGCAAGTCTTCCCAACATAACAGGCACTGAAGAGAGAATGGGTAGATACAGTACTATAATTACATTATTCTGAAGATCATTTGGGACATTTATAATTCACAACATCTCTTGGCACAGTTAGAATATCATTCTTTCTCAGATGTTATGGTACAGCCTGATCTATTTCAGTGGACTAGACTGATGTGATTGTAATAGCATCCTTCATAACTGGTTGTTGCCTTTTACTTTAAATTTATGTGTTTATATTTCACCTTTTGTATACTGGTATTTAAATATAGGGGGTATGAGTCTGAAGATAGAACAGAGCACAGTATGTCTGATGCATAAAGTCTGCTTTTAATTCACTGTTACAGGTTAGGGAAATAGGAGGTGTGGTTTATGAGTAGGGAGAATTCTGAAATTAAAATTTTAATTATTTTGAGTGGAGTTAATGAGAATAAAAGGAATTACATGAAAGAGTGTGAGCTATAACTTTAGTATACTTGGTTGTTTAAAAGGATAGTTTCTCTAAAAATAGCCAAATGTTTCAAGTTGTTTAAGCACGTATTTTTTCATGATAATTTCATTTTTAAATCATCCATTGTTTTTATATACTTTCAGCTGCTTGTGAGTTTTCTGGGGACATAACAAATATTGAACATCGTCAATCCAGTAATAAAGATTTGACCACTACTGAGAAGCATTCAGCTGAGAAGCATACAGAAAAGTATCAGGGAACTTCTGTTTCAAACTCGCATGTGGAGCCATGTGGCACAGATACTCATGCCAGCTCATTACAGCATGAGAACAGCAGTTTACTACTCACTAAAGACAGAATGGATGTAGAAAAGGCTGAATTCTGTAATAAAAGCAAGCAGCCTGGCTTAGCAAGGAGCCAGCAGAGCAGATGGGCTGAAAGTAAAGAAACATGTAATGATAGGCAGACTCCCAGCACAGAGGAAAGGGTAATTCTGAATGCTGATCCTCTGAATGGGAGAAAAGAACTTCCACGCTCTGACCATCCTAGAGATTCCCAAGATGTGCCTTGGATAACACGGAGCAGTAGCATACAGAAAGTTAATGAGTGGTTTTCCAAACGTGATGAAATACTAACTTCTGATGGCTCACATAATGGGAAGCCTGAGTCAAATGTTGAAGTAGCTGGTGAAGTGGAAGTTCCAGATGAAGTAGATGGGTATTCTGGTTCTCCAGGGAAAAGAAACTTAATGGCCCCTGATCCTCGTGGTGCTTTAATGTGTGAAAGTGTTCACTCCAAACCAGTAGAAAGTAATATTGAAGATAAAATATTTGGGAAGACCTATCGGAGGAAGGCAAGCCTCCCTAACTTGAGCCACATAACTGAAAATCTAATTATAGGAGCATCTGCTATAGAACCTCAGATAACACAAGAGTGTCCCCTCAAAAATAAACTAAAGCGTAAAAGGAGACGTACATCGGGCCTTCATCCTGAGGATTTTATCAAGAAAGTAGATTTGGCAGTTGTTCAAAAGACTCCTGAAGAGATAATTGAGGGAACTGCCCGAAGAGAACAGAATGGTCATGAGATGAATATTACTAATAATGGTCATGAGAATGAAACAAAAGGCAATTATGTTCAGAAAGAGAAAAATGCTAACCTAACAGAATCATTGGAAAAAGCATCTGCTTTCACAACTGAAGCTGAACCTATCAGCAGCAGCATAAGCAATATGGAACTAGAATTAAATGTCCACAGTTCAAAAGCACCTAAGAAGAATAGGCTGAAGAGGAAGTCCTCTACCAGGCATATTTGTGCACTTGAACTAGTAGTCAATAGAAATCCAAGCCCGTCTAACAATATTGAACTACAAATCGATAGTTGTTCTAGCAGTGAAGAGGTGAAGGAAAAGAATTCTGACCAAATACCAGTCAGACACAGAAAGAAGCTTCAACTCCTGGAAGGTAAAGAACCTGCAACTGGAGCCAAGAAGAGTAATAAGTCAGATGAACAAATAAATAAAAAACTTGCCAGTGATGGTTTTCTAGAACTAAACTTAACAAACATACCGGGTGTTTTTACTAATGGTTCAAGTTCTAATAAACTTCAAGAATTTGTCGATCCTAACCTACAAAGAGAAGAAACAGAACAGAACCTAGGAACAGTTCAAATGTCTGATAGTACCAAAGACCTCAAAGATCTGATATTAAGTGGAGGAAGAAGTGTGCAAACTGATAGATCTACGGAGAGTACCAATATTGTATTGGTACCTGAAACTGATTATAGCACCCAGGATAGTCTTTCATTATTGGAACCTGACACCCCAGGGAAGGCAAAAACAATTCCAAATCAGTGTGGGGATCTGTGTGCAGCAATTAAAAATCCTAAAGAACTTATTTGTGGTGGTTCTAAAGATACTAGAAATGACAGAGAGGGCTTTAAGGATCTATTGAGATGTGAAGTTAACCACACTCAGGAGACAAGCACAGAATTGGAAGAGAGTGAACTTGATACACAGTATTTACAGAATACATTCAAGGTTTCAAAGCGCCAGTCATTTGCTCTGTTTTCAAATCCAGAAAAGGAATATGCAACAGTCTACGCTCACTCCCAGTCTTTAAGGAAACAAAGTCCAAAAGTCACTCTTGAATGTGGACAAAAAGAAGAAAATCAGGGAAAGAAAGAATCTAAAATCAAGGATGTACAGGCAGTTCACACAACTGGAGGCTTTCCTGTGGTTTGTGAGAAAGACAAAAAGCCAGGAGAGGATGCCAAATACAGCGTAAAAGGAACCTCTAGGCGTTGTCAGTCCTCTCAGTTCAGAGGCAACGAAACTGAACTCACTATTGCAGATAAACATGGAATTTCACAAAACCCATATCATATACCATCCATTTCTCCCATCAGGTCATTTGTTAAAACTGTAAGTAAGAAAAACCTGTCAGAGGAAACGTTTGAGGAACATTCAGTGTCACCTGAAAGAGCAATGGGAAATGAGAACATTCAGAGTACAGTGAGCCCAATTAGCCTAAGTAACATTAGAGAAAGCGCTTTTAAAGCAAGCAGCTCAAGCAGCACTAATGAAGGAGGCTCTAGTATCAATGAAGTAGGTTCCAGTGGTGAAAACATTCATGCAGAACTAGCTATAAACAAAGGATCAAAATTAAATGCTGTGCTCAGATTAGGTCTCCTGCAACCCGAAGTCTATAAGCCAAGCCTTCCTATAAGTAATTGTAAACATCCTGAAATTAAAAGGCAAGGAGACAACGAAGCAGTAGTTCAGGCTGTTAATGCAGATTTCCCTCCATGTCAAATTTCAGATAACCTAGAACAACCTATGGAAAGGAGTCCTGTTTCTCAGGTTTGTTCTGAGACACCGGATGACTTGTTAACTGATGATGAAATAAAGGAGAATAGCGGCTTTGATGAAAGTGGCGTTAAGGAAAGATCTGCTGTTTTTAGCAAAGGTGTTCAGAAAGAAGAATTCAGAAGGAGCCCTAGCCCCTTAGCCCATACACATTTGACTCGGGGTCGCCAAAGAAGGGCCAGGAAATTAGAGTCCTCAGAAGAGGACATGTCTAGTGAGGATGAAGAGCTTCCTTGCTTCCAACATTTATTATTTGGTAAAGGAACCAAAATATCTTCTCCATCTACCAGACATAACAGTGTTGCCACAGAGAGTCAGTCTACTAAAACAGAGGAGAACCTGGTATCATTAAAGAGTAGCTTAAATCACTGCAGTAACCAGGTAATGTCGACAAAAGCATCCCAGGAACACCTTAGTGAGGAAGCAAGATATTCTAGAAGCTTATTTTCCTCACAGCGCAGTGCATCAGAGGACTTGACCGCTAATACAAACACCCAGGATCCTTTCTTGATGTTTGATCCTCCTTCCCAGCAAATGAGGTGTCATTCTGAAAACCAGGAAGTTCTGAGTGACAAGGAATTGATTTCAGACGATGACGAAAGGGAAACCGGCCTGGCAGAGGAAAATCAAGGAGAGCAGAGTGCGGATTCAGACTTAGGTATTTTATGGAAATGAGCTAAATGTTTTTGCCTTTGGGGGAGCACACTATGAGTTTCGAAGTACAATTAAAGTAGCTGCTTTTTAAGCTTTAAGCATGTTCCTCCTAAGGTACTTTTCTTTAGAAGTCCTTCACCTCGCTGGGACATCTCTATTTGAATGAGATTTAGTGCCCTAGTTGTTGGTGGACTTGCTTCTGATTTTCATTGTTATTTCTAGAAGAAATCAGGTGTCTCAAAACAAGGAGTGTAATCATTTTGTGTGACATGAAAGTTATATTTGTCCTGCCAATGGGAAGAAACATATAGCAAATTACAGTATTTGCTGTCTGTTCTTACATTTGAATCTCTATTTTTATTATCATTTAGATGAAGCAGCATTTGAATATGAGAGTGAAACAAACCTCTCTGAAGACTTTTCAGGGCTGTCCTCCCAGAGCGATATTTTAACAACTCAGGTAAAAAGCATGTGTGGATGTATGTGTGGTGTCTTGTGCATTCAGTAGTATGCATCCTGCATTCTTGCGTTGGCTTTAATCATCCCTTAGAATCAGTGGTATAACAGTTGTATGTGGTACCTTGCCTCCTCAAATTAGATTGAAATCGCCTGGCTAGAACTCATGCAGGAACTCATGCTACCTTTTATTTCATACGTACTCACATATATACCACCGAACTCTCTGCAGAACACTAAATACTGAATTTAATGAATAAGCTAAATGATCAAAACCCATGTTTCATATAGCAAAAACATGAAAGCACTATTGTATCAAAGGAGGGTTATGTATTCCACTTTGGTCTGCTGATGCATTAGGAGTATAAATGAAGTAGTGAGGGATCTTTCAAAGGAGACATTTAAACTGGGCCTTGAAAGATGAGAAGAATTTCTCCAGGTGGAAAAGAAGGGAGGCAGCAACGCAGGCAAATGCACAAAGGCATAAAATGCCGAGGAAGCACAAATTTGTCCTGTGCAACTAGAAAACAGGGCATATGGGTGGTTTGGGGGAGAATTAAGAGATAAGAGGGTATAAAAGGCCTTCTGAATATCTCTTCTTAGGAATTTGGACTTTATCCTGAGGGCTATAATGGGTAATAATTATTTAGCTTTCAGAAAGTGTTACCTTATTTGAGCAGTGGTATACCACCACAGCCATTATGGAAGAAAGAGGCAAGATAAACATGCATTTAAGGAACTTCCACAGTAATGTAGCTGTCTGTATTAAAAGCTGCCCTAAACGGTTTGGCTCAGTGGATAGAGCGTCGGCCTGCGGACTTAAAGGTCCCAGGTTTGATTCCGGTCAATGGCATGTACCTTGGTTGTGGGCACATCCCCAGTAGGGGGTGTGCAGGAGGCAGCTGATCGATGTTTCTCTCACATTGATGTTTCTAACTCGCTATCCCTCTCTCTTCCTCTCTGTTGTAAAAAATCAATAATATATATATATATATTTTTTAAAAGTAGACATCAGGAAGCATTTGAGATCTTGCTTCCCAGCAACTGTTGTCAGTTTGGTTCAAATAAAATCTTATGAATACCCAAGAAAATAAAAAATAAAAGTAGAGATCAGAGTAGCATAGTGGGAAATAGAAAATTAGGGCTAATTTAAGAAACACTTAAGAATTAGAATCAAGAAAACTTAGTAACCAATTTGGTTTTGGTCTCCCAAATGTATCTGTCCGATTGCCTATAGGGGAATTGTCTAAGTTATAAAGTAATTCCTTTGGGAAAACCTAAAGGAAACTTAAGTTAACTAATTCTCCCATTACTATTTTTTCTGATTTTCTAACCTGTTTAATGGCCACATAGAGGTTAGATGTGATGGTCATGACAGTAACATCTAGTACAGCTTCTGAAGCTTACGGATATCTGATTCCATTGCAAATTTACTTAGGCAAGCCCTTCTTGATCAGTAATGGAACTACTCACAAGCACCACGTGGTGGCAATGGCGCTACTGCGGACATTGGCAGCGAAACAGTATCAGGGTAGCACTGGAACCCTTTGTGAAGCTGGGAATACATTTTCTGGTCGTAAAAACCTGAAAATTACTCAGTGTAGCGGGAGAAAGTAGATGTCTAGTTTTTAGTGGTGGGCAAAGTCATTTTTAAGGATGAGAAGAAGAAATAGAGGATGAAACAATCTATTTCCCCAGGGTTTGCTGGCAACCATTGTTCCTTCTAAAAGTAATGAAGAAAGGTATATTTTGTAAATCTCCTTAATTATGAAATAATTTGCTTATCAAAAACCTTAGACTCAAGAAAGAAGAAAACAGCAAAAGAAAGAAAGAAAAAGAAGAAAGAAAACCCTTAGACTTAGGAAATTTCTTTTTTTTTTTTAATTAATGTTTTTATTTTAGCCTTAGAAGGTGTTTTTTTTTTAAGTCATTGATTTTAGAGAAAGAGAAACATCCATTTGTTGCTCCACTTATTTTATGCATCCATTGGTTGATTCTTGTATGTGCCCTGACCAGGGATCGAACCCACAACCTTGGTGTATCCGGATAATGCACTAACCAATTGTGCTACCCAGCTACACATTGCTTTCTTCTTCTTTTTTTTTTTTTAATCCTCACCCGAGGATACTTTTTCCATTGCTTTTTAAAGAGCATGGAAGGGAGAGGGAGAAACATCAATGTGAGAGACACATCAATTGGTTGCCTCCCACAAGAGCCTGAACCTGGCCAGGGATCAAACCTATAGTCCAGGTACATGCCCTTGACTGGGTATCAGATCTGTGACCCGTCGGTGCTTGGTGATGCTCTAACCTGAGAACACTAGCCAGGGCACAGATTTCTTTTTGAAGTGGAGAAATAACCATCATGAGCCCCATAAGCAGAGAAGACCCTTATCTTGAGTTGAAAACAAGAACTGTCCTGACAGGCTTTACTAGTGCTGTTTCTGTCGGCTCCTTCCCTCTAACAGGTCCTTCTCTGTGACGTTCTCTAGGGACCCTGTCCCCATCTAGAATGGCAGCACCATGCAGACTATATTCCCAGCACTAGGACAGTGTCTGACATATAATAGATGGTCAACAAATAGTTGTTGAGTGAGCAAATAGATAAATTAATGAATTAGCTCTTTGTTCTTTCTGTTAGAAATTAAATGTTCAAAGAATCCCAGAAAAAAGAAGTGTCCTCGCACGCCAGAAATCAGACATTTTTATATGGGCTAATCTATATTTCTTATGAGTCCCACAATACTAAGCCTTGGAAACACAGTCTATGTAAAATGTTAACGAAGTCATGCTAATTTTAAATACCGAAGTATTATAAGCACCTTAATTATTTTTTCGCTCCTGAGCTTTTAAAATAAAGTAATCAACTTCAAAAGGACATCACAATAAAATAAAGCAAGTCTATTTGGGAGAATTTGAAGAATTTTTTCCCTCCTTTAACATCATTCTGAAATCATTTCATGGGCATTAACTGCATGAATATGGTTGGATTAAAAGGTATTCAGCCAGAACTTATAATTCCATACTAGGTGATTTTAATTCCCATGCTAAAATTAATTGGTATGACATACTCTGGTGTTCTGGTAAATTTCTAAAAGAGTGTAACTTTGCCGAGACCGATTTGGCTCAGTGGATAGAGCGTCGGCCTGCGGACTGAAGGATCCCAGGTTCGATTCCGGTCAAGGGCATGTACCTTGGTTGCGGGCACATCCCCATTAGGGGGTGTGCAGGAGGCAGCTGATCGATGTTTCTCTCTCATCAATGTTTCTAACTCTGTCCCTCTCCTTTCCTCTCTGTAAAAAAATCAATAAAATATATTTTTTAAAAATAAAATAAAAGAGTGTAACTTTATGTCATTTTTTGTATCTGCAGCAGAGGGATACCATGCAAGATAACCTGATAAAGATCAAGCAGGAAATGGACCAACTGGAAGCTGTGTTAGAGCAGCAGGGGAGCCAGCCTTCTGACAAGTCCCCTTCCCTCACATTTGATTCTTGTGCTTCTGAGGACCTACTAAATCCAGGACAAAACACGTCAGAAAAAGGTTTGTAATATTGGCCAAATTCCTCTTAAGCAAAATTCTTCCTCTCCCTAAGCCGTTATCTTCAGAAAAATGTGAACCTAGCTTGAACATTTTATGATCTTTGCTCAGCATATATTTGCTGAGTCACTCCATGGGTAATTTTAGAGCCTCGGTTCTAGTTCCTGCTTCCAACTAATTTACCATTCAGAGAGATCAAGACAGTCATTAAGTGTAATTTTCTGACTGAGTACCCAAAATGAGGAGATGTTATGGGGAGCCCATAGGAAGCTGAGTGCAATGGGAGAGATTAGAAATAAGTAACCCCCTCATTTTAGAAAGCTTATAAAAAACACTCATATTCCTGATACCACAGGTGTGAGATCATAAAGCCCTATTCCATGTGCTTTCTGGTTTATAAGGAAGAGATGCCCTTTACCTGAGGAACTCATCTTGGTCCCCAGAAAACCCAATTATGTGGCAGAGTCAGGTGCTTTATCCCAACATTACAGTTATCAACAAGACCAGATGGATCTATGAGGAGGTGATTAGAGTAACCCAGACAGATGGAGTTGATCAGAGCTGACTTCCTGTAAGAAGTGAGCGTTGAGGCTGGCCTGCATGGCTTGGTGGTTTAGCATCATCCTACAAACCAGGAGGTCATGATTTGATTCCCGGTCAGGGCACATGCCCCAGTTGCGGGCTTGATCCCCAGTGTGGGGCATACAGGAGGCAGCCGATCGATGATTCTCTCTCATCATTGATGTTTCTGTCTCTCCCTCTCCCTTCCTCTCTGAAATCAATAAAAATATATTATTTAAAAAGAAGTGATTGCTGAGCTGAGGGATAATGTGGCATAAATGAAGGACAGTAAGATGAAATTTTGAGTATTTAGTTGAAAAGAGCATTATGAAAGACAGCACATCGAGCAGGTTTTTAAATAGGGGCAAATGTGTAGTCAAGTAGATGAGAGGTTAGGCACAGGCATGGGTTCCAGAGGGGGAGTTGGTGCTTTGAATAGGCAGGTATGGCAGTCCTCCCAAAGTGTTCATTTTATCTCAGTGATACCTACCCAGCTAACTTAGTGTTCAAGTTCCTTCTTCATCGTGTCCTTCCCCAGTCCTACTCAGGGCAATAGGGCCTTCCTTTCAGTCTTTCTAGGAACTCAAGTCTTTATTATTCAGAATTGTGGTTTTGGTCAGGGAGTGTGCCTTGCAATATTTTTATGTTCAGGGAGAAACAGTAGCTTATGCATGAGAAGTTAGGAACTCTGTTGCTATGGCAGTGGTTCAAATGTATTTCTTCAATGCTTTCTTTGTAACTGTATCTTCATTTAGTTCATCTCCCAGATAATGAAGCCCAAAGTCTAGTCCCCAGCATAATTCTCTTCTTTGAGGTGCTTTCACCATCTTCAGTCTATAAACAGGCTAGACTTTTCATTTTTATGCACAACTTACAAAATGTTATTGTCTGGCTTTGATCATATGTGTAAATCTATCTCATCTTTGGGGGAGGGGTGTTTATTTTTTTCTGAAGATCTGCAGACAAAATGTTTTGTTGTGGATTTTTTTTTAAATTTTATAAATGTTATATTTATATACATGTTGTATTATGAATTTGAAAAAACCTTTTTGAAAATTTCTTACGAATCTCTATATAAAATATTTTGTTAGGAGGTTTTGCTTTATCCTTTGTAGTAAAGGTATTGATAGTCTAGGGCAGTGATGGGCAACCTTTTGAGCCTGGTGTGTCAAACTTCGCCAAAAAACTGAGCATAACTCGGGTAGTGTGTCACTTTGAGGAAAAAACATTATTTCGCAAATGTTTCATCCTCAGGAGCAGCAAATGTTTCATCCTCGGCATGCGGCCGCCTCAGCGGCCACATGTCATAAAAAATGGCTACGTGTGTCACTGCTGACACGCGTGTCATAGGTTTGCCATCACTGATTTAGGGCCAAGAATAGATAAATATATGATGTTTTTCAGCCTTGTCTCAGTTGAGTGTCTTTATTTACCCAGTCTTAAAGTGTTTCATTTATTTATTTACTTATTTTAATTCCATTTGGTGCTGGATCACTTGTGTTTATAATATTATGTCTGATATACTTGCTTAAAAACCAGTTTGATTGTCACAGATTGCTGCTTTTGGAAATCAATATACTCACCCTGGCCGGATAGCCCAATTGGTTAGAGCATAGTCCCAATGTACCAAGGTTTGATTCCCATTCAGGGCACATGTAAGAATCAACCAATGAATGCATAAATAAGTGGAATGACAAATCAATGTTTTTCTCTCTTTCTCTTCCTCTCTCTAAAATCAATAATGAAAAATAAAGAAAAAATCTACATACTCACCTGAATTATCACATCAGGACAAAGCAATAAATTTCTTTGTTTTCCTATTCCGTTTAAAATAGTATTAACTTCAGAAAAAAGTGATGAATATCCTGTAAGCCAGAATTCAGAAAGCCTTTCTGCAGACAAATTTCAAGAGTCTCTGGATAGTTCCACCAGATATAAAAATAAAGAACCAGGAATGGAAAGGTAAGAAGTAATAAATGTCAAATTGTGGTATCTAAGTAACACCTTTACTTACATTGAACTCTTTTTATTAAATATTTTTCACAGTATCTTTGAGTGTGCACTCAAATTACTATTGAGATTAGTTTGTATAGTACTTTATATTTTCAAAAATACTGTACCTACTTTCTCATTTGACCTTTACAACAACACTGTGATGGTAAAAGGACAAGTTCTGGACTATTACTCCTATTTGATAGTTCAAGAAAGAGTCTCAGAGCCATTAGAGTCACATATCTCACCACTCTAGGAAGGAAAAGGAATTCATATTTATTGAGTTCCTACTGAGTATATGTATATTTTTACTTACTTTTTTGGGAATAGTGACAAGTTGTCAAAAATCTAATGACACTATCTTTTCCAAACCTCTTGAACTAGACTGAGGATATATTATTGAGGCTGGGGTACTGGCACTGTGGCTGACAGAATTAAAAGATCAGGCCAAGCCGAAACCGGTTTGGCTCAGTGGATAGAATGTCGGTCTGTGGACTGAAGGGTCCCAGGTTCAATTCCGGTCAAGGGCATGTACATTGGTTGCAGGCATATCCCCAGTAGGGGTGTGCAGGAGGCAGCTGGTCGATGTTTCTCTCTCATCAATGTTTCTAGCTCTCTATCCCTCTCCCTTCCTCTCTGTAAAAAATCAATAAAATATATTTAAAAACAAAACACAAAACACTTGGACCCTCCCTTTGTGGACTCATTAGTAGAAAGTAGCATGAGAATAATACTTCTTTTTTTTTTTTTTTACAGTTATATAATACATCATCTGTATATTATACTGTGTGTTCAGTACCCACCATCAAGTGTCCTTCCATCACCATTTGTCCCCTCTTTACCCTCTCCTAACTCTCCACACCCCCCTTTCCCTCTGGCAATCGCCATACTGTTGTGTCTATGAGGTTGTTTTATTCTTTCCTTAATACTTCACCTTTTCACCCGGCTCCCCATTTTTTTTCTCTTAAAACCAGTAATAGACTGATTATACAGCCCAGGGAACACAGTAGACCTATTTCCTTTCCTGGATGCTCCTTCACAAGGAAGTGCCGATCCTGGCTCAGCATTTGAAGCTTTAGCACACTGTTTGTTCTCCCTGTGACTTCGTTTGGCTCATTAGTAGAAAGTAGCATGAGAATAATACTTCTTTAAAAAAAAAAAAAAAAGATCTGGCCTTCAGTGCTCTCCCTCCAGGGACTACTCCTATGCCCCTCCCTCCCTGGCCAAGCACATTATTAGCTTTCTCAAGCCCAAGCTTCTTTTTAAAATGTGTATATATATATATATATATATATATTTATTTATTTCAGAGAGGAAGGGAAAGGAGAAGAGAGATAGAAACATCAATGATGAGAGAGAATCATGGACCAGCTGCCTCCTACATGGCCCACACTGGGGATCCAGTCTGCAACCCGGGCATATGCCCTGACCCGAATCAAACCGCCATCTCCTGGTCCAAAGGTTGATGCTCAACCACTGAGCCATGCCGGCCGGGGCTAGGGCTCTTCCTTTACCTCTATAACTTGTTTCCTAAGCCCATTTTTTCTAGGAATTACTTTTTCTACCTCTGTAATTTACTCAATAAATGTTCTCTTATAAAAATAAACCAAAGATCTGGCCTCCAGAGGCACTAAACCTATATTTAAAGGTAATGACTTCATTGCCAAGCTTTAACTAGTTGAAGCTTCCATTTAATATTCAGATCAAATATTTCTGCTCTTCCTCCCCCTCCCACAAGAGACTTAAACATTTCATTGAACTTCCTCCTTCTACTAGATTACTTGAGAGCAGCAATTTAGATCTTGCTCATCTTTAATCCACAGAGCCTAGTTTTGATGTTTGACTCATAGTAAACACCTAATAATTGTTTGAATTAATTAGCTGATCTCTGAGGTCCTTTAAATCTGTTAAGTATCTTAATCAGCCCAAGTCCTAAAACCTGAAAGAATAAAGAAATTACTTATTGTGTGCATAGAGAATGACTCGATACTGAAAAGGCAGGAGATAAGGATGATCCTATGAAATTTGCTGAAATTGGTTGTAGAAAGAATGAGTGTATCGATGTCAAAATTAATCATTAGCTTTCTCTATTTTCATGAGAGATGTGATTAACACATCCATGAGGACTCAAGTGGAATAATACTTTCTGTTTTATAGAATTTGAGTAAGTGGTGGTAGATCATTTGCTGAAATTTGCTGACATGCTTTTAAACAGCTAGGAGATATAATACTTACTGCCTCGGACCAGACCCTAAGGGGAAATGTTCTGTGTCAACCCTGACATGTTGGCAGACATCATGAAAACAGACTTCTAGGCCATCACTTGAGTGTCTCTCCAACAATGAGCTGTTTTACTTATGCTTTGGCTGCCCAGGACGTGTGATAAGTCCTTTCATGAGTCGTGGTGATAAAAAAAATCTCCTTGCATCCTTGCTAGCTCTTCTACATCCCAGTTGTTAGATGACAGGTGGTATGTGCACTGCCACTCACAGAGTCTTCGGAACAGAAACCGCCCATCTCAAAAGGAGCTCATTGAGAGTGTTGATGTAGAGGAGCAACAACTGGCCAAGTCTGAGACCCAAGATTTAATGGAACCGTCTTATTTGCCAAGACAAAATCTAGGTAATATTTCATCTTCTCTGTTGGACAAGACTTATTTTACTCTGAATCTTACCTAAAGGTATTCTGGTTCGTCATCTTTCATATGTACTAGTATATCATGAATGCATCTGTTATACTTAAACCTATTTTTTTAAAAATAGCTTGAATGTTTATCCAAGTTTACTTGAAAATTATTGTAGTTGTTAATCTGTCTATATTGGTTTAATTCTTTTTGAAGATGAGAGAGTCTTGGTGTACTCTAAATATTTTATTTCAACTGTTAGATAAGAGTTCTAGAGCCCTGGAACAAAGTTTTTGGCCTGTCCTTGATTGAAAAATGAGTCAAATCTCCAAAGTAAGCTCTTATGTTATGAATTAATGAATATAAATGACTATATTTTTTATGCCTTATAAATCACTTTAAATAAATGGTGTGTGTTATGGCTTGTGAATTAAAGTTTGAATTAGTAAAGAAAATTTTAAATTAATCCTCTAAAATACATTATCATAAAAGATGCCTTTTGGCTTCTGAATGTGGTATTTGACCATTTTAATTAGGGTCATTTTGGGAATCTCATACATTCTACTTAGTTATGCTTACTTCTGATTGAGTGGCATTTTCTGAAATGTTTCAGGGATGATCTCCTGTTTTTAATTTGGTGATGATATCTGATAATCTATTATGTGAAAAGGGTAATTATATCATCATGCATGATGAAACAAAAATTGAATATTTTTCATATTTCAATATATTTTCCTTCCTTACTAAAGTACTATATGTTCATTGCCAAGCAGTTGGAGAATATAGGTAATAAAAAAGGTTATTTAAAATTAGATAAAATAAATGACCAAAATTATAGAAAGCATACCTTACAGTATTGCATTTCATGGATTCTAAGGTGCAGATTTTTTTCATGTTTGGACTCTGAAATAGGATAGCATCTTAAATTCAATGGCATATGTTTTGTTTTTAATTGCAATAAAAATACATAACAAAAGTTACAATCTTAACCCATTACATTCAGTTACAATAAGAATATACTTAACACTAGTATACACTTAGTATACCATTTTTAAGTGTATACTAGTGTTAAGTATATTCTTACTGTTGTGCAACTATTCTCTAGAACTTCTTCATCTTGCAAAACTGAAGCTGTACCCATTAAACAACAACTTTCCACATACCTCATCCCCTGGCAACCACCATTCTACTTTGTGTCTAAAAGTTTGGCAACTTTAATACCTCATATAAGTGGAATAGTACAGCATTTGTCTTTTTGTGACTGACTTAAACCATTGTATGTATATAACACATTTGCTTGATCCATTCATCCATTGATAGATACTTGGATTGCTTCCACTCTTGGCTATTGTAAATAATTCTGCAATGAACATAGGTGTGTGCATTTCTCTATTTCATAGTAACTGAATGTAATGGGTGAAGAGTACTCCATTGAAATAGATGTGCCAATCTATTATCGGACATTTAGGTTATTTCTAGAACTTTACTGTTATAAACAATATTGCAGTGGACATTCCTATGGCTAAACTTGTGCATACATCTTTTACTTTCTTAGGATACACTTATAAAACTTGAATTATTGACTGAAAGTGTAAACACACATGACTTTTGGAATATAATGCCAAATTGTCCTTTAGAAAAGTTAAGACACCTTGCACCTCCACCAATAGTGTATTAGCACACTCATTTTTCTCTTAACCTGACTTGATCTATCTTTTCAATTCTTAGCAGAGACTAGATGTTGTAATTCAAGATTCATTTTCATGTAGACTAAATTTCATCTCCCATTCCTTTCAGAGGAAAGTCCTTACATACAGTCTGGAATCAGCCTCTTCTCGGATGACCCAGAGTCTGATCCCTCTGAAGACAGAGCCCGAGAGTCAGCTCATGTTTGCAGCATGCCAACTTCAACCTCTGCATTGAAATTACCCCAATTTCAAGTTGAATCTGCTAAGAGTCCAGCTGCTACTCACACTACTAATGCTGCTGGGTATAATGTGAGGGAAGAAAGTGCTAGCAGGGAGAAGCCAGAGGTGACATCTTCAGCAAAAACAGTCAACAAAAGAATATCTATGGTGGCATCAGGCTTGACCCCAAAAGAACTTGTAAGTGTATCCATATGTATCTCCCTAAAGACTGAGACTTCATTTACATACCATAATAGTTTTAACTAGGTAGTAGTAATAAATAACTTATAGGAAGAAATCTAAGAAATAGGTATAATTCTAATGAAATTTAATTTTTATTACTAATTTCTGAAATTTTGGACCTAGATAACACTATAGCATGAATCATTTTGTATAAATTTACTTAAGAAAATAATTATTAGCCCTGAATGGGTAGCTCAGTTGGTTAGAGCGTCCTCCTGATGCACCAAGGTTGCACGTTCAATCCCTTGTCAGGGCATATACAAGAAGCAACCAATGAATGTGTTAATAAGTGGAACAATGGATGTTTCTCTCTCTGTCTCTCAAATCAATTTTTTAAAAAGAAAGTAATTATTAAATATTAGCAGAGAGGTTATAGTTTTGGGTATGATATAGAGCTTTTTAAATTTTATATATATATATATATATAAAAGCGTAATACGCTAATTCGGCCTGACATCCTTCTGATGACCTTCTAGACGAAGCCGGGGTTTCAAGGGAAGCCTGGGTCCTGGGTGCCAGAGGGAAGCTGGTGCTGGCAGCCATAGGAAAGAAGGCCTACTCTTGCACTAATTTCGTGCATCGGGCCTCTAGTATATATATAAAAGCCTAAGCAACCGAATGACCGGTTGCTATGATGCGCACTGACCACCAGCAGGCAGATGCTCAACGCAGGAGCTTCCCCCTTGTGGTCAGTGTACTCCCACAGTGGGAGTGCTGCCGACCCATCCCAGTGGCAGCCACTCACTCCCTCGGTAGTCCTGCAGGTCCAATCTCCTAAGAAAGGGCCAGGCACCGACTGATCGGCACGGTCGGCATGATCCCAACAGCACTGCTGGCCTCCTGGAAGTCGGCCTCAGGCACCACAGCCACTTCCCCTCCCTAGAAACTCCACAAGGAAGAAACAATATAAAAGCGGTCACCAGGTGGCTCCTGACAATGAGTCCAAACCGAACGTCAGCAGTACAGATCTGGGATCCGGATCCCAGGCCGGCAAGGGCATCCCACCAGCTGCCCTGAGGGCCAATCGTGTTCCGGGTGCCCCCACCCCCAGGGACTGTGCCAGGCACAGGGCTCACAGCTTGCCTCTCCCGATCAGGACTGACTGGGCGTGAGCCCACAACAGGCACAGTGGGGCTGGGATGAGCGGGAGCGGCAGGCGGCATTGGACTGCCGGTTTCAGCCCAATTCCCTTAAGCCACGCCAAGGGACCCCACCTGTGCACGAATTCATACACCGGGCCTCTAGTTTTTATTATAAAAATCAAGTAGGTGTAGCTCTACTCCCCAGAAGGCATCTTTTCCCCACTTTGAGAGAACGCACCAGCATGATTAGCTAAATTCAAACTGGTTCCGAGCTCACTGCCAGATAATGGCATTTCTCCAGTGTTTATTTGTCTTTATCCTGGTTGGTGATATAGTTATTCAGTAGCCTGCCCTATCATTTCTGCTCTGCAAGAGCCTCTCTTCCCTATTAGGATTTTGACATCTCCTTGGGTCCCTAATGCTGGAAACAGGAATTGTTTCTCACTAAGGAAAATACCCATTAAAATACTAAGATCACTGAAACATTGTTTCTGAGTGTAGATTTCAGACATCTTAGTAAATTAATCACCATTGGTATCACTTCATAATAAAATAATTGAGTGAATACATCTTAAAGAACCATGATAAGATAACACACCAGAGTATCAAATGGATCTAATGGGGGTATAATTTATTATACACAGAGATGACCCAGTCATTCTTAAGCATCTTTGTTAATATATCCTTCCTAGGATAAGAACCATTTCTCATTCTAAGTTCTCTATGCGTAGCAGCTGAGCATAACGTTCTTTGTAACCTACTACTAAAAGGGCAAAGTAAGCTATGTCTTCCCTAGAAGATACAATGAATACATTCTCATCAATAATGCTAGAATTCTAATTTCACAATCAGGTGCCCAGACCAGCTATTTGCTCTGAAAATTCATACCTGTGTTCGGTTTATGTTGCTCTTGATCATTTGCCTACATATCTAGAATTTCCGTTTACTCATTGAAAATTAGCATTTCTTGTTTTGAAGTTCGGCTTTTCAGAGAAGGCTAAAATAATTTAATCTTTCTTGCCATGGGCAATTCTGAGCTGCACATTAGACTGTAAGTGGCTTGGGTACATATTGTCTTTAAACAAGCAAAGAGGAAAACTTTTCAGCTCTATTCAGACTTGAAGTGTGGTAAATTTATTATGAAAGCTGCTGACTGTATTACACATGATTAATTCTGAAACCCATATTAAAATGATCTTTTCAGCGGTTGCTCTTCTAACTGAACACTGTTCAAGGCCGGGATTTCAGCATTTAATCAGTTCAGAATTGCTAATGATCCTGGCAGAGGGCAGTGACAAAAGGGGGGAGGATGTCATTAGCTTCTCTAGTCTGCCTTTTTAGTGCCCTGTGGCAGTATGGAATGAAGCAGCATGAAAGAAGGATGGCCTGATCTCCATTGCAATATTGTGCAGCACATAAATATTGGCATGGTGGTGATGGCTAATAAATGATGGCCTTTGGTAAACTGAGTTATTTACCAAATGGTTGCTACTAATTATGTCAGTTGTGTCCATAATGGATCTGGTTCATTTCTTTTACTACCTATTGATTTTTATTTGGTTGATAGATAATAGCTAGAAGGCTCTAGATTTCCTTTGGGAATAATATGAGTTTCTTCAGTCCTTCCCCGTAAGAGGAATTGATAGTTTTTGTACTCTTGACTTGAATGTTTTTGAGCTATCAGAGGTTTGCATCTTGTTTTAATCCTCACCTGAGGACATACTTAAAGAGAGAGGAAGGGAGAGAAAAACATTGATTGGTTGCCTTGTTTATGTGCCCCAACCGGAAATCAAACCCACAACCCAGGTATGTGCCCTGACTGGGAATCGCATCAGTGACCTTTCAGTGCACAGGATGATGCTCAACTAACTAAGCCACTCAGCCAGGCACATCTTGTTTTTAAGCTACATATCTGTAACATAACTTTCTGTGTAGGCTAATTACCTCTCAGCTTATATATAGTGTAGGCTGATAAATCTGTGTTATAGTAGAGCAGCACTCTGAAAAGAAACTAGATGTGTTGGGCAATTCAATGATATCGGCTATTAAAGAGAAAATTAATATTATTTTGAATCCTTGGTTATAGTTCATGTCTCCTAGCATGAATTACTTTAGAATTTCTTCCTCTGATTTGTACATAATTTGTATTAAATTGCTATTTATTTTGAGACTTCAGACATGTTAGGATAAAAAGAATGTACCTTTTCTGTGAGAAAAAAATGGAGATTCAAAGCTAGGATAACTAATGCTCTAAGCTGTGCACTAGAGGTAATTTATAATAATATTTTATTTGATTTCAGATGTGTGTGCACAAGTTTGCCAGAAAACACCACATCACTTTAACTGATCTAATTACTGAAGAGACTACTCATGTCATTATGAAAACAGGTATACCAAGAACCTTATGGAATGCATTGCATCTGTTATATGGAACTACATGAAGAAATGGGAGTATTCGTTAAGCATAGCACGGGTGAAAGTCTTCCAGTAGTTGATCAACTATGTTTTGCGAAAGAAAAATAATAGTTTTCTACTTCCTGGCCCCCTTTTGTTTTGGGTTTAAGATTTGGAGAGTGGTGAAGCAGAACAATGGACCACTTTTACTAACCCACCCTGCCTGGGCTATTCTGTGGGAAGGGCTTTCTGGTAAGGCAGAGCTCAAATCCTAGAGGAATAAATAGGGCAAAGGGGAGAATGGATGGAAGTGAGCCTTTATTCAAAATCTGGGAGGTGGAAAGCCCTAGCTCCATGTCTATTTCATGTCCTAGCTCCACACAAACACTAGTTTGAGTGTGGTTGAGAGTTTTTCAGGAAATAAGTACAGTATCAGCTCTGAGATAGCCAGCATGTGGAAAAGGAAAAACAGAAGGGAAAAATGCATCTGTCCTACACCTTCCCCTTTTTAAATCTTAATTCTGACTCCCGTGATAATGTAGACCTCCGAGTCTTTTAGTTGACTATAAGCTAAATCTGAATAAATATTTCAGGGCTGCTAAAAAGCTCATTTAAAATTAGACCTCATTAATACAAACCTATTGTCTGGAACAAGTAAAGTAAAAATCCTGATTTCCCCCACTGTATTCTCTGCTGGAGTGACTTCCTGGAAAACATGTGCTCTGTTTTGAACACTATGCTTTTTAAGCTGGTCACTGACATGTTAGAGAGTGTTTATCCAGAGGTAGAGGATGAGGATGGAGAAAAGGAACTGAGAACAATGTCATCTGAAGAACAGATGAAGGAATGAGAAGACTTAAGGGAACAAGACCACTGTCTTCAAATATTTGAAGTGTTGTTGTCTGGAAGAGGAGTTAGACATGCTCTTGGGCTCCGGGAAGCAGAGACCAGTGCATGCAGCATACAGGAGATGCAGCTCTTAAAACCTTTCTCAAAATTGACTTAGGAAATAAAATGGTCCACTCTGTTCACATTGCTGCAGGCCCTTGAGTAGAGGATCCAGAGTCCTTGGCAAGGACACATTGCCTCAGAACCTCTAAAATGTTAGCTTTGTACTCTATACAGATCGTACCACAGGGTCAGAGGATAATACAGGAACCAGGTGCCAGAACAAGATACCTCAAACCAAGTTCTATTTTAGAGTTGAATGTCATTAAAGTTTAATATATCTTAAACTATAGGTTTGGATCAAAGCTGCTGGAAGGTGAAAGGAAAACTTTAAAATGTAAATTAAATCTAAAGTAATTAGTCTTTAAACTCAAAGGCAATATAATGTTTTAAAAAATATGTTTTTATTGATTTCAGAGAGGAAGGGAGGAGAGGGAAAGATAGAAACATCAGTGATGAGAGAGAATCATTGATCGGCTGCCTCCTGCATGCCTCCCCCTGGAGATCAAGCCAGCAACCCTGACATGTGCCCTTGACCAGAATCAAACCCAGGACCCTTCAGTCCACAGGCTGATGCTCTATCCACTGAGCCAAACCGGCTAGGGCACAGAGGTGTTTTTGAAACACTAGGAAATAAACAGAAGTGATTATTTAGATACTTCTTTCTGGAATACTTATGAATAAAGGGAAAATGCTATGAAAATACTCTGTATTTTTCTGTCCCTCTCAGGGAAATTAGGAGGTTAGGATTCCCCAGGTTAGAAGTCTGGGGGTGAAAATTTTGTCACTTACATTGACACATCAGATAGAGGATTTCAACAATACTGTTTTCTTCTCCTTCCACATATTGCCATCCAGTAAAATAGGTCTCCCCCATCCACATGTATCAATACTACTGATGAGGATAATTCCCTGAGCACAGTGATGGATGTCTGTAGCTAGTCTTGTCATTGAGAAGATAGGGCAGACATCTCCTTTGGTTTTAACTTCGTATCAGCCTTTTCTAACTTCCAAAGATCCACACATGCTGGTTATCATTAGGGGTGCTTCCAGCCTCAGATTCTATCACGGGGGTATTGGAATCATCGATCCATATTGATTGCAAGTAGCATATAGAACTGGAGCTCATTAGCTTGTTAGGGCAGCACTTCCTGACTTTGTTTTCAACTTCTACTGATCCTTTGGATATTTTTCATTCTGCAGATGCTGAATTTGTATGTGAACGGACACTGAAATATTTTCTGGGAATTGCAGGAGGAAAATGGGTAGTTAGCTATTTCTGTAAGTATAGTGCATTTCTCCCCTCCTCCCTTTTCCACTTCAGAATTGCATTTTTACATCAAACATCTTACCACCTAAGGTTTTTTGCTGATGTTGTATCTGAATTACCAAAAGGTCTTTAATGATAACACTAAACTAGTTTTATCTTTAACACATATGTCTTTGTTCAGATAAGCTGGTGATGTTGGGAAAATGAATTTCTTTTTATAACTAATAGGACCTAATCTGCTCCTAGAATGTTAGTATACGAATTAGGGATTTATTTAATAGTAGGCAGCAATCCATGTGCAGCAGGTACTGTTATAATGTTTGGATTAAGCATCAACCATATCTCCAAAAAGAAATCTCTACTACAAGGAGCTGTGGCTTTATTGAGATGGGACTTCTGCTCAGTGTTATTCCTCCCAAGCTCTTACGTGAATTGCTTCACCGTCCACTTCCACAAAAAGCCCATGTTCTTCTGCATTGTGACCTGTCTTTTCTGTGATCTCTTTAGGGGTGACCCAGTCTATTAAAGAAAGAAAGATTCTAGATGAGGTAGGTACTTGATGTTACAAACTGATCAGAAAGACTTGATGCCATTGAGTCACATAATCACCGAAAATTTAACTGCTTCCTTCCTTGTACCACTTTGATGATGGGGATCATCAAGAATTATGCAGAGCAAACCCAGAAATTCTGTGCCTCATTCACTTGTTCTAAATTTCAGTAGAAACAATCATTTCCTTGGAGGAAGGAAAAGGAATTTATAAAGCAGAAAAAAGATTCATAAGCAAAAGAAATAGGCTCACCTAAATCTATATACATAGACCTTGATAGAGAACTGGTTGTTCACTGTTAAATTAAAGAAAAATCCTTCATATTAATATGCAAATGTGTTTGTTTAGAAATCAGAATCCTTCAGAGAGATGTTACTCTTTATGACACTGAGAACAGTGAGAGGTAAATAAGAAGAGTGTAGGAGGAGAAATAATTCTAGAACAGAACCATCTAAGAGCTGCTGGTGACAACAGATCAGGGAAAATAAAACTAACAAAAATAGTTTTGAGATATTATATAGTATTCAGTATATACACAATTAATTAAGTGATATTTTTGTTGGTTTTAACTATCATCCCATGGTATATATTATTGGGAGCCTACTCTGTGCTGGACACCAGGAATACAGCTGTAAGCAAGACTGACAGGTCCATTCTCTGGCCAGATTCTTGTTTTGTTGAAGGAAAATACACGATGAAAAAGATCATTTAAGATAGCAATAAATACCATGACCAGCAGATTAGTAATTGACCAGGGACAGAGATTGACCACTTTAGGAGGCCAGGGATGGCTTCTGAAATGCTTGAGCTGAAACCTAAAACACAGGAAAGAATTGGCCTTAGAAAGTGTAGGTAACAAGTGTTAAAGGCAGAGGAACAGCAAGCATAAAGGTCATGAGGTAGGAATGAGCTTGTTTGTTAAAGAAAAATAGATTAGTGTAGCTGGAGGATAGTAATTGGTAAATAATATGTAGGGAGCATAGATTAGGCAAGAGGCAAGATATATAAATTTGGGGATTTAGAAGGCCTTGTGTGTGGGGGGGGGGCGGTAAAAGATGGATGGAGAGGAGCAAAGGGGAGAAAATGAGACATTTGTAATCTCTCAACAATAAAAAAAAAATTGAGGGGTATATCCTAGGCATCCAGGAAGAGAGGTTAAGTAGGGACAGGGGTACAATCAGGCCTATAAAATTGAAGGCCATCTCCAAATAGGTGACATTTATCATTAGACTCTTCTCACGCAAGCGACTAGAAAGTATGAAGTGGTCTTTCCCCTAATATTAGCCTGTGGTTATACTACCATGACTTTATTTTACTTTGTAATAATATTGGCAGTGGATATGATCTTCTTCTACAACCTGAGTTTCAGTCAGAATTGTTTCTAAGCATTCTTCCCCTAATTTATCCCAAAAGCTCTAACCTCCCCAATCCCATTACTCTCATCCTTGACCAATCAAAATAGTGATAAGTAAAAGCTTTTTCTTCAGTGTATTAAATGTATATTTTATCATTATGGTTTCATTAACTAAATCTCTCAATGGAAATCTGAAAAACCCTTAGCTGGTAATACACAATTGATTTAAGAGATAAAGAATTCTCCCGTTATCTTTATAACTGCACAGTATTAGCAGTTTAATCTAAATGCTAAGTGAATGTTTTGAGAGGAGATAGATGTTGAAAATTAAAATACAGTAAGTCCCAGTGAGGTGAAAAGCCAATTGTTCATTTCTGCCCACAAAGCTTTATTTCAGGGAATTGATTTCAGCAGCTGAGATGCTGGTCAGTTCATCAGTCTACCAAAAAGAATGATTTAAGGGGAGTGGTCAAAAGATTGCCTAGCAATACTCAATTCCTTAAATATGGCACATCTACTCTGCTTCCACTGAGGGCGGCTTCTCTTTCTCTGATCCCTGTGGTTTGCATTTGGTCTCTTTTAGCATGACTTTGAAGTCAGAGGAGATGTTATCAATGGAAGGAACCACCAAGGTCCAAAGCGAGCAAGAGAATCCCAGGACAGAAAGGTAAAGCCCTCCTTCCCCAAGTTGACAGAAATCCCACCATCCCTCTGCATTCCAGGCCCCTTAGTTCATCTTTTAAGGGGTGTTACATACTGCTAGGTGCTTCCATATAGGTTCTTTTTTTTTAATTCTAGGCCAACAAGGTAAATAAGTATTATATCTATTTAATGAATGAGGGGACTTAGAGGTTTAGAGAAGTAATTTGGTCCAATCTGGGGTTCAAATCTTAGCTGATAAATGGCAGAGCTGGGATTTGAAACAGATATGAATCTAAGCCTTTGCTCTTTCCACTTTACCATAGCGTCTTTCTCTAAATTACTGTGGTAAGTGCTGTAAAGGGGATGTATGCAGTGCTGTCTGTGGATGCAGAGAAGAGAAAATGATTGATAATCAATAGCTAATATTTATATAATGTTCACTATATGCCAAGTCTAAATACTCAACATGTTTTAACTGATTAGCAATTTTATAGTAACCCTATTAGATATGTACAATAATTATGTCTATTTTATAGATGAGAAAATTGAGGCTCAGAGAGGTGGAGTAAGATGCTCAAGCTCACACAGCTAGTTGTGAACGCACAACTAGAAGTTGAACCCAGGCAGTCTAGCTCCAGAATATGAGCTCTTTTTTAAATTTATGGATTGATTTTAGAGAGAGAGGGAAGGGGAGAGAACCATTGATTTGTTGTTTGACTCATTTATGCATTCATTGATTGATTCTTATATATCCCCTGACCAGAGATTGAACCCGCAACCTTGGCGTACTGGGACCACACTCTAACCAACTGAGCTACCTGGCCAGAGCCTGGAATCTGAGCTCTTAATGACAATATTATATTTCTTGGAAAATTATAGGTTTCACCAAGGAGAAAAATAGCTGATTCTAACATCTTTGAAAACGAAGGACTAGAACACTCAGAAACACTCAGTGACGTTCCCAGATCATCCTGTAGCAAGTGATGTAGCCAAAAACTGTGTCCTCCTCTCAGGGAGAAGTCCAGGCAAGATTTCACACCTGCCTGTCAGGCCTGAGCCAGCACTTTCTTAGGCCCCTGACTGAGTGCTTACGTTCCCAGTCTGCCTGTCTTCCTCTTTCAAGTGTGCACCGCCAGGCATTTGGGAACATCCCACAAGGAGCACCTTCTGTCCTTTTACAGAACCTGAGGGTGAACCAATAGAGGTGATTTGCCAAGGAAAACTGCCCTGGGAGATGATCACAAATTATCAGTCCCTGGAGCTCTGAACCCCGGGGGTCAGCCCACCCTCACCTTCTTAACCAATGAAGTAACTTCCCAGATGCCAAGAAAAGCTTCTGGCCCTATGTATGTTTCTGCCTTCACCCCGGGGGAGCTCTGTGAGCCAAACGTTTTTTTCTTCTTCAAATTAAAAGTAAGAAAGTTTATTTAGAAAGTTATAGAGGTTGTAGAAGTGAGCCAGCTGGGCTGTGTAGGCTCAGGAAACAAGTTACAGAAGCAAAAGGGGGAGGGGGGGCGCTTGGAGCTTAGGAGAGAGAAAGGCAAAGGAACTGGCCTGGGGGAGCGGGAAGGGGAGAAGAGAAGTAAAGGGAAAGGCAGGGCTTGCTCCTGAGAGGGAGAACAGGCCCCAGCCATTTGTTTTTATTCCGCTGTATGCAAAGCAGAACTAGCACCAGATTTTTCCCTCCTTCAAAGGAAATTTCAGTGTTTGGGGGTTTTTCCTGCATGCGGGGTGGCAATGATGGGAAGTACCTGATCAAAGTAATGACATTCTGAAGATATGAAAATATCACCATAGTATTTTCCTATGAAAGAGAAATGTATTTATAGAGGTGAAACTTCAAATTTCTTATCTCATAACTAGACATCCTCTTCAATGACTATCAGCCTGGATGAAAAAATTCTTATCTTTTGTGCTTTTTACAGCAACATTTGGCTCCAGCTGACTGCCTGGGGAGAACTTTTTTCCCCCCCAATATATTTTTATTGATTTCAGAGAGGAAGGGAGAGGGAGAGAGAGATAGAAACATCATTGATGAGAGAGAATCATTGATTGGCTGCCTCCTACACACCCCACACTGGGGATTGAGCCCACAACCTAGGCATATGCCCTGACCGAGAATCGAACTGTGACCTCCTGGTTCATAGGTTGGCGTTCACAGATGCTGGAGACCAGAAGAAAGTCAGGAGAAAAGGAGCATGTACATATAAAATAAACATAGACCTCTCTGCCAATCAGAGTTATGGTTAGTTAGTACTGATGTACCAAGTTTGGATAAACATCAAATATCAACTAATAGCTGAATTTCTAGCCATTAAACATGCCCCTTCCACTCTCCCTAAAAAATGGCCTCGGGCGAGGATTAACAACAAAACAAACAAAAAAAGTCTTCTAAAATCCAACAATGTTCTGGACATTGGACTGATTGTCTCTGGAAGTAGCAGCAGAAATCGTCTGGTGGTAAAGAAAAGGAAAAAAGATGCCCAGCCGGCATGGCTCAGTGGTTGAGTGTCGACCTATGAACCAGGAGGTCATGGTTCAATTCCCAGTCAGGGCACATGTCCAGGTTGTAGGCTGGATCCCCAATGTGGAACGTGTGGGAGGCAGCCGATAAATGATTCTCTCTGATCATTGAGTTTCTGTCTCCCCCCACCTCATTCCTCTCTGAAATCAATAAAAATATATTTAAGGGGGGGGGGGGAAGGAAAGGAAAAGAAAAATGAAAGTTCTTAGAGAGTCTCTTTATGTTGTTTTTTATAAAACCCATACTCTTGTAACTAGTGTTTCTCTATTCCTCTGTTCCTCTCTTCTCCCAGATCTTCAAGGGCCTAGAAATCTGTTGCTATGGGCCCTTTACCAACATGCCCACAGGTAAGAGACTCGGGGGACTGCAGGGTCCAGCACCAGCCTTTCCCGTACAGCTATAGGAGGGGTCATCTTATGGGGGTTCCTCAGATTGGCGAGAGGTTAGTCTATTTATCTATCACCTGTCAGACAAAACTGCACTTAAATGTTATCCTGTGACAGACAAAAACAAAACCTAGCCCTGAGCCCCTTCTCAAGAGTTTGAAGGCAGTGAAGAATTAACATCTGTGCTCAGATGGGGTAGAGCTGCTCTTAGTGCCTTTTGGTCTAAGAAAGAGGGGGAAATAAATTAGGGAGAGAGTTCTTCATTTGATGGTGAAGAAAGCACAGCAGCTGCATAAGCCCTCTCCCATACAAGCTCAGAGCAGGGGAAGACGTGATGAACATTTTCTAATTAATCTGACACTGATGTGATGTTTTGGTGCTGTGGGGCTCAACTCTGGAGTTGTGCGGTACTGAAGCCCTGGTGGATGTTTAGATTTGATTTGTTCTCTTTTTCTTTTTTAAATCCTCACCTAAGGATATTTTTCCCATTGTTTTTCAGAGAGTGGAAGGGAGGAAGTAGGAAGAGAGAGAAAGAAACATCAATGTGAGAGAGACACATCGATTAGTTGCTTCCCCCACCCCTCCACCCCCCACCCCCCGACCAGGGGCAGGGAGTGAACCCATGACCCTTGGTATGTAGTAAAATACTCTAACCATTGAGAAACATTGGCCAGGGCTGGTTCAATTCTTTTCTTAATGAAGGCTACCTACCTTTACACCTGTGCTCACCTCTGTCCCAGGATCAAGTCCTTTTGCTTCTCAGAAGACGGCCTTAGCATGTGGTCAGGGATAGATGAGAGCCTGGCAAAGTAATTTTGCTTATGTCTTCTTTATTTGTTATTGATTGGATTTTTATGAAATTTCAACATGCCACACATGGATTTCTCAATGTTGTTGTACTTTGGTATAATGAAAACCAGGGCCTCTAGCAGGTATCATTTTAGAAGGGAGTCAGTTGCCGGGACCGGTTTGGCTCAGTGGATAGAGCGTCAGTCTTCGGACTCAAGGGTCCCAGGTTCGATTCCGGTCAAGGGCATGTACCTTGGTTGCGGGCACATCCCCAGTAGGGGGTGTGCAGGAGGCAGCTGATCGATGTTTCTCTCTCATCGATGTTTCTAACTCTCTATCCCTCTCTCTTCCTCTCTGTAAAAAATCAATAAAATATATAGAAGGGAGTCAGTTGACCTCGGTACGCTCAGACAAAGAGGAGCACCTCACCCATCCCCAGAAATGGGTTGATAGAAAAGAGCACCCATAGGGGCCCAGGAGCCACCCATTGGTCAGTTCTACTGATTTTTCAGGTCCAGGTACAACCTCTTCTGGTTTTTATTCCCTTGAGTGTGTTGATAGCAGCTCAGCATGTAGCCTTTCCCAGCTGATGTGCTGAGTCTCTGTCCGGGGTGATAAGTGTTTTTTGTTTTGTTTTGTTTTAATTATCTTCCCATATCTTGACATTTACAGTAATTACCACCGAGTATGGTGCTCTCTGTGGCCCTGATTATCAATTACCAACACAGAATTAGGCAAGGAGGGAGGGAAGACGGGTGGATGTTTTCTCACAGTATTCTACCTGCAACTTAGCAAATTAATGAAAATTAGATTTTTTTTTCTTGTGTTTTATTTGAGAGACTGTTAAACCTTATCTACCAAGTGGCCTTATTGGGACTGATAACCAGAGTAAGTAGCAAATCAGTGGCAAATTAACTTAGAATCCTGGCCCTCTAGTTTCAGGCCTTTCTGTCCCTTTGGAGTCAAGAGACAGGGACTCCCACTGAGAACCTTGCTCTAAGCCTTCATTCAGAGGAGTATGGGGTAGGGAGCCCAGGTGAAGCATGTAGATCACTGTGGTGATTTTCTGTCTCAATGCCTATTTAGATCAACTAGAGTGGATGGTGCAGCTTTGTGGGGCTTCTGTGGTGAAGGAGCCTTCATTATTCACCCTCGGCGAGGTAAGCATTTGGTGCCCTGTCAGGGGGGGAAACACAGTACTCTATCTGGTGATGGAGCAAGGCAGCACCCATCAATCCCTATGAACTACCCCTCCACACCCCAGTGTAGCCTGAGAGGTCTCTTAACCCAAGCCTTCTCTGACCACGTGTGTGTTTCAGAAGACTCCATCTGTAAGGGAGGAGTGAGGACCTGAGAGCTCTGAGTATTTAATATACTGAGGGAAGGCTCTTTTCCTCTAATCCTTCCTTTTTGCCGTGTGCCCTTCCTCCTCCTCTGTGTGGCTGCTTCATCACACCATCAAGAAATGGTGAAGTGACTGTTCCCAAAGTCCTATTCTGATACCCTCAATGTTTCCTTCCTGGGGATGCAGGGCACTCACCCAATTGTGGTCATGCAGCCGGATGCCTGGACAGACGACAGTGGCTTCCGTGGTAAGTCTTACTGTAAGCCTTCATCCAGAGGAGTGTGGAGTAGAGGGCCCAAGTTAAGTGTGCAGGTTACTATGGTGATTTTAGGTCTGATTGTCCTGTTTAGATTAACTGGAGTGAATGGTGCCCCTGTTTGGGGCTTCAGAAGGCCACAAGCATGTGCCTGTGAGATGAGTTTGGTTCACCACCGGTTACCCAGTGCTTAGTTAACACAGCGCTCAGTGCATTCGAGGGGCTCACATTTGTTGAAGGAATGGCTAAAATATCCTTTTAAAACCTTTTTGTTGTTTATTTTACATTACAAAAGTAATGCATGAACTATTTCCATTGAGGGGTTAAATATGAATGTTCATCACATGAAATAAAAATGAACACAAACAATAAAAGAATCCCAGTAATCGCGCCCCTTGGAGATGATCACCATAAAATTCTTTCAGGCATGTGTATATGTATATACATATATTTTACACGAATGTGATAATGCTCATATTGTGTTGCTTTTCACTTAAGATACTGCAAATGTTTTCCCATCATTAAATTGCAATGCTTTTTAACAGATTGGGGCTCATGTTAATAAAGTTGTTAAAGCTGTAGGCTTTCACCAGCTGTCACTCCTCAGGCTGCTGAATAAGGTCTTATGTCCTAAAGCAGTGGTCAGCAAACCACGGCTCGCGAGCCACATGCGGCTCTTTGGCCCCTTGTGTGTGGCTCTTCCACAAAATACCACGGCCTGGGCAAGTCTATTTTGAAGAAGTGGCGTTAGAAGAAGTTTAAGTTTAAAAAATTTGGCTCTCAAAAGTAATTTCAATTGTTGTACTGTTGATATTTGTCTCTGTTGACTAATGAGTTTGCTGACCACTAAAGCATTACTTACCATCAACACTTTTGCTTCTTCCTGAGTAACCCTAAGAACTCATACAACCAGGTGCCCAGAATAGATTAACTACAGTCTGGTCTGGGGAAATGTGAATTGACACTAATCTCCACTTGTGTTCTCTGTCCTCAGTGATTGGGCAGATGTGTGAGGTACCTATGGTAACCCGAGAGTGGGTATTGGACAGCGTAGCCCTCTACCAGTGCCAGGAGCTGGACACCTACCTGATACCCCAGGGCCCTGGGGCTGCTGCTGATTCCTGCCAACCATGTGTAGAGCCTGTCTCCACAGGACCCCAAGAACAAGCTTAAGAAATGGCCTTTTTCCAGGCCCTGGGAGCTCCTCTTTAGTCCTTCCACTGTCCTGGTTACTAAATGTTTTATGTACATCAACCTGAAAAGAACTTCTGGCTGTGTAAGGGTCCCTTAAAGATTTTCTGTTCCAAGTCTCCCTTTGAAATCTGCCATGAGCACAAAATTGTGGTAATTTTTCACCTGAAAAGAATTTTAAACGCCACCGGTTGAGCAAGATGCTGATTCATTATTTATCAGCCCTATTCCTTGTACCGGGGCTGTCGGCTTAGAGCTGGTGGCACAGAGTAGCTGGGCTCAGGAGAATAGATGGTTTCCCTGAATTTGTTTCTCTAAAACCGTGTGTTCATAAAGGCCAAGGGTCAGACTCTTAAATGGGAGGGAGGTGAGCACTTAGGGATCTGTGATGCAACTTAAAATCAGAACAGTCCTCTTAAATGTTGGAGTGGGGTATTGGGAAGGGAATTCAGAGGCAGGTAATAGATATAAATATGAAACTTGACGATTAATTAGAAAGAGGCGTCACGCTGACCCTGGTCTCCAAAAGTCTGGGTAAGAACTGTGTTCAAAGAGAGTCTTCTAATTCCCTGTTGGTAATAAATAAAATGTTTAATGTTGTAGCTCTGATATGTAACCCATTCCTCTTGAAATATAAGATCTCTGATATGAATATTTCATGTCTGTGAAATGACGGATCCCACCAGAAAAGGAGCTGTTGCTTTCCTTGAGGTAATTTTTTTCCTTTTGCTCCCTATTGTTGAACTGTACAGCTTCATAAATAATTTTGTTTGCTGGAGGAAGAGAAAGTGTTTTTCATAAACTCATTATCTGAGACTGTTTCTAGCTGTTGGAAGGACTATGTCTTCCTTAGCCCCACAGTGTGTGGGGGCAGTGCAGACTTGATTGTACAAAATACATTTGTCAATGTTGTACTATTCACCTTCAAATAAAGTTGGTAGCAAACACTTCCACACGAATGACTGTCCTTTATGCTCATGCCTGCAGACTTCTCAGAGCCTTTTCACTGTACTATAGTAACACCCATTTACTATCTCAGTCCTGTGGGTCTGAGCCAACTGGTTTCTTTGTTTCGGGTCTCACAAGGCCAAAATCAAGGTGTCTGCAACGCTGTGTTCCTTTCTAGAGGCTCTGGGGGATGAATCCACTTCCAAGCTCATTTCATGTTGTTGGCCAGATTGCTCCTTGCAGCTGTAGGATCTCTGTTTCCTTGTTGGCTGTTGGCCAGTGGTCATCCCTAGCTTCCAGAGGCTACCCACACTCCTAGGCTTATGACCCTACCTCCACCCTCAAAACCGAAAATGCTGGTCAAGTCTCTCATAGTTGGACTCTCTCTGACTTATCTCTATTAACTCCTGCCAGAGAATTTGTTAAGGGCTCAAGTGATTAGGTTGTGCCTACCAGGAAGTCCAGAGTGATCTCCCTATCTTATGGTCCAAAACCTTAATTACAGCTGCAGAGCCCCTTAAGAGTTGTTTGATTAAATAGCCAGGGGCCAGAAATCTAGGAAGGGCATCTTTAGAATTCTGACAACCACTCCTATTTAACATGCTTAATCCATAGATAATAATCTGTGTCATCATTTCTTGGTCCTTACACTGTCGTAGATTGGAATCCTCTTTGAGGCAAAGAATGAAAATCCTCATACAATTCAGTGCTGCCATATTTGTAAGGAGGGTGGGTGGGTAAAGGAAGAGTAGAGAAAATGGAACTAACTGCCATTGTTACATTTTTATTGCATTCAGTCTTCACCACAGCTCTATGAAGTGGGTATTTGTCACCTCATCTGAAGAATGGGAACGGAAAGATTTTGCTCAAAGTTTGCACAGCTAGTAAATGGCAACTTGGAGACCTGAACCCATGCCCTTTCTATCCCATCATTCAGCTTTCCATATGTATCAGTCACTGACCCAGGTCAGAAGGCATCGCTTCAAGATTCAAGGAAATCTGGGGAGAATAGTGGGTTGTGAGGGGAACTAGCACTCTAGCTTCTTTTATGGGCCATGGTGGGAGGTAGTAGAAGGTTCCTGTCTCCAAGAGGCAGCTCTGCCTGGGAAAGCAGCCCTAGGCAAAGGGACTTACCAGATCAGATCGTGGCTACTCCTGTTTCCGCTCCCCTCCAGCCTCCCAGTTTATGATTGCTCATCTTTCCGTTGTCAAAGCCTTCCAGTTCAGCCTGGCCTACAGCACAACCTCTCAGGGGCCCATGCCAGCTCCCTGTCTACCTGCCAGGGAGTCCTGGGTTCTCAGTGTTAGCAGGAAAGACAGGCAGGAAGCAAGTGCTACACACCCAGTCTTTAGTCAAAAGTGTTTCATTTACAGGGACAAGTCATGGCTTACTGGACTCTGGGAGTGAGCCAGGCCTCAGCCTGCTGCCCCATCACTGATGGGTTAATAGGAAAAGCAGTATCTATCTAGGACAGCCTGCCTTCCCAGGAATCCTGAGTGGAAGCAGAGATGGCTCAGGCACATTAAGATGTTGTCTATAGCCGAAACCGTTTTTGGCTCAGTGGATAGAGCATCGGCCTGCAGACTGAAGGGTCCCAGGTTCTATTCCGGTCAAGGGCATGTACATTGGTTGCAAGCACATCCCCAGTAGGGGGTGTGCAGGAGGCAGCTGGTCGATGTTTCTCTCTCATCGATGTTTCTAGCTCTCTATCCCTCTCCCTTCCTCTCTGTAAAAAATCAATAAAATATATTTTTTAAAAAAGAAAAAGATGTCTATAATTGTCTCTCAATCTCCCAACAATTGTCCACCCCATCTGTTTTTTGAGCTCTGTAACCTTTTCCTGGAAGTCAACTTCTGACCCTGCCTCATGATGCTTGGCTGGGTCTGAGTCTTCTCTGATGAGAAAGTAAATCTACTTGTTCCTTTCACCTCTGGCTTTTTAAGACGCCCTCCCAGTTTCCCATCCCACAATCTTTAGCCCTTTCTGGGCAAAGCAGCATTTTGGGAATTGGTTCCTGTACTGCCTTTATCTCATTTCACAAAATGAACTTCTGCAAAGGAGTTGGAAAGGAAGAAGAGGAGGGATTATCATGCAGGCACAGGGAGGGGCCTAGTGGAGAGCTTGGTAGATTATCTCCCTCCTAAAAAAAAATGCAGCGGGATTCACCAACAAAGTATGGGCTCAAAAACATGCAGGAGAAAAAGAAAGGAATCAGTGTTGGGGTGGTTGGAGCGGAAGGAGCCAAGCTGCCCAGAATGTATCCTATGAAGGCTGCAAGGAGCAGATAAGGGCCCCAGAGGCATCGGCAGAGAAAGCAGGGTGAGGGGACTAGATCTACCCACAGAAACCAAGAGAGAAGGGGCTTGCTTGCTAGCCAGACACCTTGGGAGCTTGCTTATCAAGACCTGTAAAATGGCTGGGCCAGAGGCCCCTTTACCGTACTTCAGTGATGTTTAGCTCCCTCAAAGAGCCTATAAATCTGCCCATAACAAGGAGAAAATTAACGAAATGAATCTGGGCAAATAGATCATTAAGGAGAACTGGAGACAGCCAGGTCCTGTGGAGAGCAGGGATTGGGGAGTGCAAAGGGAGCTGATCCTGTCTCCAGGCCAGAACTGTGGAGTCCTAGTTTCTAGGACCTAGAATGATAAAGCCGATTAATATACAGTTTAGTGGAGTGATTCTCAAACCATGGCCCCCTGATGGGAAAAGGGGGTAGATAACAAAATCATCTAGCAACTTGTTAGCTATGCAAATCCTGGTGCCTCACTCTAGAAATAGTGGGACCCAGCAATCTGCTTCTGAAGCTAGCTCAAGTTTGAGAACCACTAGCTTGGTGAAAGGGGCTGCCAATTAGTATAAAGTGTTACCTATGGTCTAATCTTTGTCTCCGTAAGAGATGAATCTTAGGGCTGTTGAAAAAAACAACAACAACTAAGGTTGCCCTGGCCTGGTAGCTCATTTGGTTAGAGCATCTTCCCCATATGCCAACGTGGCAGGTTCAATCCCAGTCAGGGCACATGTAGAAACCAACCAATGAATGCATAAATAAGTGGAACAACAAATATCTCTCTCTTCCTCTCTCTCTCCAATCAACTTAAAAAAGAGAGAAAGAAAAACTAAGGTTTTAAGGGCTTAGATAGTTCTTATCTCCAAGGGTGCAGCAGCTGACTTCAGTTGACTCCAAAATGGCCCTTTAAACAAATACAAAACGAAGGACAAAGGTTAAATTATATTAGCAACCTAGGAGCAGAGTGCTTTAAAAGAAACAGCTAGAGGTTTAGGAGATTTTATTAATATTTAAATTGCAGTGAAACCACAGCTGCAGCCTTTGACTCCAGCACAGAAATATGCAAATACAGCTTTCTAAAGAAAAGAATCTCAGACAGTCCTCAAGGTAACAAGAACAAATAAAACAAATGATTTTGTAATTTATTTTTATTGACTGATGAAGAGCAAGGCACAGACAACCTGCCCAGTGAGTCTGCTGCCCTTGGGCTCTCTGAGAGAAGAGAAAGGCGGCCTAGAGGAAGAAAGGTAGGCTGGGCTGTAGCCTGGTGACAGGAAAGACCCAAATTGGACAAAACAGGAGGCAGATGGGAGAAGACTAAATTAAAAGGGAAGGAAAATGGAAACTCAACCCTGAGTTCTGAGGACCATCTGATCTTGCTGGCTCTCAGGAAAACAATAATAATCATTAATGACTGTCATTTGTCTCCCTCCTACTAAGTGCCATGCATTATTCCCAACATACAAAGGAGGAAAATGATGCCTTCAGAGGTCAAGCAACTTGCCCAAGATCACACAGTAAAAGGAGGTAGCAAAGCCTTGATTCAAACAAAGATTCGTGTGAAGCTGAATTGTACTGGGAACCAGCTGTAGGAGATGGTGAAGGTGAATAACATTAGTAAGGCCAATGGTGGAGGGGAGAATCTGTGCCCACTTCTGGGGTAGCTTGTGTGTGTGTATGTGTGCATACTAGGGTTGGGGAAGGGAGGAAAAATCCATTTCTGGCCTTCAAATTGCTTGCTATTCCAGGGGTGAGGTAAGAAAGCTACAGAAAACCTTTGCAGAATTGTGCCTTCTGGTTCAAAAGCCCTTTGTGGGATGTGTGGTGGGGGCAGGCTCTGCCTGCTATGGGAGAACCTCTGGGTAAAGCATCTCAAGCTGGCCCTTGGAACCTATGAAGGATTTGAGCAGGTGAAAAGGAAGCCAGATTTCAGAAGGCCCAGGTAAGAATCCCAGCGGCCAGAATTGGGAGAAGGAACACCTGATCCAGAAAGAGAAGAGATAGAAGCGTTTCTAAGGATACATTTCTCTGAGCCACTCACCCAGTCTCCCCAGACTTTCTGTCCCAAGCCCAAACCCAACATCTCCATGGTTCGCTTGCTGATCCCTTTCAGGCACCCTGACCAACAAATATGGGGACCCACAGATTTTGCTCACCTCTATCCTATACTGAGCCAGTTCTGTTCTGCCATCTCTGCAGGCCCACATCCTGCCCTCCCCCACCTTCTCTATAGAGTCTTCCCAGGTCTTCCAGGCCAGAATCTTCCCCACTGAGAACACTCAGAAGTTTTGCTTTATTTATGATACTTTCTTCAGTAGGTTATTTCTTTATTTGACTAGAAGGTCCTTATGGGCAAGATTAATATCACTTTATCTTTTGTTGTTGTTAATCCTCACCTGAGAATATTTTTTCCATTGATATTTTTAGAGAGAATGGAAGGAGGGAGTGGGAGATAAAGAGGAGAGAGAGAGAGAGAGAGAGATTGGCTGCCTCCTGCGTGCATCCCAACTGGGCCAGGGATCGAACCTGCAACCCAAGTATGAGCCCTTGACTGGGAATCAAACTCGAAACCCTCCGGTGCACAGGCGGATGCTCTAACCACTGAGCAATGCAGGCCAGGGCAATATCACTTTATCTTTGCTGTCATCCAGCTGTGTGTCTGGCAGCTTCCTTGTTAGGTACCCAATGAGTAGGTGCTAAAGGAGTAAGTTCAAGGATGAATGAATGGTCTCATTGAGTGAATGGTTTATCCAACTACTGGCCTCACCCTCAAGAACTTCGGTCCCTGATAAACTATCCACATTCTGCCACTGGGAGTACTAATTCCCTTTCATCTCCCCCATTCATTTTTCTAGGACCCCGATTTACTCCAGACACAATATGAGGGATCTAAATATCCAAAATTCACTCTTCCTCTTCTCAGCCCACACCTACAGATTTCCTCCTGGATTCTCTTTTGCCTATCAGGAAGCCCACCCGCTGTGTGATTAACCAAAACCACACCGGGACTGAGATCCTCCGTTTCCCCTCTCCATGCGTCCTCCAGCCAGGCCACCTCCGGGCTGGTTACTCAAGACAGATAAACTGCTGCCGCCATCACTACAGAAATAATTATGTTCATGACAATCTCTCTGCAAGTTCAAAGCGCTGGCACCACCATTATTTCTCTCTCCTCACTTGTTCCCTGGGAGATGGCTACAGTAAAGATGGTTATCCCCACTTTGTGGGTGATGAAACTAAGGGCCAGGGCCTCGCCAAAGGTCACTCGGTGAATTGGTGGCAGACCTGGAGCTAACCAGCCGAGAAGTCCCTATTCATTAGGCCACAGATGGAAACACCCTCATTATTTTGTCTGGACTGTGTTTTGTCTGGGAGGGAGGGAGGGAGTGTGGACTCCAGCGGAGCAGGAGCGGGGACTGGAGAAGATAAAAGAAAGTTTGTGACCCTGTGAAGTTTTCTCTCTGCAATGCTGCAGCAGTTGGCACTGGTTAATTCCCGAAGAGTTTAAAAAAAACAAAACAAAACAAAACAAAAAACACGTTACCACATGCCCTAGATTAGAGAAGGGGGGAAAAGGTGAATCTGAAGGTAATAGACACACAGGTAGGCAGATGTTTGCCATCTCCTCTTGAAGACAACACAAAACCAAATGGTGGTGTATATTAACAAAAGAAACGAAAACTACAACTTCTATGGGTCTTCCCAGCTGTTTGGATTCTGGAATAAACTGCTGCCACGTAGGTAGACAATCTTCCCTGATAAGACCTGTCCCTGGGGCCTGGTGAGGAAAGGGCTCTCCTGGAGGCACGGGGGCTTTGAGGGCTGTTTTGGGGCCCTCCACAGCTGCCAAAGTGGGATCACCCCCAAGCCCACAGAGGCTCTGAAAGTCATGGAAAGCAAGATCTGGTTTCTAACCAAATGCCAGAGAAATAATAATTTTTAAATCTCCATAGGAATTCAAGGGGCCATTTTCTAAAGACACGGCCCCAGGGCTGTACTGGGGAAGGCAGTGATGGCCTTTCCCTTCCCTCCAAAGCCCTAGCCTGCTCCCCTGGCTCCATTCTAAATGGGATCAGGGCTTGTCACCCCACCCCTACCTACCAGCTCTGGACTTTTCTCAGCTGTTATCCAACACCAGCCTCCGTTATTCCTTGGCCCTTGCCCGAGGCCTCAGCAGCTTCCCTGTACCACTGCCTGGAGGCTAAGGGAGAACCGAGATGGGCAGAGGGGCGGGACACCTGAGCCCAGAGAGGTAGGTGCTGTTGTTGACGCCACCCGATGAACTGTCACAGAATTGTACGCCTTCAAACGGCTAATCACACGTTATGTGAATTCCACCTCAATGGAAAACAAGAACTGAGCTGCCCTGGGAGGCCTCTCAAGGCTGCCAGGGTTGAGACTCCTTGCAGGGAGTGGCAATGAGTGACAATGGGAAGGGCCTCCCGCCTCTTCCTCCAGGACCAGATGGGAACTGGGGCTGGGCTGGGATCTGGGCAGAAAAGCCCAACTGGGGCAGCGCTGGGATCTGGGCAGAAGAGAGTTATTCAGTGAAAGCGAGGAGGCTGCAGCCGCCGCTCATTTGCATCATAAGTGATTGGTTTTCCCTGCTCGTCCCTCATTAAGACACAATGGACAGTTGTTTGCTGGCGCAGCAGATCCATTTACCAAGGGGAAGAAGAGACAGAGCAAGAGTGATGGGCCATAGTGGGGAGGTGGCAAGCCCACCTTCCCTCCCCTATGCTCCCCAGGCCACTGGGACGCTCACACAATGAGAAGGGACCTTAGAGAGCAAACCAACCCCATCCTTTTACAGATGAGGAGACTAAGATGCTAAAAGGGGGTGACACTTGCTAAGGTCCAACAGCGAGTTCATGGCTGACCTGGGGCTTCTAGAGCCTACAGTCTAGATTCTAGACTCATTCCGGGCTTCCGTCCACTTGGCTGCAATACCTACCCCATTGCCAGTGGGCTCGGGGTTCTTTATCTCCGTGGTTTCTTTCCTTCTACTCCAGGCCTTGGTTTCTACCAGTTTTCTCTCCTGTGGCCATCTCATCGCTTCTTTCTCTGTTCCTGCTCCTCCATCCTTTCCTCCGTTTCCAGGAAGCCAGGATAATTAACCTCCGCCCTAACAAGGGTGGGTCTGGCAGGAGAGGCAGCCATTTTGAAACTGTCTTGGTGTGTTTGGGGGGATAGGTGGGGAGAGGACAAATATGTGTTGGAGAGAGGCAGGGGGGATACCACAGAAGAGCTGAACCCCTTTCCTGGGGAAGAGAGTGTGGAGTTGGTGGAGAGAGCTGTGCCAGGATTGCTGGTGTCCACTGGCAACCTCGGACATGACCTCTTCCTCCTACCTCCCTCAGCCTTCAGGACCAATCTGTTTTCCACCTCACACCCTGGCACAGGAGGTAAAGCAGGGTAAGAGGCCTGCAGATGCCAGGCTCAGGGGAGGCACAACCTCTCTGAAGGAGGCCACTGCTTTGTTGCTCCCCTGGCCGTGCAGTGCCTGCCTCCCTGCCCCCCATCCCTTTACCCTCTGGTTCCCACCTTCCTCTGGGCCCCTTCTGACAGTGGTGAAATCTCACAAATGCAAGCTTATGCCCCTGGGGGGCTGGGGAGATGGCAATCAAGTGGGAGAAACCTGACAAACCCAGACCTCGGAGGTCTCCCTCCTGCTGACACCCCCTCCCAGTTCCCTGTCTGCCCCTCCCCTCTGTGGGTCAAGCTTGCCAGCATCTGCGCCTGTCTCATTGTGCTCTGGGGGAAAGGGAGAGCGGGGGTGAGTGGGTGTCTATGTGCATGAACATAAGGCCTCCGGGTTCATTCTGACACTGAATGAAAAACTCACCAATTATTCGTCCAATCTCATTAATATGCAGACAGACATCTGTTATTTAGGAGTCAACAGCAGAGGCATTTTCTTGGGGGGAGGAGCACTTATGTACATGTCCCTCTTGTCTCTCTGGCTCCTGGGAGGTAGCTGCTTGGGAATCACCCCACCGCCTGGAGCTGGAGCCTCCCCCTCTCTGACCCTCACCCCCAACCTTCAGGAGAAGGAGTAGGGGATTGACTAGAGAGATGGAGAGAGACCTGGGAACCCAGCAGGGGGAAGGCGGGAGAGGGGCTGCAGTGTGTAGGAGAAAATCTTCTGTTAGGAGAGAGGCAGGGGGGATACCACAGAAGAGCTGAACCCCTTTCCTGGGGAAGAGAGTGTGGAGTTGGTGGAGAGAGCTGTGCCAGGATTGCTGGTGTCCACTGGCAACCTCGGACATGACCTCTTCCTCCTACCTCCCTCAGCCTTCAGGACCAATCTGAGTGTATCTGGGGTGGGGTCACCATGGTAACCTGGAGTCCTCACCCGGAGACTTCAGAATAGGTAATGGGAAGAGTTTAGAAAAATGAGGACCAAAAGACCTCAGCCTTCGGAGTCACTAGAGGGTCTCTCTAGTCCTTAGGAGACGTGTGAGAGCAGGACACGGCCACCTCCCCTTCCTGTGTTTTGGCCTTCCTCCCGCCTTTGAGTCCCCAGCACAGGAAGCCCCCTCGAAGAAGAAGCCATTCTTGATTCCCTCAGGCCCAGCTCAGAAGCACTGGGTGACTACATCGTAAAGAATAAAGGTTGAGCCCTAACTGGTTTGGCTCAGTGGATAGAGCATCAGCCTACAGACTGGAGGGTCCCAGGTTCTATTCTGGTCAAGGGCACATACCTCGGTTCCAGGCTCCTCCCCAGCCTGGGCCCTGGTCAGGGCTTGTGCAGGAGGCAACCAATCGATGTATTTCTCTCACATCAATATTTCTCTCTGTCTCTCCCTCTCTCTTCCACTCTCTGCAAAAAATCAATGGAAAAATATCTTTGGGTGAGGATTAACCAAAAAAAAAAATAAAAGAAGAAGAATAAAGGTTGACATAGCTCAGCCATCTTTAAATGGTCAAACAGCTTTTCTACATCCTTTCTCTGAATCTTCCTCAACAACATGAGGTCGATGTGGAGACCAGCTCCCCTTTTCTAGGTGTGAAAACTGAGGTTCAGACAGGTGCAGGGGCTCCCTAGGGAGGAAGCGGAAGAGCTGGGACCCAGGCCCTTGAACCTCTGCCTCCAATCTTAAGCTCTTCACATGACTGTCCCTGCTGGGAAGGCTGCAGTCACAAGGAGATGACCCTCTAACAGGTGAAGCATTTCAGGGGTTAGACCAAGTCCCTGCCCCTGCCCCTGCCCCTGCCCCTGCCCTTGCCCCTGCCCCTGCCCCTGCCCCTGCCCCTGCCCTTGCCCCTGCCCCTGCCCCTGCCCTTCCTTTCCCCTCCTCCCTCCTGGGCGGGCTGATTGCTGAGGTTAAGAAACACTGGAAGCATCACAGTGATTAGTAGTTTATTTCATTAAATGATTAACGAGGCTACATTGCTTCCCAAAGGGGTGTCTAATTTGTGGGGGAAACAGCTGCAGAGATGGAAGCTGAGTCTGACTCCTGCAACTGAGATGGGAGGGGGTGGGTGGGAGTTAGGTTCCCTCCCTCCAGCCTGCAGGGGGCTTTGAGGATCAGGAATAAGCCCCCTTACCCTCCCCCCACCTATTGGGCTCCTTAGTCCAGAGGTGCAGCCCCTCCGGGAAATAAAACGTCTGGCAACCCAGACCTGCAGAGGGGACCAAAATCTGTTGCCAGTGGTATTGGAAATGTATTAAACTTTGGGGGCTCCTCCAACTGATTTATTTTCCTAATTATGTTTGCTTTAGGCGGATATTGAAATGCGCTTGGACTCCCCAAGCGCCAGCGTGGCAGGGGAGGGAGGCTGGGAGAAGAGAGGGACACAAACACTGCACTTTGGCAGCCACAGGCTGGAGCCTGCTTGGTACCAAAGTCCAAAGGGAAAAGGGGAGCCACGAGGCTCCAAATCCTACATTGATGGTATGGCAGTTCCCAGTGGGGGAAGAGTCAGTCCTCTGGGACCAGACTGAGAGATGGGCCTTTCCCAGAACCCTAAATCCAGGTCTCAGGGTCCTTGAGGAGGGTCTCAGAGTCAGCCTCTAACCAGGTCAAGGTTTGAGAGGGTGGGGTGTCCTATGCCCTTAAGCTGTCCCAGAATCCTTGAGGAGATTGGTTGAGATAGGCCAGGACAGGGTCCTTGGGAGAGGGAGGGAAAGAGGTGTCTGATGAGCCAGGAGTGGGCGGGGATTTCTTTTCCACTCAAGGCTGGGCCCTGGCACAGGGAAAGGAGAAGCTATTTTAAATGATACATCTCAGAGCCAAACCCCTCAGCCCCCATCACCTCATCCAGATGACCCATCCACCCAAACGCCAAATCTGGTCACTTCATTCTGTGCTTAAAGTCCCTAGTGCCTCCTCACATCCTCGGAAGGAAGTCCTGGTTCCCTTGTGGGCCCTGCAGTGGCCTTAATGGACCTTCCCAGCCTTGTCTTCTGCCCTTCCCGCCATGGCAGCCCCAACCGTGCCATGTTGTTTCTCATCTCCATATGCCTGCACATGCTCTACCCTCTGTCCCGAGTGCTTCTCCTACCCCTTTCCTGCCTGGAAAACTCCTCTTCAACCCTCAGGACCTGGCTCAGGGCACTGGCTCCCGAGACTGTAAGGAGCTCCCACAGCCAAGGCCCTGTCACCCCTGGGGTACCTCTCTTTCCTGATGGGCTGGTCCCCAGAGCAAAGAGGCTGGTCCCTTCAGTCTCCCAAGCCAGTGTCTGGCACACAGTTGGTGCTCAGTACACATTTGCTGAATGAATGCGAGAGGAATGGGCCGTGGTTTGGGGGTGGGGATTCCAGATGGGAGGGTAAGGTCTGTGTTCTCTCCCAGAGTGTGTCTGGAGGAGCTGTCTGGGGCTGGGGGAGGGGAGGGCCAGGGATGGTTCCTGGGGGAGAATGTCACCGAAAAGAGGCCAGTGGGACCCGAGCCAGGGAGGGAATACAGGACAATGTGAAACCAGACTCCCGAGAAAACAGACCAGCACTGTCTTTCCTGACAACAAGTGCCCCAGCCAGCCCCTCCACCAGCTTTCCTTCAATAGGGGGTGGGGAGGGGGTGACCCTAAACTCAGCTGATGCTCCCCCCAAAATCACCAAAGAGCTTAGGATGGAAAGAGGGTGAGAACCCCTGCCCCGGTCCGAGGAGACTCCAGAACCAAACCTCTGTCCCCTTGAGAAACTTCCCTATGTCCAGGGTCACTTCTGCGATGTGGGGGCTTTTGGTGCTCTCCCTACCCCCACAACTCCTAGGGTACCAGCAGATCCCAAGGTGGGGGCCTATGGAGATGGTGAGCAAAGGGCCTGGACCACCTCAGCTGGACCCCTCCCACTCAAGCGGGGGGCCCCAGCTGGATTGAGGAATGAATTGCACATCAGTCCACTTTAAACCCCCCTAATGGCTTTAGGGTTGTTTGGCTCATTAACTGAGGTGAATATTCCCAAGACACCTCACTTCCCCACCTCTGGCTCCTAAAGGACACTGCTGATCCAACCCATGACTTCCTCTGCTTCTTCCTGAAGTCTAACTTTCCCTCCTGCTACTGGAGATTGGTAGACTGGTAGTTAGAAAGCAACAAAACTAAAGCCACAGCCGTTTTCCATGGACATGGGCTTTATTTGGGGACTGCTGGGGAAGAGAGGGGGGAGCTAGGACTGGTGGGTATATGGGGGGAAGGGCTTCTTAACTTGCTTTTTAATTTAGTGCATGTTGCCTGGAGGTTAGGGTAAGTGAGCACAGCTGTAGAAGTGAGAGGAGAGGAAAAGGGAAGTTCATGGAATGGACACTTTCCTTCGGGAAGGAAGCCAGGACCAGGATCTGGGCGCTGGGGGCAGGGAGGGAAGGCACTCCTCATCTACCCAGACTCAACCAAGGTCACTGCTCGATGCCAGCTTCCCTAAGCCCCCTGCCCCGTCCCAGCTCCTGACCCAGATGCCTGCTCTGCTAGCTCCCTCAACTTCCTGTGGAGAGGAGGGGGATGAGGGTGTGGGGAATGATGGTACCCTCTGCCTCCAGGTCCCTGGCCCAGGAGAATTGCTCACTCAACCGGCCCTGAAGTTCCAGCCAGTCAGGGGGTCAGGAAGCCAGGGTGCAGGCAGGGGAACCATTGTGCCCTTCACCACCCCTCCTGACACGCTGCCCCTCCCCGGCTCCTCACATGAGGTTGCAACTCTTGGCTCGATCCTTGTGTATCTCGCCTTCATTCCCATTCCCCCGGTCTGGCCTTCCTGCCAGCTGCGTGGATCGCTGCAGTCCCCGGCGTGAGTCAGTTCGGCGCAGCTGCCTATGGCCACGGCCCAGGGAGGCCACTGTGGCCACGTGGAAGACGTCCCTGACGCTGCGCTCAGAGGACCGGGAGGAGCACTCCACGTAGGACACGGCCCCCACCTGCTTGGCCAGCACGGTGCCCTGGAAGGATGGCGTGTATGAAGGAAGTTATGCATTTCAGCACGGGGCAGGGAGGCAGAGGGCTGGGGGAGGGGAGGAGGTCAAGGGATCAGGCCAGAGGTTAGATGCCAGGACAAGGGATGAACAAAATAGGGTGTTTTCAAATCAGAGACTTGAGGGGGTCAGAAATGGGAGATCTAGGCTGGGGTGAGGTCAAAGGTCAAGAGTCCCACCTGCTCATGTGTAACGGGGATAAGCCTCTGCTTGGACAGCTCCCTCAGTGTGGCCAGGTCGGTCCGCATGTCCAGTTTACAGCCAACCAGCACAACCTTGGCATTGGGACAAAACTCCTGAGTCTCCCCTTGCCACTATTTGGGGAAAGAAAATAAGAGTTGTGGAGGGTAGAAGAAGGCACATGGTGAGCCATGCTCCCCACCAGGAGGCCCCCCCTTTATCACAGCATCAGAAACCGACACCCCTCTGGACGCTCCTGTGTGAGCAAGGAGGTGGGGATGGTGGGCTTGGGCTGAAAGCAGGGATGGGGTGTGGGAGAAGGGGAGGGAGGAGAGGGCGGAGGTGGGGCCCTAGGGTCTGTGCCCTGCGTCTAACTCGGGGGCCATGTAGCTTCTGCCAGCCTGGAGCCTTCCCATTCTGACCCCCTATCCTAAGTTTGTGTGTGGGAACAGACCGACCCAGCCCTCCCCTCCCCCACCTGGGAACTGGGGCTGCCTTAGCTGACTTCTGGCCTTTCACCATAGGCTTTTCTCATGGAAATAGGGGCCTGGAGCGGAGACCACAGGGCTTTCCTGAGCTCGGAGAGCAGCCTTCCCATCCAGTCCATCTGGGGTTCCCACGCCCAAGGAGATGGGGAGGGTGGCTACGGAATCTCTTGGGTAGCTCTCCCTGCTCTCCCCCATCACCCCCAGATGCCCTACCCAGCTCTGAGGATTGATTTCTAGGGAAGGGGGGTTGGGAGGATGAGAGCTTCACACGCTCTCCAGCTGATGGCTCCTGCTGTATCAGAACCGTGGTTCCTGGTCCCCCTCCGTCTAACTTCCTGCTTCCCCAGGCTCCCACCTTCTTGAGGACACTGTCCAGTGTTTCTGGTCGGCTAATGTCGAAGCAGATGAGCACAGCGTCCGAATCAGGATAGGCGAGGGGCCGGACGTTATCATAGTAAGAGGAACCTGAGAGAAGACAGAGGGGAGAGGGCAGGTAAGGGTACTGAGTGGGCGGAAGGCCTGGAGGGGAAGGGGAGGCCTGATGCTGGGATCAGGGAAAGGAAAAGAGCAGTTATTAATAGCCATCCAGGAGTCTATGTTTCTCCAAGGCGGGGACAGGCAGAGGGGAGGTTAGATGGCAGAAAACAGCTCCCCACTTCCCCAGGGGTTTCTCTAAAAAAGTAAGCATTCTTAATCTTTTCAGAGTCTGAGAAGCTCACAAAATCTCTCCACATTCTCATAAAATTTTGCGTGTGCTTTCTGGGCTCTGACAGACATCTAATGACCTCCAGGGGACCAGGGTAAAAATAAAACCCTCCTCCTTTTTGGAGAAGGGAGGGAGCTCTCCCATCCTCTTGGGACTTGATCTCAGATTTCTATAGCTCAGTCTAGAGACGTCGTCCCCATACCCAAAGAAAATCTAAATGTCTTTCCTAAATCCAGTACAACCTCCTAAAAAAAAAAACATGTTCCCAAATGAAAAACATTGCTTCTCAACTTTCCCAGAGAGGCAGAACCCAGCGGAGGGGATAGGATACTGGGCTTTTCTCCTTCAGGGCATGGTTTCTATCTATGTCAGCAAGCTCTGCCTCAGTTTCTCTGGCTTTAAGCAGATGGTTGCGTTTCCTTCCTGCTAGAATTAGGTGGATGGGCTGAGCTGAAGCCTAAAGGTCTGTCTAGCTGAGGAAGGGGCCAGGGTGGGGGGCCTGGAAGTCAGGGTGACCCCGGGGAGGTGGCTACCTGAAGTGTCCCACATGTTGAGCTCGATGCGGCGCTTGTCTATCTCAAAGCTGGCGGTGTAGTTCTCAAACACGGTGGGGACATAACTCTGCAGACACGGGTGGGTCAGGATGTGATCCTCCAGCCCTCACCCCAGACAAATGCCCTCCTTACTCCCACACCCTGGCCAGCCCAGCCCGGGCACACAAGTTGGTTTGGTGTGGGGCAAAGGGGAATCTCTGCTAGGCTTCCAGACGCCCCCTCCCCAGCCCTTGCAGCCCCCAGTTCGCCCCCTCTCCGATGCCCAGGACCCCCGCCATCCCCTAATACCCCTTCCGAGATCCTTTGCTTCCCCCAAACCCCAATCATCTCATCCTGATCCCCAGTTCCTCCCACCCCAATCCTCTGCAGTCCTTCCAGAGCTCCCAACACCACCACCACCCGCCCCCCCCCCCCAACCCCCGTCCTCCATGCCTCTCTCTCGTCCCTGGTAACCCCAGTACCCATTTCTGCGCGTCCCCCGGGCTCCAGTCCCCCACCCCCGCGACCTCAGCTCCCCGCTCCCAAGACACCGGTCCCTCACCCCGGGGTAGGCGTCCTTGGCGAACACCTGCAGCAGCGCCGTCTTGCCGCACTCCGCGTCCCCCACCACCACGATCTTGCAGCGGCCGCTCTGCCCCTCCATGGTCCCGGCTACACGCCGGCACCCCGCGGAGCCCCCCTCCCGGGCCCCGCTGCCGCCTCCCCCGCCGCTGCAGCTGCAGCCGCTCGGGCCGCCGACACCGGCATCTCGCGGGCCCGCGCCGAGCCCCCAGCCGGGGCCGCGGCCCCCCCCTCTGCCCCGCCCCCAGCCCGGCGGCCGCGCCCCCGGCCCCGCCTCCTGCCTCCGGCCCCCGCAGCCGGGAGGCGGGGCCCAGGGGAGCTAGGCGGGACCCCGGGAAACCGGGAGAGAAAGCAGAGTTCTAGCGCGCGCGGTTTGGGGCGGGCCGATCCGGGCTTTTTGACTGATCTGACTTTCTTGGGGGTGGGGGCGGGCGGGGCGTGGTGGGATCAGCACACGCACGAGGCTCGGGCCTTTTGCGTGCCCACGCGTGCACGCCGGGGTGCTACTGCGGACACGCGCGGGGGCAACCATCCACTTCCTGAACCGGAGGCTCGAGGTGGTGGGGAGGAGAGAAGCCTTTAGGGTTCGGTCTCCCTCCTCTATGCTCGGGTCCCGGCAGGGAGTCTTGGGGTTAGGAGGGTATGGACTCCGACACCCCCACCAGGAAAATGGTGACGTCATGGCTTTCTGTCCCCATGGCAACGAGTGGCCTAGTCTGGGGCTTTGGTGACTTAAAGGCGGGCCTGGACGAGCTGGAGGCAAGAATGAGTTTCTTCAGCCAAGCGCAGGGTGAAAAGTTTTTGGGGAGCTGCGTCCTCTGGTGGATGCTTGGGGGAGACAGGGATGGGGAGCGAAGAAGAGGCAGATCAAAGAGCCCAGAGTGACAGCCCTGCTGGAGCCAGAGACAAACTAAAGTCATTTCAGGCTCGATCCGGAGTCTAACAATAATCGAGCTTCTGTGTTGTCTTTGTATGACATCTTTCGCTTTTGAAAAGCTCTCTTTACACCGAAGATACTCGATTTAACTTTATCTTTACCCTTTATCAAGCAGTATCTTCACCATTTGACAGATGGGAAAATTGAAGCACAGAGCTTTAATAAACAAAATCAAATGGAAAGTTTTTAAGACTCCATCTCCCTGCTCCAAGTTTGCCATTGATAGACCACACGGAATGGGTCACACAAGTGTAGAGTCAGAGTCTAAAGAATAAGTTGGTTGGGTTCCGGTCTACAGGTGGCTAGCTCTTCAAATGTGAAGCCAGCTCAGATTTTGAGATCGTCCTTCAGGCTGCTCCTTAACATATATTTTAAAGTGCGTAAGGTTCATTGTGAATACACGAGTAAATTAAATCGCTATCTGCATGACCCCAAGAACGCCCTCGCTCTGTCTGTCCGCAGAGGATCCAGTCTCCAGTTTTCTGGCGCCCGCAGCCCCCGCACTGTGGCCTTGGCCCTTTAAGGGGGCGCGCGAAGCCCCGCCCCTGGGCCGGCGCCCCGCCCCTCTGCTCTGAGTCCTCAGCCGCGGCTCCACGGGACGCGCGCCCCGCCCTCCCCAGCTGTGCACCCTTCAGTCCAGCTGTGCGCGCACGTCGGGAGTCCCAGCCATGTCCGCGGAGAGAGAGGTAGCCGAGGTGGCCACCGAAGCCGTGGGCGACGCCCACCAGCTGCGCAGCCTGGTGCTCACCGGCTTCGGCTGCCACGACAAGATGAAGCTGAAGAGCAGGCCGGCCGCTCCCCCGGCCCCCGGCCCCGGCCAGCTGACGCTGCGGGTCCGGGCCTGTGGGCTGAACTTCGCGGACGTTATGGCCCAGCAAGGAATCTACGACCGGACGCCGCCGCTGCCCTACACTCCGGGCATGGAGGGCGCGGGAGTCGTGGTCGCAGTGGGCGAGGGAGTCAACGACCGCAAGGTGAGCGGACCAGCCCAGGGCCGGGATGTGCAGGTGGCCGGGATGTGCAGGAGGGGCGGGCTCCGGGGGTGTGGCAGCGCGGGGGAAACTGGCAGGGTCCTGGGTAGACGGGCATATGCGGAAGACGTAGGACAGGAAAGGGGCCTGGCTTCTGAAGCTCCTGAAAAACTGGATTTATATTCCCAACCATTTTTAATGGTGGCCGTCCGTCGCCCAGGAGCAGCGGTGGTGGTGGTGGGTGTGTGGGGGGAAAGAAGAAGGCGCCCACGCGCATGCAAGGAATGACCTTATTACGCCCGTCCCTTCCCGCCCCCCCCCCCCCGCATCCCGCAATCCCCAGTTAAACCACACCTGTACCCCTGTCCAACAAACACTGCCCACCTAATGGTGGTTTGTGACCCCAATTGCCGCCTCGTTCCTCAAGTGAGCTTGAGGAGCTATGGAGTCAGGGTTGGGCGGCAGCAGAGGGCTGTGGCAGGAGCCCCGTGTTCTGTGGGGGTGTGAGGTGGTCCCTCCCAGGACAGGGCCAGAGACAGGCACGCCCACCCTATGGAAGAGAGGGAACCTGCCACCACCCCTCCACCGGCCCCACAATGCCAGTCTGATTTTGTTGGGGGCCAGGGAGTGGGGAGATATGGGGACGGAGTTGAGATTAGGTCTCTGGATCTTTGTTTTGGACTTTGTCTCCTGTGACTGCAATATCTCCTCCTCCTCCGGTGACTCAGCCATCGGGTCACGACCCCCGTGGGCAGACCCTGCCTAAGCCTTCCTGGTGGAGGACCCTCCCAACCCCTGGCGGTGCTTTTTTGGACTGGGGTTGAGGGGTGTGGCAGCGGGAGCAGGTTGGCCCAACTCTGCAGGTCTTTTTCTCCTTTTTGTTTATCATTAATCTTGCCCACAACCCTGGACACCGGAGAGTTCCAAATGATCAACTTTTTGAGAGACTTGGAGTGAGCCTTTGCGTGTCATTTGTTTAGGGGTTTCTTTTCAAATCAGGCCCCTCAAATGCAGCCTTTCTCTTGCTGGAGCTGCTGGTCCTAAATCCCAGAGCTGGAATTCTTGGATTTATTTGTACATGCAAACATATCCTCTTTAAAGGGCTTCTTCCTGGATTCAGCTGAAACCGGTTTGGCTCAGTGGATAGAGCGTCGGCCTGCGGACTGAGGGGTCCCAGGTTCGATTCCAGTCAAGGGCATGTACATTGGTTGCGGGCACATCCCCGGTAGGGGGTGTGCAGGAGGCAGCTGGTCGATGTTTCTCTCATCGATGTTTCTAGCTCTCTATCCCTCTTCCTTACTCTCTGTGAAAAATCAATAAAATATATTTAAAAAAAATAAAATAAAATAAAGGGCTTCTTCCTGGATTCAGCTCTGGACCCACCCTTTCCACTGACTTTTAAATAATCCCACTCTTGAGAGGGTGCTAAGAGGAAAATTTTTTTTACTGAGGGGAGTTGTAGTTCATGCTGCTGCTGAAGGCCACCCACCTATCCTCCCCTCCCCACACTTTGCACTTGGTAAATACAGGATATCCTGTCCAGGGCAAGAATCTGATTGTAAGAGGCTGGATTCTGTGGGGAGGGCCCCCTCCCTGCCTCCTGATATCAGGGCTGACTCTGCTCTGTGATGGGCTGAGTGGTGGGCATTAGTCTGGGTAAGTGGTCAGCCTTGTTCTGGGCCAGACCTGGGCCTGGTCACCAACCAGACCGACCACTGCGTTTTTCCCAGTCCTCCAGGGTGACTGCCGAGCCTGCTAATCCTGAGTCTTGATGTGGAATGCTGTCATTCCCCACACCTCATCTCAGATCAGTGCTTGAAGGGAAAGATCCTAGCCTGCCCTCAATCCTCCTCCTCAGTGGAATGTGGGGCCTTGAGGACATGAAAAAGTGTGTGTGGGAGAGTCCCATCCCCCTTCCTCATGGATCCCAAACCTCGTTAATATACAGAATTCCCATCATTCCTGGCAGGGACCAAGACAGACCCGGATTGTCCCAGAACCTCCCTCTCCATGCTCTTCAAAGAGTGAGGAGGGGCCTTCCTTTCTCCTGAGAATGCTCCCTTCCCCTGCCCTAAGCTGAAAGCAGCCTCTCCTACAGGTGCCTAAGAGTTAGGAGAATACCTTTTCCTCGTGGGAGGGATTGTGTGGCTCTTCTTTTTTTTATTTTTTAAAACTTTTTAAAATATATTTTATTGATTTTTTACAGAGAGGAAGGGAGAGGGATAGAGAGTTAGAAACATCGATGAGAGAGAAACATCCATCAGCTGCCTCCTGCACACCTCCTACTGGGGATGTGCCTGCAACCAAGGTACATGCCCTTGACCAGAATTGAACCTGGGACCTTTCAGTCTGCAGGCCAACGCTCTATCCACTGAGCCAAAATGGTTCCGGTGGGCTGTGTGGCTCTTCTTGTCTGTCACCTCTCCCCGCAACACACACATCTCCGGGTGAAAGTGTTCCTGGGCCCCAGTGCTGACTCAGATACTTCTCCTGAGGGAACCACACCCTGGTCAGAGATCTTCACCTGTGGTATGGACCTTATCACATACTCCCTCTTCCTTCAGTTACTGGACTTGGTCACCTCCCCTCCTGGTTACTGTTATTGTCATTATTGTTGTTGTTGTTATTATTAGTTAACACCACTGAGTGTCTACTATGTGGCCAACATTTGGCTGAAAAAAAGACTAAATGATTTTTTGTTACTTAATCCTCACAACTCCCTAATTTACAGATAGGAAAACTGGGGCTCAAAAAAGTTAATTTTCTGTTTGCCCAATGGCACATGGTCAATAAGTAGTGGAGCCTGTATTTTTTAACAGAAGCAGTTTGATCTCTTCAATACTTTATGCTGCCCCCAACTGTAAGCTTCTTGCATCAGGGACCTTACACAATAGTGAAGTCTAATATCTGTAAAATGGAGATAAGGATAGTATCTACCTTAAAGAGCTGGTGTAAGGATTAGTTAAGTGTTTATATATAAAGCACTTACAATATAGCCTGGTCCTTGGGAAGCACTCAGTAAAGCTAAGTTGTTATTGTTTATAATGACATTATTATTATTATTATTGCTAGAGGCCCGGTGCATGAAATTCGTGCACGGGGGTCCCTCAGCCCAACCTGCACCCTCTACAATCCAGGAGCTCTCAGGGGATGTCCTACTGATGGCTTAGGCCCACTCCTTGTGGTTCTCTGCTCTCTGCGGGCCTGGAGGTTTCGCTGCAGCCATGGCGACGAAGCCCCCATGCCCTGCTCTCCGCTCTCTGCATGCCGCCGCCATGTGCCATGCGAAAGAAGCCCAATGCCCTGCAGTGTGCTCTATCTGCCAGGCCTGGGGGCTTCGCCGACACCGACACACTAAGGAAGCCCCCATGCCCTGTTGTCCTGGCTCTGTCTGTGGGGCCTGGTGGTGTTCCTGCCGCCACCTTGCTAAGGAAGCCGCCAAGCCCTGCTGTCTGGGCTCTGTCTGCCGTGTCTGGGGACTTCCCCGCCACTGCCACACTAAGGAAGCCTCCATGCCCTGCTGTCCGGGCTCTGTTTGCTGGGCCTGGGGCTTCCCCCGCCATCACCCTGCAAGCAAAGCCTCCATACCCTGCTGTCTGGGCTCTGTTTGCTGGGCCTGGGTCTTCCCCGCTGGCACTGCGCTAAGGAAGTTCCCAAGCCCTGCTGTCCGGGCTCTGTCTGCCGGGCCTGGGGCTTCCCCGACCATCTCCCTGCAAGCAAAGCCTCCATGCCCTGCTGTCTGGGCTCTGACTGCTGGGCCTGGGGGTGCTCCTGTCACCACCGTGCTAAGGAAGTCCCCAAGCCCTGCTGTCCCGGCTCTGTCTGCTGGGCCTGGGGCTTCCTTGCTGCTGCCACACTAAGGAAACCTCCATGCCTTGCTGTCCAGGCTCTGTCTGCCGTATCTGGGGGCGGATCAAGCCTCGCTGTTTGGTCCCTCCTCCCTCAACCCCAGTGGGGCTGACAGACCCAGACACTGTAGCAGCAGTGGAGCGGGAGGCTGGATCCGCCCCCTCCAGAGGCAGATCCAGCCTGCTACTCCTGCGGACAGGCCGAACACTCCAGCAGCAGGGCTGAGGGGACTGGGCACCACCATCTTGTGGCTATGGGGGCTGCCATTTTGTCATGGAGTGACGGTTAATTTGCATATCACTCTATTATTAGGATTACCATAACTACCGCTGCTCCTTCATTACCAGGAAGAGGGCCTTGTACATAACAGAAGGTCATAAATTGCCAATGAGTGAATGAATGAGTGACTTAATCATGCTCTGCTTTCATTCTTCAAGGTAGGGGATCGGGTGATGGTGTTGATCCCCTCAGGCATGTGGCAGGAGGAGGTGACTGTGCTCTCAACCCAGACCTTTCTGATGCCTGAGTCCATGACCTTTGAGGAAGCTGCTGCCTTGCTGGTTAATTACATCACAGCATACATGGTCCTCTTTGACTTTGGCAACCTACGGCCTGGCCACAGCGTCTTGGTACACATGGCTGCAGGTAACAGGCCCCTTTCCTTTATCCCCCCTCCTTACCCAGATTTCCTCCTAGGCCCCTTCTCAGTAGCATGTCTGGACTGTTGCCATGGTAACACCAGGCTGCTTTGGCCTATGGCGCCCAAGGCCTCTGCAGTATTGTTGCCGTGGCAACATTCAGGCACCAGATCCAGCCTGGTGTGCTATCCATAACAACATGCTGTGACCCAGCACCCCTTCCTTGCCAGCTACCCTTCCCCCAATTCTCAGTCACAGAAATTGGACATGAGATGAGCGCAGAAAGCCTCCGATTGAGCCCAGGCAAAATGAAGATGATGGGGTTGGTCCTTGAGAGGCAAGAATGGAGACTGGTGGCTGGGTGACTCTATATCCCCTACTTATGAAGGTGTCTTGCTGCAGGGGGTGTGGGTATAGCCGCCTTGCAGCTGTGCCGAACAGTGGAGAATGTGACAGTGTTCGGAACGGCCTCGGCCCGCAAGCACGAGATGCTGAAGGAGAACGGGATCACACATCCCATTGACTACCACACGACTGACTACGTGGATGAGATCAAGAAGATCTCCCCCAAAGGTGGGGTCAGGGTATGGGATGGCATGGGACAGAGGGGAGGTCTCCAAATTGGTGGATTCTTTTTAAAAAAATATATTTTATTAACTTTTTACAGAGAGGAAGAGAGAGGGATAGAGAGATAGAAACACTGATCAGCTGCCTCTTGCACACCCCCTACTGGGGATGTGCCCGAAACCAATGTACATGCCCTTGACCGGAATTGAACCTGGGACCTTTCAGTCTGCAGGCCGACGCTCTATCCACTGAGCCAAACCGGTTTCGGCCAAATTGGTGGATTCTAACGCTGCTCCTGGTCCCCCTTATTCTGTGACAGGCGTGGACATCGTCATGGACCCTCTGGGTGGGGCCGATACTGCTAAGGGCTACAACCTCCTCAAACCCATGGGCAAATTGATCTCCTATGGTAAGTCAGTGGGCCAGAATGGAGAGGGATATAGGGCCCAGGGCTTTTCAATGAAGAAGGGGCAGGGACCCAGGAGCTGGAGAGAGAGTGCCAGGGTTAGGATGTCCCTGAGATGTTGCACTCAGATTGCTGCCTCCTGGGAGCAGCTGTTGTCATTTTCTTTCACAACCTTCCATGTGAGTCACAGTAAATTGTGTTCTTTCTGTGCTCCTGTTTGGGGATTATTCTTTATTTAAAATATACTTTTATTGATTTCAGAGAGGAAAGGAGAGGGAGAGAGAGATAGAAACATCAATGATGAGAGAGAACCATTGATTGGCTGCCTCCTGCATGCTCCACAGTGGCGACTGAGCCCAAAACCTGGCTGTGTGGCCTTGACCGGTATCGAACCCGGGACCTATCAGGCCGCAGGCCTCTGCTTTATCTGCTGAGCCAAAGGAACTAGAGCTGGGGATTATTCTTGATGCACAATCACCCAGTTTGCCTTCCTCTGTTCTACCCTCCTGGCTTCTGGGACAACTGCATTTCCATTTAAAAAACCATTTCATATACCTGAAACTAACACAAAATAATATTGAATGTAAACTGTCATTGACAAATAAAATTTAAAAAAACTATTTCACATAAAAATAAACAAATAAAGATTGGAACCATTTTTGAGTTAGATGGAGTCTTTTTGGGCCTGGTAGCCTGCAGGCAGTGGGTTATCCTGGCACTTCCTGGCACTAGTGTGGATAATTGTAAGGGCCCACAGGGGGCAGACGAACATGGGTCCAGACACAGGGCTGTGCCTGGCACCCGGATTCACAGGCTATGTCTCCTTGTCTCTCAGGAATGGCCAACCTGATGACGGGCCCCAAGCGGAACCTGATGGCCCTGGCACGTACATGGTGGAATCAGTTCAGCGTGTCAGCTCTGCAGCTGCTGCAGGCCAACCGGGCTGTGTGTGGCTTCCACCTGGGCTACCTGCATGATGAGGTGGAACTGATTGATGGTGTGGTGACCCGCCTCGTGGCTCTGTACAATCAGGGCCACATCAAACCTCACATTGACTCTGTGTGGCCCTTCGAGAAGGTGAGTGTGAGGGAGGGCCTGGGCAGGACCCTGAAAGGCTGGGGTCCTGGGGGAAGGATTCCTTGGGGGAGGAGAGCCTCCTCCTTTCGGCTGACTCTCTGGAGCACTGGGAGCAGTGCCTTGTCTTCTTTTTTAAAAAATATATTTTATTGAATTTTTACAGAGAGGAAGGGAGAGAGATAGAGAGTTAGAAACATCAATGAGAGAGAAACATCGATCAGCTGCCTCCTGCACACCCCCTACTGGGGATGTGCCTGCAACCAAGGTACATGCCCTTAGACTGGAATCGAACCTGGGACCTTTCAGTCAGCAGGCTGACGCTCTATCCACTGAGCCAAATTGGTTTTGGCCCTTGTCTTCCTTTTCAGGTGATGGATGCCATGAGGCAGATGCAGGAGAAGAAGAATGTAGGCAAAGTCCTCCTGGTGCCTGGGCCAGAGAAGGAGAACTAGGATGGGGGGCTGGGAGACCCTCGGGAAGAGAGGAGCTGGGAAGCCATGTTATGTTGGCCACCAGATCCTCGAATTTCATCCTCTATCATAATGCTCTGCCCTCTCTCCCCCAAAGGTCTCCGTGGTGATGACCTCTCCCCTGCCCTGTGTTTTCTCTTTAGCCAGGGCTGCCCCCGCCCTCCTTCCTGCCCTCTGAAGAGGTTGGGAAGTGACCACTTGGATGTCTGGGCCCCGCCAAGGGGACAGGGAGGGACAGAGGGAGACCGGCCAAGACTAGCCAATCCCTTCCCGTTCTGTTCTACGTGCTTCCGCCTCTGCCTCATCTCCCCTCCTGCCCCTGCCCCACTACCTCCCCCAAAGAAATGAGATGTCAGCTCAGGATGTGGGGCCAATCTGTGTGAGTCCAGCATGTCCCTGTTTTGCCCTAGTGTCCCTTCAACCCGGGCCGACCAGCGCCCACCTCTGAACTCCTTTGCCTCATTGGGTGGTCTCATCTTCTTGTCCCCCAACTTCTTAAGCACAATTGGGCTTCTTCCACCTCCAGGTTTCCTGCCACTCTTAACCCAGGTTGCCTCTTACAACGAGGGCAGGAATCACACCTGCTCCCCTGGGTTACGACTCTGTGGGAGGGACACAGAGGCCCCCCCTCCTTCACTGAGTTCTCTGGATTTGTTCTCAGTGCCTTAGCAATGGAAAACCTGTGCTTGTGTATATGGGGTGGGGGGGTCCCTGTCCCTGTCTCACACCTCCTTCTCCACCCTTGTACTCCCCAGTGCCTTCCTTGTTCTGGTGGAGCTGGGGTTCTTCTGCTCCCCAGTCCCACAACACCCCCAAAAATCTGTGAGTGTGCCAGTGTCAGGGGCAGGAGCAGCCCCTAGCCTCCTAGGTCCTGTGCCATGTCCTGTCTCTCTCTGGGGCTGTCATTTCTCTCTCAGTGGTTGAGGAGGAAGAGGTGGGGAAGTTTTCTCAGCCTTGCAGATAAGGATGGCATTTACCAGCCAGAGCCCTGGGAGTCAATGCTGTCTATTTCTTGTTCTGGGACCAAAGTAAAAATTAAAGCACATCCCCGTGCAGTCATGGGAGGCCCCCTGCCCCCTGCCTTCTCAGAGCAGGGAGGTACCTTTTCAAACTCATCCCCAAACTTTGTTTACACGGATGGGGAGATGGAGTGAGGGAGATGGTGGGGGTGGGGGGCGCATTAGGAACTGGGCCCCCGGAACCAAAGTGGGGATTTCCTAGGGCACAGGTGTAGCTCCCTCTGCTCTCTGAGCTGGAATTAAGAAGGGTTCTTGCCCAGCCATTGCCAATGGGAGGTGGCGGGGAGGGGTTCAGCCTCTTCATTGTCTAAATGAGGCCTAAACGGTGTGAAGTGCGACTTCTGCTTGTGTGTACCCCACCCCATGACCGAAGCTGCCTTTGTGTTTGTGTCAATAAAAAGCGAAACCCTGGATCCTGGCTGTTGCCTCTGAGAGTGGAGGGGGAGGTCAGCTGGGGAGGCCAGTGCTGGTGGGGGAAGGCTAGGGTTTCTGCCCTCCCCCAGCCTCCTTCCTTGCCCAAATCAAGTTTCCTTTCATGAAATGAAATGAGGAAGGAGCTCACTCCAGGCAGGCACTTTTACTGTCTGGGACAGCGTTTCACAACTCCGAGTCCTGCCCTCGGGTGACTAGCATGATCTTGATCATCCGCATGCACCCAACCCCAGCCCAGTTAGAGAACCTTGGCAGAGGGCTGGGGGGTGATGAGAAGGGCCGGCTCCTAGCTGGACTCGGTGGTGAAGACCGCCAGGCGTTGCTCTCCTGGGGGCACGACCGTCAGGGCCTCCACCTCCCCTCCCCCACGCGTGGGCTTCTGGAAGTGGACCTGCAGCACATCCTGCAGCTCGGGGCCATCCAGCACATCGGGAATGTTGAGCACCAGCACTGCCTGCGGCACTGGCTGGGACTTGATCTGCAGAAGGAGTCTGGAGGTGAGCAAAGGCTCATGGGAGTCAGGGGCTGGGGCAGAGGGTGGAGGAGGCAGGGCCCATGGAATATGAGAGGGGCAGGACAGGTGACCTGGCCAGCCCCCATTCCCCACCTCCCCACTTACCTCTGCCTTCTGGATCTCTCCACTCATGTAGGGAGAGACTTTCAGAGGGAACTTCTGCCCACCCAACGGCACGGTGAACTGGCCAATCCGGCACAGGTTCTGGGCCACTGCAGGGACAGGAAGGGTAGACCTTTAGCGTCAAGGGCTTTCCCCCTCTGGGGCCTGATGCATCTGCCCTAATCTCCCCGAGAGACCCTTACCTTCATCCTTAGCAAAGCCCAGCATGACACCCCCATGCAGCAGTTCCCGAGTCTCCACATCTCCACCCCCGTTCTTGGTCTTGCCAAAGAAGAGCTCCACCTTGTCCAGCAGCTCCTCCTCACTCAGCTTGAGCTTAGCAGGAAACCCACTGACCAGCGCTCTCTGGCTACTCATCTGGCTGGACACCTAGGGGTAGACAAGAAGGAGTGGTTCCTGGCACAGCCCCATATCCTGAGCTGACATTTCATTTCTTTGGGGGAGGTAGTGGGGCAGGGGCAGGAGGGGAGATGAGGCAGAGGCGGAAGCACGTAGAACAGAATGGGACGGGATTGGCTAGTCTTGACACAAAAGCAGCACAGTAGGCCCAGTGGCCTAGTCTGGGGCTTTGGTGACTTAATGGCGGGCCTGGACTAGCTGGAGGCAAGAATGAGTTTCTTCAGCCAAGTGCAGGGTGAAAAGTTTTTGGGGAGCTGCGTCCTCTGGTGGATGCTTGGGGGAGACAGGGATGGGGAGCGAAGAAGAGGCAGATCAAAGAGCCCAGAGTGACAGCCCTGCTGGAGCCAGAGACAAACTCTAAAGTCATTTCAGGCTCGATCCGGAGTCTAACAATAATCGAGCTTCTGTTTTGTCTTTGTATGACATCTTTCGCTTTTGAAAAGCTCTCTTTACACCGAAGATACTCGATTTAACTTTATCTTTACCCTTTATCAAGCAGTATCTTCACCATTTGACAGAAGGGAAAATTGAAGCACAGAGCTTTAATAAACAAAATCAAATGGAAAGTTTTTAAGGCTCCATCTCCCTGCTCCAAGTTTGCCATTGATAGACCACACGGAATGGGTCACACAAGTGTAGAGTCAGAGTCTAAAGAATAAGTTGGTTGGGTTCCGGTCTACAGGTGGCTAGCTCTTCAAATGTGAAGCCAGCTCAGATTTTGAGATCGTCCTTCAGACTGCTCCTTAACATATATTTTAACGTGCGTAAGGTTCATTATGAATACAAGAGTAAATTAAATCGCTATCTGCATGACCCCAAGAACGCCCTCGCTCTGTCAGTCCGCAGAGGCTCCAGTCTCCAGTTTTCTGGCGCCCGCAGCCCCCGCACTGTGGCCTTGGCCCTTTAAGGGGGCGCGCGAAGCCCCGCCCCTGGGCCGGCGCCCCGCCCCTCTGCTCTGAGTCCTCAGCCGCGGCTCCACGGGACGCGCGCCCCGCCCTCCCCAGCTGTGCACCCTTCAGTCCAGCTGTGCGCGCACGTCGGGAGTCCCAGCCATGTCCGCGGAGAGAGAGGTAGCCGAGGTGGCCACCGTGGTGGCGGCGGCCGAGGCAGGGCCCGCCGAAGCCGTGGGCGACGCCCAGCCACCCGCGGCCTCCGAGGGGGCCGCCGCCGCTTCGCCGCCGCCGCTGCGCTGCCTGGTGCTGACCGGCTTCGGCGGCTACGACAAGGTGAAGCTGCAGAGCAGGCCGGCCGCTCCCCCGGCCCCCGGCCCCGGCCAGCTGACGGTGCGCGTCCGGGCCTGTGGGCTGAACTTCGCGGACGTTATGGCCCGGCAGGGGATCTACGACCGGACGCCGCCGCTGCCCTACACTCCGGGCATGGAGGGCGCGGGAGTCGTGGTCGCAGTGGGCGAGGGAGTCAACGACCGCAAGGTGAGCGGACCAGCCCAGGGCCGGGATGTGCAGGTGGCCGGGCAGGAGGGGCGGGCTCCGGGGGTGTGGCAGCGCGGGGGAAACTGGCAGGGTCCTGGGTAGACGGGCATATGCGGAAGACGTAGGACAGGAAAGGGGCCTGGCTTCTGAAGCTCCTGAAAAACTGGATTTATATTTGGGGGTGGGGTGAGACGGAGTTATCCCCCTCTTCCCAACCATTTTTAATGGTGGCCGCCGCCCAGAAGCAGCGGTGGTGGTGGTGGGTGTGTGGGGGGAAACAATAAGGCGCCCACGCGCATGCGCGTAATGACCTTATTATCCCCCCCTCCCTCTCCCCCCCCCCCCCCCGCTATCCCGCAATCCCCAGTTAAACCACACCTGTACCCCTGCCCAACAAACACTCCCCGCAATGGTGGTTTGTGACCCCGACTGGTGCCTCGTTCCTCAAGTGAGCTTGAGCAGCTATGGAGTCAGGGTTGGGCGGCGGCAGAGGGCTGTGCCAGAGCCCTAGTCACATGCAGCCCCGTGGTCTGTGGGGGTGTGAGGCGGCCCCTCCCAGGACAGGGCCAGAGACGAGGCACGCCCATCCTTTGGAAGAGAGGGAACCTGCCACCACCCCTCCACCGGCCCCACAATGCCAGTCTGATTTTGTTGGGGGCCAGGGAGTGGGGGAGATATGGGGACGGAGTTGAGATTAGGTCTCTGGATCTTTGTTTTGGACTCTGACTCCCGTGACTGCAATATCTCCTCCTCCTCCGGTGACTCAGTCATCGGGTCACGACCCCCGTGGATGGCCTTGGGAATGTCCCAGCTGGCAGACCCTGCCTAAGCCTTCCTCATGGAGGACCCTCCCAACCCCTGGCGGTGCTTTTTTGGACTGGGGTTGAGGGGTGTGGCACCGGGAGCAGGTTGGCCCAGCTCTGCCAGTCTGTTTCTCCTTTTTGTTTATCATTAATCTTGCCCACAACCCTGGACACCGGAGAGTTCCAAATGACCAACTTTTTGAGAGACTTGGAGTGAGCCTTTGCGTGTCATTTGTTTAGGGGTTTCTTTTCAAATCAGGCCCCCGCAAGAGAGGCCCCTCAGATGCAGCCTTTCTCTTGCTGTAGCTGCCAGTCCTAAATCCCAGAGCTGGAATTCTTGGATTTATTTGTACATACAAACATATCCTCTTTAAAGGGCTTCTGCCTGGATTCAGCTCTGGCCCCACCCTTTCCACTGACTTTTAAATAATCCCACTCTTGAGAGGGTGCTAAGAGGAAAATTTTTTTAGGGGGGGGAGTTGTAGTTCATGCTGCTGCTGAAGGCCACCCACCTCACCTCCCCTCCCCACACTTTGCACTTGGTAAATACAGGATATCCTGTCCAGGGCAAGAATCTGATTGTAAGAGGCTGGATTCTGTGGGGAGGGCCCCCTCCCTGCCTCCTGATACCAGGGCTGACTCTGCTCTGTGATGGGCTGAGTGGTGGGCATTAGTCTGGGTAAGTGGTCAGCCTTGTTCTGGGCCAGACCTGGGCCTGGTCACCAACCAGACCGACCACTGCGTTTTTCCCAGTCCTCCAGGGTGACTGCCGAGCCTGCTAATCCTGAGTCTTGATGTGGAATGCTGTCATTCCCCACACCTCATCTCAGATCAGTGCTTGAAGGGAAAGATCCTAGCCTGCCCTCAATCCTCCTCCTCAGTGGAATGTGGGGCCTTGAGGACATGAAAACGTGTGTGTGGGAGAGTCCCATCCCCCTTCCTCATGGATCCCAAACCTCGTTAATATACAGAATTCCCATCATTCCTGGCAGGGACCAAGACAGACCCGGATTGTCCCAGAACCTCCCTCTCCATGCTCTTCAAAGAGTGAGGAGGGGCCTTCCTTTCTCCTGAGAATGCTCCCTTCCCCTGCCCTAAGCTGAAAGCAGCCTCTCCTACAGGTCCTAAGAGTTAGGAGAATACCTTTTCCTCGTGGGAGGGATTGTGTGGCTCTTCTTGTCCGTCACCTCTCCCCGCAACACACACACATCTCCGGGTGAAAGTGTTCCTGGGCCCCCAGTGCTGACTCAGATACTTCTCCTGAGGGAACCACACCCAGCTCTAACTGCTCAGAGATCTTCACCTGTACTGTGGTATGGACCTTATCACATACTCCCTCTTCCTTCAGTTACTAGACTTGGTCACCTCCGCTCCTGGTTACTGTTATTGTCATTATTGTTGTTGTTGTTATTATTATTTAACACCACTGAGTGTCTACTATGTGGCCAACATTTGGCTAAAAAAAAGACTAAATGATTTTTTGTTATTTAATCCTCTCAACTCCCTAATTTACAGATAGGAAAACTGGGGCTCAAAAAAGTTAATTTTCTGTTTGTCCAATGTCACATGGTCAATAAGTAGTGGATCCTGTTTTTTTTTTGTTTTTTTTAACAGAAGCAGTTTGATCTCTTCAATACTTTATGCTGCCCCCAACTGTAAGCTTCTTGCATCAGGGACCTTACACAATAGTGAAGTCTAATATCTGTAAAATGGAGATAAGGATAGTATCTACCTTAAAGAGCTGGTGTAAGGATTAGTTAAGTGTTTATATATAAAGCACTTACAATATAGCCTGGACCTTGGGTAAAGGTAAAGGTAAGTTCTTATTGTTTGTAATGATATTATTATTATTATTATTATTATTATTATTATTACCATAACTACCGCTGCTCCTTCATTACCAGGAAGAGGGCCTTGTACATAACAGAAGGTCATAAATTGCCAATGAGTGAATGAATGAGTGACTTAATCATGCTCTGCTTTCATTCTTCAAGGTAGGGGATCGGGTGATGGTGTTGATGCGCTCGGGCATGTGGCAGGAGGAGGTGACTGTGCTCTCAGCCCAGACCTTTCTGATGCCTGAGTCCATGACCTTTGAGGAAGCTGCTGCCTTGCTGGTTAATTACATCACAGCATACATGGTCCTCTTTGACTTTGGCAACCTACGGCCTGGCCACAGCGTCTTGGTACACATGGCTGCAGGTAACAGGCCCCTTTCCTTTATCCCCCCTCCTTACCCAGATTTCCTCCTAGGCCCCTTCTCAGTAGCATGTCTGGACTGTTGCCATGGTAACACCAGGCTGCCTTGGCCTATGGCGCCCAAGGCCTCTGCAGTATTGTTGCCGTGGCAACATTCAGGCACCAGATCCAGCCTGGTGTGCTATCCATAGCAACATGCTGTGACCCAGCACCCCTTCCTTGCCAGCCACCCTTCCCCCAATTCTCAGTCACAGAAATTGGGCATGAGATGAGCACAGAAAGCCTCCGATTGAGCCCAGGCAAAATGAAGATGATGGGGTTGGTCCTTGAGAGGCAAGAATGGAGACTGGTGGCTGGGTGACTCTATATCCCCTACTTATGAAGGTGTCTTGCTGCAGGGGGTGTGGGTATAGCCGCCTTGCAGCTGTGCCGAACAGTGGAGAATGTGACAGTGTTCGGAACGGCCTCGGCCAGCAAGCACGAAATACTGAAGGAGAACGGGGTCACACATCCCATTGACTACCACACGACTGACTACGTGGATGAGATCAAGAAGATCTCCCCCAAAGGTGGGGTCAGGGTATGGGATGGCATGGGACAGAGGGGAGGTCTCCAAATTGGTGGATTCTAACGCTGCTCCTGGTCCCCCTTATTCTGTGACAGGCGTGGACATCGTCATGGACCCTCTGGGTGGGGCCGATACTGCTAAGGGCTACAACCTCCTCAAACCCATGGGCAAATTGATCTCCTATGGTAAGTCAGTGGGCCAGAATGGAAAGGGATATAGGGCCCAGGGCTTTTCAATGAAGAAGGGGCAGGGACCCAGGAGCTGGAGAGAGAGTGCCAGGGTTAGGATGGCCCTGAGATGTTGCACTCAGATTGCTGCCTCCTGGGAGCAGCTGTTGTCATTTTCTTTCACAACCTTCCATGTGAGTCACAGTAAATTGTGTTCTTTCTGTGCTCCTGTTTGGGGATTATTCTTTATTTAAAATATACTTTTATTGATTTCAGAGAGAAAGGGAGAGGGAGAGAGAGATAGAAACATCAATGATGAGAGAGAATCATTGATTGGCTGCCTCCTGCATGCCCTCCACTGGGGATCGAGCCCACAACCCGGGCATGTGCCCTTGGCCAAATCGAACCCAGGACCCTCAGTCTGCAGGCCAATGCCCTATCCACTGAACCAAACCAGCTAGGGCGATTATTCTTTTTTAAAAATATATTTTTATTGATTTCAGAGAGGAAAGGAGAGGGAGAAAGAGATAGAAATATCAATGATGAGAGAGAACCATTGATTGGCTGCCTCCTGCATGCTCCACACTGGGGATTGAGCCCACAATGTGGGCATGTGGCCTTCACTGGTATTGAATCCGGGACCTATCAGGCCGAAGGCCTCCGCTTTATCCACTGAGCCAAACCAGCTAGGGCTGGGCATTATTCTTGATGCACAATCACCCAGTCTGCCTTCCTCTGTTCTACCCTCCTGGCTTCTGGGACAACTGCGTTTCCATTTAAAAAAACATTTCATACACCTGAAACTAACACAAAATAATATTGAATGTAAACTGTCATTGACAAATAAAATTTAAAAAACCATTTCACATAAAAATAAACAAAGATTGGAACCATTTTTGAGTTAGATGGAGTCTTTTGGGGCCTGGTAGCCTGCAGGCAGTGGGTTTTCCTGGCACTTCCTGGCACTAGTGTGGATAATTGTAAGGGCCCACAGGGGGCAGACGAACATGGGTCCAGACACAGGGCTGTGCCTGGCACCCGGATTCACAGGCTGTGTCTCCTTGTCTCTCAGGAATGGCCAACCTGATGACGGGCCCCAAGCGGAACCTGATGGCCCTGGCACGTACATGGTGGAATCAGTTCAGCGTGTCAGCTCTGCAGCTGCTGCAGGCCAACCGGGCTGTGTGTGGCTTCCACCTGGGCTACCTGGATGATGAGGTGGCGCTGGTCAGTGGTGTGGTGACCCGCCTCTTGGCTCTGTACAATCAGGGCCACATCAAACCTCACATTGACTCTGTGTGGCCCTTCGAGAAGGTGAGTGTGAGGGAGGGCCTGGGCAGGACCCTGAAAGGCTGGGGTCCTGGGGGAAGGATTCCTTGGGGGAGGAGAGCCTCCTCCTTTCGGCTGACTCTCTGGAGCACTGGGAGCAGCGTCTTGTCTTCCTGTTCAGGTGGTGGATGCCATGAAGCAGATGCAGGAGAAGAAGAATGTGGGCAAAATCCTCCTGGTGCCTGGGCCAGAGAAGGAGAACTAGGATGGGGGGCTGGGAGACCCTCGGGAAGAGAGGAGCTGGGAAGCCATGTTATGTTGGCCACCAGATCCTCGAATTTCATCCTCTATCATAATGCTCTGCCCTCTCTCCCCCAAAGGTCTCCGTGGTGATGACCTCTCCCCTGCCCTGTGTTTTCTCTTTAGCCAGGGCTGCCCCCGCCCTCCTTCCTGCCCTCTGAAGAGGTTGGGAAGTGACCACTTGGATGTCTGGGCCCCGCCAAGGGGACAGGGAGGGACAGAGGGAGACCGGCTGCTTCCTGCCCCCACCCTTTCCCTGGGCCTGCTGTGCTGCTTTTGTGCCAAGACTAGCCAATCCCTTCCCGTTCTGTTCTACGTGCTTCCGCCTCTGCCTCATCTCCCCTCCTGCCCCTGCCCCACTACCTCCCCCAAAGAAATGAGATGTCAGCTCAGGATATGGGGCCAATCTGTGTGAGTCCAGCATGTCCCTGTTTTGCCCTAGTGTCCCTTCAACCCGGGCCGACCAGCGCCCACCTCTGAACTCCTTTGCCTCATTGGGTGGCCTCATCTTCTTGTCCCCCAACTTCTTAAGCACAATTGGGCTTCTTCCACCTCCAGGTTTCCTGCCACTCTTAACCCAGGTTGCCTCTTACAACGAGGGCAGGAATCACACCTGCTCCCCTGGGTTACGACTGTGTGGGAGGGACACAGAGGCCCCCCCTCCTTCACTGAGTTCTCTGGATTTGTTCTCAGTGCCTTAGCAATGGAAAACCTGTGCTTGTGTATATGGGGTGGGGGGGTCCCTGTCCCTGTCTCACACCTCCTTCTCCACCCTTGTACTCCCCAGTGCCTTCCTTGTTCTGGTGGAGCTGGGGTTCTTCTGCTCCCCAGTCCCACAACACCCCCAAAAATCTGTGAGTGTGCCAGTGTCAGGGGCAGGAGCAGCCCCTAGCCTCCTAGGTCCTGTGCCATGTCCTGTCCTGTCTCTCTCTGGGGCTGTCATTTCTCTCTCAGTGGTTGAGGAGGAAGAGGTGGGGAAGTTTTCTCAGCCTTGCAGATAAGGATGGCATTTACCAGCCAGAGCCCTGGGAGTCAATGCTGTCTATTTCTTGTTCTGGGACCAAAGTGAAAAGTAAAGCACATCCCCGTGCAGTCATGGGAGGCCCCCTGCCCCCTGCCCCCTGCCTTCTCAGAGCAGGGAGGTACCTTTTCAAACTCATCCCCAAACTTTGTTTACACGGATGGGGAGATGGAGTGAGGGAGATGTCGTCGGGGGTGTTGGGGGACACGGATTAGGAACTGGGCCCCCGGAACCAAAGTGGGGATTTCCTAGGGCACAGGTGTAGCTCCCTCTGCTCTCTGAGCTGGAATTAAGAAGGGTTCTTGCCCAGCCATTGCCAATGGGAGGTGGCGGGGAGGGGTTCAGCCTCTTCATTGTCTAAATGAGGCCTAAACGGTGTGAAGTGCGACTTCTGCTTGTGTGTACCCCACCCCATGACCGAAGCTGCCTTTGTGTTTGTGTCAATAAAAAGCGAAACCCTGGATCCTGGCTGTTGCCTCTGAGAGTGGAGGGGAAGGGCAGCTGGGGAGGTCAGTGCTGGTGGGGGAAGGCTAGGGTTTCTGCCCTCCCCCAGCCTCCTTCCTTGTCCAAATCAAGTTTCCTTTCATGAAATGAAATGAGGAAGGAGCTCACTCCAGGCAGGCACTTTTACTGTCTGGGACAGCGTTTCACAACTCCGAGTCCTGCCCTCCGTTGACTAGCATGATCTTGATCATCCGCATGCACCCAACCCCAGCCCAGTTAGAGAACCTTGGCAGAGGGCTGGGGGGTGATGAGAAGGGCCAGCTCCTAGCTGGACTCGGTGGTGAAGACCGCCAGGCGTTGCTCTCCTGGGGGCACGACCGTCAGGGCCTCCACCTCCCCTCCCCCACGCGTGGGCTTCTGGAAGTGGACCTGCAGCACATCCTGCAGCTCGGGGCCATCCAGCACATCGGGAATGTTGAGCACCAGCACTGCCTGCGGCACTGGCTGGGACTTGATCTGCAGAAGGAGTCTGGAGGTGAGCAAAGGCTCATGGGAGTCAGGGGCTGGGGCAGAGGGTGGAGGAGGCAGGGCCCATGGAATATGACAGGGGCAGACAGGTGACCTGGCCAGCCCCCATTCCCCACCTCCCCACTTACCTCTGCCTTCTGGATCTCTCCACTCATGTAGGGAGAGACTTTCAGAGGGAACTTCTGCCCACCCAACGGCACGGTGAACTGGCCAATCCGGCACAGGTTCTGGGCCACTGCAGAAGGGTAGACCTTTAGCATTAAGGGCTTTCCCCCTCTGGGACCTGATGCATCTGCCCTAATTTCCCCGAGAGACCCTTACCTTCATCCTTAGCAAAGCCCAGCATGACACCCCCATGCAGCAGTTCCCGAGTCTCCACATCTCCACCCCCGTTCTTGGTCTTGCCAAAGAAGAGCTCCACCTTGTCCAGCAGCTCCTCCTCACTCAGCTTGAGCTTAGCAGGAAACCCACTGACCAGCACTCTCTGGCTACTCATCTGGCTGGACACCTAGGGGTAGACAAGAAGGAGTGGTTCCAGGCACAGCCCCGCTCCCCAGTGTCCAGATGCATGGCACCCCCTGCAGGTCCCAGAGCTCTGCCACTCTGTCACCTGGATGGTTGTCACCACGGGCAGCTCCACGGGCTGGACCTGCACCCGTAGCCGACACTCTTCCAGCTCGATCCGATGCTCCTTTTGTCGTAGCACCTGCTTGGCCACTGGATTGAGGGTGAGCGGGGAGGGGTGGGGGGGAGGCAGGGTCAGTACTGGGAAGCCTCCCAGCCTCCCTCCCAAGGCTTCCCAGAGAGCTCACCCTTGGGGTCATCAAAGATGATCAGAGCAGAGCCTCCAGGCAGAGGGTAGCAGATCTGCAGGTCGGAAACCAAAGACTTGGGCACTTCCATCTTCTCCTGAATGTGTCCTCGGAACACCAGGGGGACTTCAGGCACTGGGAATGGGACCTGGAGATGGGGGGGCGGGAGGGGACAGGAGGGCTGATATAGCCTTCAAGGGTGGGGGAGCTCTCGACTCCCTCCCAGGAGGAAAGTGTCCCCAGTTCCATGGGATTGATACTGAGTGCAAGGGATGAATATGTTTAATGGAAGAAGAGCTGGATAAGTAAGCGGATGAAAGCAGGTTAAGCTTGTTCTGGCACTTAAAAAGTATTTTTTTTTTTTTAATCCTCACCCGAGGATATTATTTCCCATTGATTTTTAGAGAAAGTGGAAGGGGGGAGAGGAGAGAGAGAGGGAGAAACATCGATGTGTGCCTTCCCCACGTACCCCAACTGGGGCCAGGGACTGAACCTGCAACCCAGGTACGTGCCCTTGACTGGGAATCAAATCCTCAACCCTTTGGTGCACAGGCCGGCCGATGCTCCAACCACTGAGCACACCGGCCTTGGTTGTCCTGGCACTTTATAGACAAGATTTTAGTTTGTCCTCACACAAGCCTATGAAGGAAGTATCTCTACTTTACAGATGAAAAAACAGATCCAGAGTGTTCAAGTAACATACTCTAGAACAAACTCATTAGTCAAACTCGTCTGTCAAACTCATTAGTCAACAGAGCCAAATATCAACAGTACAACGACTGAAATTTCTTTTGAGAGCTGAAAACCGACTTCTGTGCATGGGCCACGAAGTTTCAATTGCACTGTACGTGCACGCGCACGTGGTATTTTGTGGAAGAGCCACACTCAAGGGGCCTAAGAGCCGCATGTGGCTTTCGAGCCGCAGTTTGCCAACCACGGCTCTAGGACTAGGTTACACAGCATGGAAGTGGCAGAGCCAGGAGTGAAACTAAGAACTCCCCAGCTCTTTCTGCCAGGCCACACCCCTCTCCCAGCTTACCTTGTCTTGCGGGGAGTTCCTGAGCTCCTTTTTCAGCTGCTGCAGTTCCCGCAGCCTCATCTTTAGTCTGGCCTGCTCCTCCTGAAGGGTGTGTAATAGGCTCCCCACACTGAAGAATGCCTATTAGGACAGACAGAACAATCAGATATTCACCGACCTTTCCAGGGGAAGGGGATCCTACTCTGGACTCTCTCAGCTTAAGAACAACCCATTTGCCTGTCAGCATAACTATTATTGCTCGTCTCACATTCAGTTCTTATATCTCTAGTGACACATGATCTCGCTCATCTAGGGGAAATGATGAACAACATAGACTGATGAACAAGAACAGAACCAGAAACAAGGAGGCATCGATCGGACTAGCGGGCCTCAGAGGGAGGATAGGGGAGGGTGGGGGGAGGGGGGAGAGATCAACCAAAGGACTTATGTGCATGCATATGAGCCTAACCAATGGTTAAGTTCAACAGGGGGTTGGGGCATCCATGGGGAGGGGTGTGGGATGGGAATGGGGGGATGAGGACAAATATGTGACACCTTAATCAATAAAGAAATTAAAAAAGAAAAAAAAGAACAACCCAACCCCTTTACCCGGCCCTGGGCGGGTCCTGGCCCCTCTACTCAGGACTTGGCGGCCTCAGCCACGCTCTGAAGGGCAGATGCCTTTGCAGCAGCCATGGCTGGTTTATTATTGAGACCCAGAGTTTAACAAACACTGATTGAGCTCCTGCTGTGAGGTGCTGGGTACTGACACAGGGCAGTGGAAGACAAGAGCCAAGCCTCAAGCCTGTACAAAACAGAACCCGAGATTGTAAGCAATCACATGACTGACTGTGGAGGACAGCAGGAGTTTGGAGGAGGGTGAATCGCAAAAGGGTTAACACAGCGAGGGAGGCCTCCAGGGGAAATGGGTGCGTAGGGTTGCAAAATGTCATAATACTATTAGCTAACACACATTAAGCACAAACATGTCAGGCATTGTTTTATTTCTTCAAGTTATAAAAGAAAGTTTATTTAGAAAGTTACAGAGATAGAAGGGAGCCAGGTTGCGTAAGCTCAGGAAATAAGTTGCAGAGGCAGAAGAAGGGCCTTTGGAGCTTAGGAGGGAGGATGGCAAAGGTAACTACTCCTTTATATAATCTATATATAATAATCTATATATAATATAATCTATATATAATAATCTATATTATATATAGACTAGAGGCCCAGTGCATGATTAAATCATGCATGTGTAGGGTCCCCTACACACTTTTGCTTTTGTTCACAGGGGAGCTGGGTGCCTGTCTGCTGGTGCACCAGGCCTTTCAGAAGCCTCCGGCGCAAGGGATGCTTCTGAAAGGCCTGGTGCCAGAGTGGACAGGCACCCAGCTCCCCCGCTTTTGATGGTGCCCGGCAGGACGTGAGCTCGCTGCCCCAGAGGCCCCTTCTGTGCCGCAGCACAGCCATGGTGCAGACGCTGAGCTCGCGCCGCCGCTGGCGATGCAAGCTCAGCGTCCCGCCGGCCCAATCGGCCACCCCGAGTCCCGCCCCCCTGGGCCTCCTGACCAATTGTGGGCATAGCGAAGGTACGGTCAATTTGCATATTTGTCTATTATTAGGTAGGATTATATTATATATAATCTATTTATATGTTTATATAAATATAAACCGTTTATATAGATTATATCACTCAGTTCTTCCCGCAACCCTCTTGTCCTTACTTTACATATGAGGAAACCGAACGCTCAGAGAGGTTAAGTGATTTGCCTGAAGAAATTTAGCCCTATCAGTGTGACTCTACCCTGCTAATTTGTGCTCCCCCTGTTTAAAAAGTTTGAGGACCCCTGCTCTACAGTGAAGAAATCAAGCCCAGAGCTGGAGAGTAATTTACCCCACACCTCTCCAGCATGTCCCTTGACTGCTACCTTTTCCATTGTTCCAAGCTGGTGCGATTTGGAGCAGGCCCAGAGTGAGAGAGAGAGTGAGCTGACAACATGGGCAGGGGAATGACACCAGGGATAGGAATAAATGCACCTTTGTTTGTGGGTTGGAGCAGTTGCTAGCTGGCATAGTTCACTTGGTGGTTGGGAAGCCTGATAAATAAGGTCAGCCCAGAATCTAAGTGTGAGCTTGGGGAGATGGGACTCTGTCCTGGTCTTCTCTGTATCTCCAGTGCTCAGCAGAAGTCCCTGGCACAAAACAGGCACTTGGCAAATGGGTGCTGAATGAATGAATGAAGTGAATGAATAATAGGACGAAAGCATGTGACAGAGGGTATTGAAGACATTCAGTGAGTTCGCTCTCATTTTAAGCAGAGAAAAACTAGGGCTTGAATAATGCTGGTTTATGAGCAGTGAGAAAGGTAGCTCATTCTTTTTTTCTCTCTCTCCATTCTTTATATTTCTTTAAACAAGTGGTCACACACTCAGTGCCTATAAGGGCCAGTTAGATGACATCAGTGAGTCAAGGGAGCCAGTATAGTGTGATGAGGAATTGGTGGAGAGCCTAACAAACGGGAGTGAGCATATAACCCGCTCAAGTGGCAACCTCTTCTTAGCGCTAACCGAGTTTTTTCACATGGGAGTGTGTTGTGGTCCCAGTATCCCCTATCTCTCCCATTTTAAAGGGAAATCAGAAACCTGGATTTTTATTTGAAAAAGATGGCTCAATGTAAAAAATATATGAAAACTAAAATACATTGGTGGGCTGGATTCAGTCTGCAGTCCATTCTCTTTTTACTTATGCTTTAAATCTCGATCTAATTATACATAATTGAAAACCTAGTAATTGGCAATGCTATTTTTTAATAAATAGCTTAATAAAAAGAAATAATAGCTTCATAAATAGACTATTTTAAAGAAAATTTCAAGCTGGGGAGGTTAGATGTGATATCAGCAAGGAAATGGGGACCTAGTGAAGATTTCTGAAAGGGGGGGTAAGGGAATGGACATGGTGTTTAAAAGGAATCCTGGGAGTGATGGCAGGATGCACTGGGGCAGGAACCGTGGAGTGAGGGGAACAAGCCCACGCTCCGTGGCTCTAGTTCCCACCACCGTGACAGGAGCTGGCCTGGACCTCCGGCAGCGGCAGCCAAGGAGCACATGTGGGTGAGTACATTTCACGAAGAAAACCTCCCAGATACAGTGGGTGTTTGTAGTAAGGAGACAGAGGGCAGTGAAGACGATGCCAGATTGCAGACCTGGTGCCCCAGTTTGGTATAATGCCCTTGGCCCGGAGGGCAAGGAAAGAGATCCAGGCCTGCTATAGTAAATGCCAGGCACAGCTGGACTCTATCTCTTTTACATATCACAAAATTCCCTCCAGTCTCCAACTCCCCACTGAAACTTGTCTCTTACAGTAGCATAGGTGTATTTTCATTTAAAAAAATATATTTTATTGATTTTTAACAGAGAGGAAGGGAGAGGGATAGAGTTAGAAACATTGATGAGAGAGAAACATTGATTAGCTGCCTCCTGCACACTCCCTACTGGTGATGTGCCTGCAACCAAGGTACAAGCCTTTGACCGGAATCAAACCTAGGACCCTTGAATCTGCAGGCTGATGCTCTATCCACTGAGCCAAACTGGTTAGGGCTGTAAAAGCCTTTAAAGGAGTTTTAGCCTGGCTGGTGTGGTTCAGTGGTTGCGCTTTGACCTATGAACCAGGAGGTCATGGTTCGATTCCCAGTCAGGGCACATGCCTGGGTTTTGGGCTTGATCCACAGTAGGGGGCATACATGAGGCAGCCAATCAATGATTCTCTCTCATCATTGATGTTTCTTTCTTTCCCTCTCCCTTCCTCCCTGAAATCAATTTAAAAAAATGTATTTAAAATAAAGGAGTTTTAGCAGAGTGGTAGGCCTGCGGTGGGGGTAAATTGAGATGACCCTGGGGAACTGGAGTTTTGAAAAGGTTGGTGATAATATTAACAATATTGAACACCTATTGTGCTTAGTATGTGCCAAGCAGTGTGTTAAGTTTTTACTATATTAATTTATAGGTTATCTAGTTTAATTCTTTTTTTTTTTTTTTTTTATTTTTTTTTTTATTTTTTTTTATTTTATTGATTTTTTACAGAGAGGAAGGGAGAGGGATAGAGAGTCAGAAACATCAGCGAGAGAGAAACATCGATCAGCTGCCTCCTGCACACTCCCTACTGGGTATGTGCCCGCAACCAAGGTACATGCCCCCGACCGGAATCGAACCCGGGACCCTTGAGTCCGCAGGCCGACACTCCATCCACTGAGCCAAACCGGTCAGGCTCTAGTTTAATTCTTGCAGGTAAGTATTCTTATGAGGAAACTTTGCTATCCTTCTCATCTTATAGATAAGGAAATGGGGCTTAGATGACAATTTTAAAATTCCCAGGGCCACACAATAACAGGAACCAGGATTTGGAGCCAGGCAGGTTGGCTTTAGACTTTAGGGGTGGGGCACATCCGGCCCGCCAAGGCATTAGGGATGAGTTAATTAAATGTTTGACCAAATATAACAGGCTAATTTATTTATTTAAATTAATTTCAAAGAGGAAGGGGGAGGGAGAGAGAGAAACATCAATGATGAGAATCATTGATCAGCTGCCTCCAGCACGCCTCCCCACTGGGGATCGAGCCTGCGATCTGGGCATGTGCCCTGACTGGGAATTGAACTGTGACCTCCTGGTTCATATGAAGCTCAACCATTGAGCCACACTGGCCGGGCCAGGCTAATTTTTAAGTTAATAATTTTGTATGGCCTGAGAATGATGTTATAAATATCCAAGTGGCCCTTGGCAGAAAGAAGATTCCCACCCCTGCTATAGAGCCTGTGGTCTTTCTTATTACATTTAAGGGGCAAATGAGTTTCTAAGTGAGGGATCAGCGTATTTGTAGTGGGGTAGTAACAGGGAAGGAAAGACTAAATAAACTGGAGAGGGGATGAGAATCATTCATTCAACAGCTGTTTACTGAGTGTCTACTGCGTGCTAGGAACAGTGCTAGGCACTGGGGGTCAATGGTGAACTGGCTGGACCGGGGCCAGTCCTCGCAGAGCTTGGTCGGCATGAGGAGATGTTCACAGGTCAGGAAACAGTGGACCACAACAGACAGGAGGGAGCTTATTCTCAGAGGAGGCACACTTCTTCCTCTGACCCAGAAGGGGGCCCAAGGTTGAGAAGGTATAAGGAGGGGGAGAATTTGTGGGTGAAGATATCAGGAAATAAGAACGTGGGCACTTCTTGATAAAAAAAATACTATATATTTTCTGATCTTCTTTAAAAATATCTATTTTTATTGATTTTAGAGAGGAAGGGAGCGGGATAGAGAGCTAGAAACATCAATGACGAGAGAGAATCATTGATCAGCTGCCTCCTGCACACCCCCCTCTGGGGATCAAGCCCCCAACCCAGGCATGTGCCCTTGGCTGGAATCGAACCTGGGACCCTTCTGTCCGCAGGCTGACGCTCTATCCACTGAGCCAAACCTAGGGCTTTTCTGATCTCTTTTAAAAATTTTTGTAATTGATTTCTGAGAGAGAGATAGTGAAACACAGATTTGTTGTTTCACTTATTTACGCATTTGTTGGTTGATTCTTGTATGTGCCCTACTTGGGGCCCAGTCCTCACAGAGCTTCGTCTGGCATGAGTAGAGGTCAGGAAATGGTGGACAAGAGGCAGCAAGGAGCTCAGTTCTCAGAGGAGGTACACTTCTTCAAACTCACAATCTTGGAGTGTCAGGACGAATGCTCTAATCAACGGAGCTACCCAGCCAGAGCCTTAAATGTTTGGAATTGTCATGAGAGCAATTCTTAAGATTTTAGATCATGGAACCTTTTGGGTATCTAATGAAAACTATAGATTCTCTCCAGAAAAATGCATTCACACAAGGAACTCATCAGCTCCTGAGGTACAGATTCTCTAGATTTGTCTTTGAGGCAATGGGTGAGGGAACTAACTCCACAGGGGAGAGGAAATCCCAGCCTCGTTACTCAGCCTAGACCCGTGGTCGGCAAACTTCGGCTCACGAGCCACATGCGGCTCTTTGGCCCCTTGAGTGTGGCTCTTAAGCCAGCTTAGGAGTACCCTAATTAAGTTAATAACAATGTACCTACCTATATAGTTTAAGTTAAAAAATTTGGCTCTCAAAAGAAATTTCAATCGTACTGTTGATATTTGGCTCTGTTAACTAATGAGTTTGCCGACCACTGGCCTAGACCTTCAGCATGTCTAAGAGATTGACAGGGAGAGGCTAGGACACCCGGCCAGGCCAAGAGGAATGCTCCTCTGCTTCTCCCTCGCCCAACACCCTCCTCCTCACTTACGGGATCTGGAGTCACTGACATGGGTCTGTGATCTGGTTGGCAAGAGCCGAGGCTTCGGAGCTGGAAACAAAGTGGCAGAATCCACCCAACAGAACCCTTGCTTCCACCTTCTGAGGAGACTTATCTGCCGTAGCAGAGCCTGAAATGCACTCCACAAACAGTTCTGCCTGCTGGCTCTTTGCTTCCACTTTCATTTCTGGGAAGTCCCTGCCCATTTAGTGCTCACATGGCCAACGGCTTTTCCCCACCCCTCGGAGACTTCCTGGTCTCTAAGTCTACTTCACTCAGCTATGAGGCCTTAGGGGAAACTACCTTACTAAAAGCAAACTAAATTCTGGCCCCAATCAACCATTCCCAACCTGTCAATCCCAGCACAAGCCCACTGGTAGAAATTTGTCTGCTTGGTTAATAGATATTTCCCTAGAGTCCAGAATAATGCCAGGCACATGCAGACATTGATAAAACTGAATGACAAATGCAACCAGGACAAAGTCACTCCAAGTTCACCAAGCTGCTAGAATAGCATTTATTGAGAGCTGCTGTGTCCAATACTGGTTCTGTTTTGCATGAATTAAACTCAATCTTCAAAACAACCCCTTAGTTCTTTCCAGATTTTACCGATGAGATTATAAACTTCTGAAGTACATAAACTTGCCCACTGTCAAATTATAGCAAGTGAAACATGTATCCAAGCTTGGACAGTATTTGTTTTTCGTTTTTTTTTGACATTTTTTTATTGAGGTATTATATGTGTACATATCTTACCATTCCCGCCCCCCCCCCCCCGAGTTTTGCATCCATTGTTTATGCTTATATGCATGCATGCAAGTCCTTCGTTTGATTTCTTATCTCCCCCACCTCTCCCTATTGGACAGTATTTGAACTTGGGCTTTGAGAACTTGGATTTTTATTCAAAGCAGGGTTTCAATTCACTTCCACTTGGGACTCGAGTACAAGCTAACAGGAGTGTTTCAATAGAGATGTCCAATACTTAAAGGTGAGAAGAGCCAAATTCAAGTACATAAAACAGTTTTTCCTATTATTTTCATCTAGTCTGGGGTTTTTACACCGGTAACTTACTGAGCCCTTCTCACAGCCCCCCACTCCAGGTGGAAGTACGCCTCAGGCTTGGCGAATAGGTCTCTGGATCCTAGTTTCTTTGTGACCGAGAACCAGCTCAGCTGGAGAGCCTCTCATTCGTAAAACAGGGTCACAAGTATCAAGAATCACACCCTTTCTTCAAAAAAAAATTTAAAAATTGTTTTCAGAGGGGGAGGGAAACGATGAGAATCATGGATTGGCTACCTCCTGTACATCCCTTACTTGGGATGGAGCCCGCAACCCTGGCATGTGCCCTGACCCCAATGCTTAGGTTGATGCTTAACCACTGAGCAACACATACTGGGCACACACTTTTTTGCCAGTCTCTGCTAGCCAGGCCGTTAGGGGACCTCTTCCTGGTCCTACTAGAAATGGCTGCTCTTGGCCTGGCCCCATCCAGTGTGGTCCTCATTGGAGGAGCACCAGTATCACCAGACGACTTGGTAGAAATTCTTACCAACTAAATCTGACTCACAGGGTGACTGGTTTGACAAAAGACCAGTGCTAAGGTTTAAGAACCTCAGGTCAGTTCTCAATCAGTCAGTGCACAACCACTCAGAGGGGCTTTTGGTTGTCCTAATTGGTGGTAGGTGGGCAGGTGAAGTCAGGGATACCAAAAAACTCTGCACCTAAACATGTCAACAGTAGCCCTTTTGGGAAGGTCATTAAAGGATTATCAAGCTGAGAACTAGCTGAAGTCTCACAAAGGCAGATTTAACTTTTATATTTTCTCCATAGCCCCTCATCCACCAGCCTTTTATCTTATGACCGTTCTCCTTTCCCAGATGAATAAATAATACATGCAACAGGCAGACACAGGGATATTTTATGGATTTTTAATGACAGAAACAAAAAAATATCTAAAACCGCAGCTTCTGGAAGAACCATTTGTTCTTGCCGGTCTTGTACCTAGTGGGAAAACAAAGACACCAATGAGAGGAGGGAGAGACACATTTCTCTTTATGGGACTTAGCAACACCACACCCCAACATCCATCACCAAAGCCCAACTTACCTCTCTTCAAACTTGACTTTGGCCTCCCGTCGGGCCTTGCGTTTTAGAGCAGGGTCTCTGAAAACGTCCTTGTTGACAACAGTTTTGTCCAAGGGGATGTCCACAGAGTACCTGGGGACAATGGTGGGGAGTTGGACGCAGTCACCCAAGTCCTCCTAGGACAGTAGGGTACCAGGTTCTGCCTCCTCAGGAAAAACCATCAAAAGCTGTCCCAAAGTGCTGATGATAGGCTTTGGAAATCTCTAATATTAAGACTCATTTACATAAATTTAAGCCATTGGAAAACATCACACTCACTATTTTTCCAACTACTTATTTTCTAGCTATGAACCATCACTTTACTTGGTTCCTAGTAGGTGGCTAGCTTTCTATTTAGAGCCATTGTATTTAGTACTGTTCAAGTTCTGCCCATGCAGGGTGCCCCATTATGACAATGCAAGAGCCGGGAAGCTAGCTGCCTCAATCTCACAGCTTTCCAGCACATGAGAAAGGGCTCTGCTCTCTTAGGTCAGCACATTTAAGAGTGAACAAGTCCCAGTAGCAAACTTTAAGGCACATACTGCTGGGTTTGGCAATTCTTGTTCAGGTCTCTTTCAAATCCTGCATTCCTTTATAACCCTTGTACCAGGATAGTAGATGCGCTGCACAATACTACGAAAGGCCAGGAGATAAAGGGCCTGGCAGTCCAGTGAAATCAAGGGAGACTTGCTTTCATCGCCTGTAATAACCATCTGTGAGAATGGAACAGCAGAAGAGGTGGGCAGGCCAGATCCCATGCCCGTGTTTACTGTGGATGGAAACAAATCTTTACTCAACATTTAGAATTTTCATGAAAGAATGACAAAGAGCAAGCTTGGAGATTTTCAATTAGGCTTGGCAAAGTGAGGGAAACCACCGAAGAAAAGGACATGAAAATGATCCCAAGATGTATGAAAGGGGCAAACCACAGCCACTTTGTGGCAAACTGAAAATGATGTCTCCCCGCAAATGGCTGCAAGGTTGCCTCCTTATTCAGCAAGGCAGAGAGGGGGAAAAGAAACTTAAAAAGTCACTTTTATTCCCATTCTTGAAATGCTCACCTTGTGGGCATGAGGTGATTGTAGTTATAAACTTTCACAAAAGACTTGATCTTTGACCTCTTGGCAATTTTCTTCTTGCCCATGGCAGCTGTCACTTTTCGGGGGTAGCGGTCAATTCCAGCCACCAGAGCATGGCTGTAGGGGCGGTCCGAGGTGCCATCGTCAATGTTCTAAATGAGCAAGATTTACATTGGTATCAACTTAAAGCCTACCTCGGCCCTGTGCTAGAGGTAGGCATGTACAGAAAGATCATCTCCACCCCCACGTCTCTGAGACCCACCATCTTACGAAGAAAAACCACATAAAGCAGACACACCAAGTGCTATGCCAGATGCCCAGAGTAGTGAGGGTTAGGGCAGTATTCATGCCCACCAGGAAGAATATGGGCTCCTGGGAGATAAGAGGTTTTAAAATAAGAATAGCTATCATTTATGAATGAGGTCTTTGTGACCCGCCAAGCACTGGTTCTTAGGAGTAGAGGCAGGCAGCCTAACCCCAGTCTCAAGAAGGTGGGGGGGAGGGGAACCAGGAGTTCCAGTGTCCCCCAGACAGCTCAAGGCAGTGCTGTATGTGGTTAGACTTTAGGGACATTTCAAGAAGCTAAAAGATGTAGGCAGAAGGCAAACAGTGAAGGGCTGCAATAGGCTAAACGACCATTTTGATAGAAACAATCCTTCCTTTTACAGAATCCCAGTTGCAGCACTTACTAGCTGCTTGACCTCAGGTCAATTACCCAACATCTCTAAGCCTTAGCAGTAGGAAGAATCTTCTATGGTTACTGCAAGGATTGGGCACGAAAACATCTGTAAGGCAGTGTACCAGTCAGCAAACAAGCGTTCAATAAGCGTTGGCCATTATTATTATTATTATTATTTAAAGCCTCTTTGGTAGAGGGCGCGTTCTGTGTTAGGTGCCCAGGTCAACTTGTTTTCTTTTCCATTTTCCTCTTCCAAAGCCCTCATGCATTCACCCACACCCCTACGCGCAATGCTCAATGGCTCATGTCCCAAACTAGTTCGTGAATTCCAAGCTTGTGGTCCTCCGAAACCGGCCCAATACCGGGAAACACGGGCGTACAGGCTCGCGAGGATGGTACCTTTACGATGACGGCTTTGCGTCCGGAGTAGCGTCCGGCCAGGACCAGCACCACCTTCCCGGGTTTCATAAACTTGCCCATTTCTGCGGAGAGGAACAAGGGGCCCCTCAGAAATTCGCAAGCCCAGGCTGCGGGCTCTCGGAACTTCAGGCTGCGTTTACTATCGTCTTGGCCCAGGCCGCCCACGGGATCCGCTACGAAGCCGCCAGAGACAGAGGAATGGAAAGTACTCGGAACCACCCCACAACTCGACCCCCAGGCCGCGGATGGCGGTGGATTGGAAGACCCTCCGCAAGGCCCTACTCACCGAACGCAGCCACTCGGGCCTAGAGCAGAAAAGAAAGAACCGCACTTCCGCTAACCTTTCACCCCGGAGGTGGTGATCTCACTTCCGGTACCGCCCCTGAAGTCTCGACCCGCCTCTTGCGAGGCCCTGGCGGAAGAAGCTTCTGTGGGGAAAGCAGGGCCTGGCTGCTTATTGATTCAAATCAAACTTTATTAGTATATCCAGCAGAAGAAAAGAGCCAGGGAGTGCCGCCTATCGCCTACCCAGGGAAGAGCAGGGAAGGCTTGTATGCTCCAGCCTTTTGTAGTTCCTTTCTCTGACGCTAGGAGGGGACACAGTTTGAAATTTACTTTTTTTGCCTTGGAATAGTCAGGGAGCAAAAGTGTTTTTTTTGTGTTTGTTTGGTTTTTTTTTTTAGTGTCTACTGTGTGAACCGCTGTTAGCCGTAAGGAAGGGGAGACGAACATTAATCAAACAAGGGTACTTGCCCCCGACATTTAGAGTGTCGTGATGTCACAGACATTACAAACTAAGCAGTGAAGGAAGTGAAAGACGATGATGGTGGTAGCAGCTGTTTACCCTTTGCTAAATCGAGTTAATCTATTTAAGTATATTACCTCATTTGAAGCTCATGACAATACTAGGAGATAGGTATTACCTCCATTCTACAGTTGAAGAAACTGTATCTTAGAGAAATTAAGTAATTTGTCCAAAGTCCACAGCTAGTAAGTAAGTGGTGGAGCTGGGTATTTTTCCATTGATGTTTTTAGAGAGGGAAAGACAGAAATATCAGATGTGAGAGAAACAGATTGTTCACCTCCTGCATATGCCCCAACCAGGGCCCAGGACAGGGAAGATCCAGCAACTGAGAGGTACGTGTCCTTGACTGGAATGGAACCCAGGACCCTTCAGTCTGCAGGCTGACACTCTATCCACTGAGCAAACTGGCTAGGGCTGGGCTGGGTTTTTTAAAAAATCTTTCCTCAGCATCTAGCCTGGCCCAGGCAGTTGGTAGGCACTCAATAATGAATAAATACAGAGAACCTTAGAAATCTTTGCAACAAACCTTGTACTTTCATTGGATACATACCCAAGGCCCTTTTTCATTCTATACTTTAGACCTGGGCTGACTGTTCCTCCTCTCCTCCCTTGTCCTGACTGCCTCACCCTAAGCCAGTGATGGGCAACCTTTTGAGCTTGGTATGTCAAACTTCGCCAAAAAACTGAGCATAACTCAGGTAGTGTGTCACTTTGAGGAAAAAACATTATTTCACGATATTTATAGTTTAAATAACATAAATGTATAATTGTTATATATAACTGTATTTAATAAACCTCAGCGGCCGCGTGTCATCAGAAATGGCTACGCGTGTCAGTGCTGACACGCGTGTCATACGTTCGCCATCACTGCCCTAAGCTATGGGCAGAACTGTCTTCAGTTATAATGCAGATGATAATAGTGACTAAATTATCTGACTGCTGGAATGTTGATGGGATTATCTGTCTCTACACATCTTGGTTTCATGAACTCAGCAGAGCAATGGCTAACTGCCCATCTCCCTGCAGCCTAGTCCTTTGGCACCTGAAACTTCTGGCAGGTATATGGAAAATACCTTCTCTTCCCTGAAGTGATGGTAGAGGGGGATGGAAAAAGGAAAGAGGAACAAAAGATCTAGAAGCCACAAGATACAATGAGGTAACATGATAAGAGTACAGACTACAGGATATAGATTCAGGCAACTCAAGTTCAAATCCCAGCTCTTTCATCATGTATACCTAGACAACCTTCCTGCAGTTTAGTTTCCTCGGCTATAAAATGGGAATAATGCTGTCCTACCTAACAAATCGTGAGAATTTAATTTAATAGCCTGGCCTGTGTGGCTCAGTGGTTGAGCATCCACCCATGAACCAAGAGGTCTCCGGATCGATTCCCAGTCAGGGCACATGCCCGAGTTACAGGCTAGATCCCCAGTAGGGGCATGCAGGAGGCAGCCGATTAATGATTCTTTCCCATCATTAATGTTTCTCTTTAAAATTTAAAAAATTAGGATTAACACAAACAAAAATGCTTCCCATGATGCTAGCACAAAGCCTTAATACAAATTAGTTTTTGAGGATTAGAAAAAGATAATACTGGTGTGATACAGGGCTATGCCATATGACTATAGCAGTTATTACCCACCCTAAATAATATCCAAATAGGTTTAAAAGTGCCAATTCCTAAAGTGGCAGGTGTGGTGACACCTGTTGTGGGGATGGGACTGCTGGCCTGGGTGAGATGGGATGATAAAGCCAAGAGCACTTTTTAGCGAATTTATTTACGGAGACGAAAACTACCACCAAAGCTGTGTTGATCCAGGGTAGAGGTTAGAGAAGAGGCAGAATGGCCAGGAGCCAGGCACAGCTCGAGGAAATGGTCTGGATCAGATAATGCCCATGGACTTATAAATCAACGCCAAGGGGCTCTGAGGTCCTTACAGAGAATCTACACAAAATACTATATTTTATTAGCAACCACAGATATATCATTTTCCACAACATTATACATTTATTCTGCTTCACACAGGAGAACTAATTCTAATGAATTCTCAACAATACATCTTAAATAACATGTTGCTGGAAAAATTAAGTTAAAATGCACTATGTAATAGTGCAGACATAAAGTGCAGCTGCCAATTTAATACATGAAACAATGCTGAATCAGTAGTGTTGGAACTCATTTGGTTTTCTAGAAAGTGATACAATTTGCCCATCTTTGGTCAGTCCTGGAGTAGTATGCAGGCTGAATGACATAGAAACTAAAAAGGCTAAAATACTGAGGACCAAACTGGGCCGTTCTAGAGTCAGTTTTACAATGAAGTGTTCAACAGCAATCTGGCATATTTCCCACCCCCCACTGTCGTCCTTATCACAAGATCAGACCTCCTCCACCATCCAGCCTCCAAGACAAACGGAATCACAGCCCAGGAAGAAGTTGCTGTTGGTCACTGATGTGTTTTCCTATCCACACTTGATTCAGTTTGGCAAGGGTTCTCTTGAGAAGTATACTTCTAACAGGTCTACTCAGAACACTGTCAGCATGTCCTTGGGAGGTGTACAGAGGAAAGGTTACTTGCCAGAGGACATGGTACCAGACAATGGTTGTCATTCTTTATAAACAGTCCTCTCCAAAACGAAACAAAAGTATTGTCTGTGCTGTGTGAAGAGGACCACCTTGTCAGGAACAAACTTCAATTCTTAAAGGGATCATACTAAAATTAACTTGTAGTTAACTCCCTTAGAAATGCTAGTCTCAGACTATTCCCATTCCTAGTTTAGAGGCAGCTATGGAATATACACAGCCTCCCCTGAACCTTGGCTCCCAACGTAACCAATAGCAGTCTCAAGTCTAATTCTTCCAAGACTATCAACTCACTCATATTGTCACTCACTGTCATAAAGAGAATGGTTAGAGAAACCTGGATTTTCTAAAATTTATACCTGGCATGAGGAATTGGTACATTAACTATATGCCATGACTAATTTCTTTTACGTAGGCTCAAATATATGTGCCACAGGTACACTGTGGGTACACACCAGGGAAGAACCTTTAAATAAAACAGACTTTGCAGTCATTCGGCTAGGGGAACATCTTTAACCCTTCCTCCTACTCTCTGTTCCTATCTTAGAAGACTAACCATCTATCTTTACTGAACAAGGTGCTGGGGTAGGGCCAGCGCACTATCATCAAAAGGCATCCTTGATGTTCTTGAGCTGGCGCACAGCCAGGTCGACAGGGAGGCTGAACTTGAGGCTGCTGAGGCGACTGAGCAGGTTGAGGGCACTCTCAAAGCCTGTGTGTGCCATGTAGCTCCAGGGCTGGTAGTGGCGCTCGATGAGTGATGCCGACTTGCAGATAAGGTTCACCCAGGACACGAGACGCTGCTCATTTAGTGCCATGCACACCAAGGCCTTCAACTCTGAGTCTGCACTGCGCTTAAAAGGGTCATGCTCTGTCAGCACCATATGGATGGCTGTCAGTAGACTCTGTTTGGGAGTCATAGCAGTGCCTCCCATAACAGGCAGGGCAAAGGACTGGGAGAGCTTCCGGGCTGGGGATTCCACGTAAGCGCGGCCATTCTTCGCATGGTAGTACTTTACAAAGAGCTCCCAGGGATGCATGGCCTCGGGGGCCGAGGAGAAGGCTGGCAGCAAACAAGCAATGGGGGCCATGACGAGGCTCATCCCTGGTGACGAGGCATACAGTCCGTGGGCCAGCAGGTCCCTCATGGCCACTGTCAGCTCCTTTCGCACAGCTGTAGTCAGCTCGTCCTTGCCTCCCAGAGAGAGGTCCTGGAGGTTGGCAGAGGTGATGACGTGGCCGTAAGGCTGTTGCCTTAGGGCTAGCTGCTTCACTCTGTCTACTGACACCTCCAGCCTCTTCAGTAAGGGAGAGTAGTCCCTGTCAGCCTGGCCCGTTGGCCACAGGGTTTGTGGGATGTGGCCTGTGGCACAGCCAAACTGGCTAACAGCAAAGATCTGGAGCACTGCCAGTGCTCGCCGCATCAGGTGCAGCCCCGTCTCCCGCACTTTCTTCACATCTTCTGCCTTTGCTGTTTGGAAAACGCAACACTCATCAGTTAGGGCCATAATAGCACAGAAGTACATTCAATAAGTCACAAGTTGAGATCAAGTATTGCTTTTGAGCTATATATAGGTCCCACATGAAGCCAAGAGCACCCAAGGATGTCACGGGACTTCCCTTTTTTTGGGTTAATAACAACTATATTGAAATATAATTCACATATCATACAATTCACCTATTTAAAGTGTACAATTCAGTGGTTTTTTAGTATATTCAGAGAATTGTGTATCCATCATCCCCAAAATAAACCATGTACCATTAGCATTCTCCATTACCCTTCTTTCCAACCTCCCAAGCCCTCAGCAACTACTGATCTATTTTCTGTCTCTATAGATTTGCCTAATCTGGGAGCTGTACTTACGTTTGCTGTTTCTAGGAGGCAGTCTGCTGCTGCCAGGTCTGGTGGAGCCATTCCCCGTCTTCCCACTGGCCTTGCACTCACAGTGTCCATTATCCGTCTGCAGTGGGTTTCCCACTTCATCTATAATCAGAAGTTACAAAGAGAAGATACTTCTTTAGCCCCTTGATGGCAGATTTTCAAAGAAAGAATATTTACTAGTGCCTACTACATGACAAGACTTACAAATATATCTTACTTAATTGCATAAAACAGTGACTGGTATATAGTAGTTGGCTCAAAAAATATTCGCTGAGTGAAGAAAGCATGAATCATTTTATGGGTGAGGAGAGTGGGACTAGAGAGGTTAGGAACCTGCTCAAGGACATGAAGCCAGTGAATGGCAGAGTGAGATTTTAGCTATCTGGTTACTCACCATGCTAGCTCCCTTACTAAGGGATCAAACCCTTTAAAGAGTACATCAAGACTGGCACCTTTAGGTATTAGTACTTATCCTACCTAATAAAAGAGTAATATGCAAAGTAACCATCACTCCGCTATACCCATAAACCACGCCCACCAGCCAATCAGGAGCAAATATGCAAATAAACCCAACCAAGATGGCTACAGCCACAGAGAGCAGGAGGGAGGCTTTGGAATTTCGTGCACCGGGCCTCTAGTAATATATATAATTATCACATCTGTCCACCCCCCTCTGACCTTGGATGAAGTTGATAAACATCTCGAGATCTCGGATCTGAGTTTTCAGCTGCTCAACCAACTGTTCTTTCACTCGGGCTGGATTTACAATCTGAGCCACAGCTGCATCAACACGTTGCCGAAGCTCTTCAGTAGTCAGTGAACTGATGTCCTCATTCAGATTCATGTCCAGTTTCTTTATTAATTCATCTATGATCACCTATCAAGACCACAAGCAATGAGCACACCCTTTGGAATTTTCAGGGAGAAGGTTAGGAAGAAAGATAATCTTTACTGGTATACCTCCTACCCTTAAATAGAAATCAAAGACACAAAGAACGATCAAATTCGTGAGAGAAATGATGTAATTGCTTATTAGGTAAGGATAGACCTTTACTTCTCTGGGAGTAACAAGAACCTTTGGTTCCTGTCTGACAGAAATGGCTCTTCTAACTACAAATGTTCTACTGGGCTAGGCAACTTTCACTTAGGTGACTAACAGTATGAATAATCCAAAGTGGCTGATGATCCAAAAAGCCTCATACTTAGCTTCCCCCAATGTCTCCAAGAGAATAAATACTGGTTTCTCTTAGTTTCTAGTCCTTCTCATCCCTTCTTGTTCTACTCTAAGTAACTAAAGAAAAATTTTCACAAAACATTAAGGTATATTACAGCCAAAATATCCTACTGACAATATTAGGAACAATGAAATCTTGGTAATGCAACTCCAACCCAGGCAGAGAAATAGGCACATCGAAAGGAGAGACAAACATGTAGGGGAGGCTGTAGCTGTATTTCTACTAGCTGATTTACCTGCATACCCAGAAGTTGTTTAAATAAATACAGCATTAAAGTCAGTCTGGATTCCTGGTATATTTATCAACTGATTGTGGGGGAAAAGCTAGTTTACATAGTATGATCTGCCCAAATAGAACTATTTTAATGATCAAATGAAAGAAAGTATTACTTATTACTACTACTATCTATACTAATAAGAGCCTAGATGGCTCTCGTGCCCTCATGCAATGCCCTCATGTCATCACAAGATGGCTGCCCCCATGTCACAAGATGGTCGCCACAAGATGGCTAGCAGGGGAGGGCAGTTGGGGGCAACCAGGCCTGCAGGGGAGGGCAGTTGGGGGCCACCAGGCTGGCAGGGGAGGGCAGTTGGGGCGATTGGGCCAGCAGGGGAGCAGTTAGGCATCAATCAGGCTGGCAGGGGAGTGGTTAGGAGGCAATCAGGCTGGCAGGCATAAGTGGTTAGGGGCAATCAGGCAGGCAGGCAGGAGAGTGGTTAGGAGCCAGCAGTCCTGGATTGTGAGAGGGGTCCCAGATTGGAGAGGGTGCAGGCTGGACTGAGGGACACTGCCCCCCCCCATGCACAAATTTTGTGCACTGGGCCTCTAGTTATTAATAATAATCAACAAAAAGGTAGAGCTCAATCATCATATTATAAAGCTTTGGAACTCGTGTTTCCATGTGTGAATAAGGACTGTAATAGTAAAATTTCCTTTGATTTGGGCCAGCAAAGGGATTCTCAGTAAGGCCCAGGACAAACAATTTAGGAGAGAATAAATGCTGGGAAGAATAAACACTGGAAGGAACAGTGTTTAGGTAGTGGTGGCATCTACTTACCCGCTGTCTTTCCAAGACCACAGACTGTGGTAGGGAATCGTAATTGCCCTCTTGATAGGCAAATGTTTCCAGATCATCTAGTTGGGTTTTGAGCTGCAGTATCAGTTCTTTCTGCTTCTCCCTTTGGGTTTCCAGACGTTCCCGTTTCTCCTGCTCACTCTAAGATGAGAAAATACTTAGGTTTATTTCATAGGAAAAGGAAAATTCAGGGCACCTCAAGAATCCTCTCAAGCCAATAATGACTAGCAAAATATAAGACATTTCCAAATAATCCAGATGAAATACAGAATTTATAAGATAGACTCAAAAATAAGAATAATTATTTCATACAGGGAAATTTATTAAATGTGTTTTCTTTAAGAAAATATTTGTCTCTCATTGGAAATAGGATATGAATACAATGGGGCCTTTTGTTAAGATTGTGTTTTTTTTCCCCCTCAAAGGTCTATTAGGAGTGAGACAACTTATCTTAGCCAAGACAGCCTCCCAGGAATTAGCCATGCCATCTTCCATAACCAACTCCTGAATATGTTCTGCAGAGAATCTGGAGGTAAGGGTGTAGAGAAAGGCTTTATAACTCATAACCAGTGGTTTTTTTTTAAATTGATTTTTTACAGAGAGGAAGGGAGAGGGATAGAGAGTTAGAAACATTGATGAGAAAGAAACATCAATCAGCTGCCTCCTGCACACTTCCCACTGGGGATGTGCCCGAAACCAAGGTACATGCCCTTGAGTCTGCAGGCCGACACTCTATCCACTGAGCCAAACTGGCCAGGGCACCAGTTTTTTTTTAAGATTCAAAGTCCATTCAATATTTTATAGACATCTACAAAATCAAAAGACTACATGCAGATACCTGGGGCAATAAAGAATCCAAAGCCAAGTAATGGGGGTGGGAAGGTAATAGTGTTTTTTTAAAAAGAATGTTTGGTAAGTTTCCCTGAGCAGTGATTCCCTTTCCCACTGTTGGCCACCAGGTAGTTTCCGCATTTAAATGATTATAATCCCTTCAGGGTGGCAAAGTCTTGCCAATGTATACTCAAATACTGGTTTTCCCATGCCTTTCTTGAGCAGCAAAACAAAGCAAACCCAGCACATTATGCAGGGATAGGGCTGCATTTCAAACTAGAAGTCTATAGGATATTAAATTTAACCTTAAAATGGTACTTACCAAGCCCTCCAGAAGTAAGGTATGAGGGAGGACAAATGAAAAACAAGTTAACTTTTTGTTCAAGTTATTTAAAAATCAATGCTCTTGCTTTACCTTTATTCAACATGAAAGCAAGCCTTTTCTCAGGATACTCCCTCTGCAATCCTTTCTGAGTGTTTTCTTAGAATCCTTTTTCTCTTCCTGTCTTAGTGCAGGTTTAAGCTATCCTTTAAAAGAAGGTTTCCTTGATTTTCCCAGGCAGAACTGATCATTCCTTCCACTGTATTTTGTACACACTTCTACTCTAGCTCATGTCACATTATAATTATTTGTTTAGGATTCTGTCTCCCCCAGTCTATGAGCTCCTTACAGGCAAGGGCCTTGGCTTTGTACTCTCAAGGCCTAGCACAGTGCCTAGCACAGGGTAAACTCTCAATACACATTTGTTTTATGTTATTGAATCACATACAGAAAGGCATATTCCAAACACAATAGCCCTCCTATCCTCAGTTTTGCCTTCTGTGATTTCAGTTACCTGCAGTTAACCAAGGTCCAAAAGTATTAAATAGAAAATTCCAGAAATAAGCAATGCAAAAGTTTTAAACTGTGTACTCTTCTGAGTAGCATTATGAAATCCTGAGCCTGAATCTTCCCCTTGTCCAGAGTATCTAGGTATCCATGCCGTATCCACTACCCACCCATTAGTCACTTAGTAATCGTTTTGGTTATTTGGACTGTTGCAGTATTACAGTGCTTGTATTCAGGTAATCCTTCCTTTACTTACTATAGGCCCAAAGTCATTCACAAAACTTTTATTACAGTATATTGTCATAATTGTTCTATTTCATTAGTAGTTATTGTTGTTAATCTCTTATTGTGCTTAATTGAAAAATTAAACCTTATCATAGGTAAGTAAATATAGGAAAAAACACAGTATGTATGTTCAGTACTATCCGAGGTATCAGGCATCCACTAAGGGTCTTCAAACATATTTCCCTTGGATAAGCAGGGACTAGTGTAATGAACTCTGACTAGAAGTCTAACCAGCTTAAGGAGCACGACTGGGTAAACTTTGTGTTTTCACTGTACCCCAACTTTATGAAAACAAGGAAGGAAGAAACCAGCTATAAATCCTGACTCCATTTTCATGAGAATGGTGAACTTTGCCATAATAGTTCTAGTATGTTATTTATTGGAATGTGAGCAAACAAGCTTAATAGAACAAGGAGCTCTGGTGCAAGGCAGGAAATAACAGAAATAATTTCCAGTGTGAAGTGAGATAAAATACTGGTTTAAAAAAATCAGGAACTGATAAGAAGTAAATCATTTGGTTCACATATATCCCCCACTACCTGTTCTTGTATCAATATTTGTACACAAGATCACAGCTGTTGATTAGATACTTTTGAACACTACATATTTTTTTCAAAGTTGTTCTCTGTTTTTGAAAGTGAAAATGAACAATCAAAAGAGCAAATCCACAGAGAACCTTTGGTGCTCCTCACATCTGAACAGGGCCTGCCCACAGTGATTCTTTCTATCCTTTCTATTCCTTAAGAGTCTGGCAATTTGACGTGGCTGCTCCTTGTTTGTGCAAGGAACTGTGGGTATTTGGAAAGAAGGGTGGAACAGTAAACACAGGATTGCATTAGAAACATTTCAGATGAAAATAATTCAGTATCTGCTATTGATAAATCTTCTTGGTTAAAACCAATTTAAGTGGGAAGAAAGCACATGTGGGTTGTAGCTTTAAGAATAAAAAGGTGGGCCCTAACCGGTTTGGCTCAGTGGATAGAGTGTCGGCCTTTGGACTCAAGGGTCCCAGGTTCGATTCCGGTCAAGGGCATGTACCTTGGTTTCAGGCACATCCCCAGTAGGGGGTGTGCAAGAGGCAGCTGATCGAAGTTTCTCTCTCATTGATGTTTCTAACTCTCTATCCCTCTCTCTTCCTCTCTGTAAAAAAATCAATAAAATATATTTTAAAAAAACACCAATAAAATACATTAAAAAAAAAAAAGAATAAAAAGGTGGTAGCCCTAGCTGGTTTGGCTCAGTGAACAGAGCGTTGGCATGCGGACTGAAGGGTCCAGGTTCAATTCCAGCCCAGGGCACCTGCCCGGGGTTGTGGGCTCGATCCCCAGTAGGGGGCGTGCAGGAGGTAGCCATTCAATGATTCTCTCTCATCATTGATGTTTCTATCTCTCTCTCCCTTCCTCTCTGAAATCAATTTATTTATATGTATAAATAAATTGATTTCAGAGAGGAGAAAAGACAGTAAGTCTCTTCAACACGTATCTACAACTGCGTATTTCCAGGGATTCATAGACTGTAAGGGAACGTGCCCTTGGTGTGGTATACAGACTCTCATAACTTCTTGAGGTAGGCTAACGGACTGAATCTTGTCAGTTACCAATGGAATCTCATTTAGCATATCTAGTTACTAAGAAGGATGGGGAAGGAGTTTTTAAAATACCAGCATTAGAAAATTCATGTAACCAGGAGTTGTGTTCCTTTTAATGACTAAGATACCCTGTTGTTCACCAAAGCTCTCACTCAGACAAGAGTCTAAAGATGAAAGATTCTCTAGATTCCAGGAAAACACCGACAGAGCGTAGATCTAATTTTCCACGATTTCCAATTCACTTGCTCTTCACCCGCCAATTTTCCCAATCCCCAGGGTCGGGGCACCCTATCAGCAAATGTGCCAGGTGTTTGATAAGGTGACTGCAAGGTGAGCGGAAGTAGCATTGCTTTGGTTGGCTGCTCTGTTGCCCTCTCCATACTCTCTTCGCCCACCGCTCCTTTGCCCTTCAGGTCATCACACCTTCGGTGGACACCTCTCTCCACGGGTTCCCAGGCCTTTTTGTCCTCCTGTCCACACCCCTGTCTCAAGCTTCACGTCTCGGACGCGCGTACTCACCTAGACAGGTCGGCTTCTCGCCACTGCTACCTCCATCCTCGTCAGCATCGCCACCCACCCGACCCCTCCTCCTCCATACCCCTCGGGGCCCGGCCCCTGCTGCTCACCTGGTCCTCGCCCCGCAACCGTGGCCGGTCCCCCGGCAGCCCGTCGCTCCCGTCGCAGGCGGGGTCCTCGGGCTCCCCATAACCCAGGACATGAGGGCAGCCGCGGAAGGCGAAGTCCTCGAGCTCGCGCAGGAGGCGCTGCTGCTCCGCCGGCGCCCCGCGCACCACCTGGCGCAAGCGGAACTGCACCTGCGCAAAGTGCGAGGACAGCGCGAGCAGCGCCGAGTCCAGCCGCCGCCGCTCGGCCCGCAGCCGCCGCAGTGTCCGGCCCGGAGAGTCGGGCGGGGAGCCCGGGGCCGCGCCGGGGTCCTCGGCAGCCGCCTCTTCCGAGAACGCAGTCGCCCCAGGCCCGGCCTCGGCCACCGCCCCGACCGGGGCCCAGCGCACCGCCTCGCACGGCGGCAGC